>NW_022900924.1:57903610-57976902 GCF_012274545.1 Fukomys damarensis
AAGGCCCCCGCCCACCACGCAGGGACACGCCTGCCAGACCGGGACACGCCCACTTCTCCAGCTCCGCCCACCGAGCCCCTTCACTCCTCCTGGCTCCGCCCTCCTGGCCCCGCCCACGCAGAACCCTGACTAGCTGCAGCCTCCGGGAAGCCCTCCGGCCTCAGCGTCTGCTCTGTGCTTGATTCTGGGAAGGGCGGGTGTGGAAAGCGCCCCCCACCAGCCCGAGAGCTCGGACCTGGCCGGTCCTCAGGCCCAAGCCCGGGTGGGGGACAGGGCAGGGCATCTGCGTGAGAGGCCTCCGAAGGGCGAGGGTAAGGGATAGGGCCGAGGAAAGGACAGGGACCCGGAGGAGCCCTCGCAGCCCTGTGTCCTCCAGGCTGCTGAGGCTCCCTCTCCTGCCTGCCTCAGCTCAGAGGTCACAGGCACCAGGCTGCGGCCAGAGCCGAAGTTCAGGAAACCAGGCCCCAGGACGGACCTGCGATCCGACCAAGTACAGGTGGACACCAGCTCCAGACGTCCGCCGGCCTCAGTATTACCTGGGTCGGCCTGGCCCACTGCTCACCCTTGCTTGTTGGTGACAAGGGGGAAAGGGAACCACACGGGGCAGTCGGCACCACCTGGACCAGGTGATCGCCCTGTCCGCCACACAGCGCCCACGTGTGTCCCTGGACCTGACAGTGACAGGACCTCAGACACCACGGTGAGGAACACCCACTGGGCAGCAGCAGGGCAGCCTTCCAAAATCTCAGTGTCCTAAAAGACAGAAGGAGGTTGGGCAGGGCCCTAATCAGAGGGCCAGTAGCCTGGACACTGACCCCTACAGGACCCTGAACGGCAGTGGGTGGGGTAATAAGAAACCCTCCAGTTGAAAAAATCAGAATCCACATAGAGGACATAAGTACTGGTTCGATGTTCCGTTTAATGGTGTCCATAAATTATACCCAACTGTGCATGAGAGTATTTATGTTCTTAGGAAAAATACACTGCAGGGATAAAAGGTCAACTTCCTGCAAGTGATTTGGGGGGGGAGATACATATTGATGAGAAAGGCTGATAAGCCAGAAGCATTATCGGTGAACAGGGTACAGCATGTATTAGAACATTTCTGTAAGTTTGAATTTACTTCTAAATAAAACAACTTAGCAATAACATCAGGTGGGGGCTCTGGGACAGGAGGAAAGTAAGAGCGATTATAAAAGGGACTTTTGTGGTTTGGGGGCTAAGTATCTTAATCATGGTGAGATGATAAAATTGCATAGAACTTACATGGGTACAGAAAAATCAGAAAATCTGCATGAGAAGTGAATTGTATTCATGTCAGCACCCTTCTTGTGATGTCATACTGAGCTTCAAAAACTGCAGCTGGAGAGACAACACAAAGCATCATTTCTTAAGCCTGAATGTGAATCTGCAGTGTGTCAAAATTTCTATTACCACCAGATGTAGTGCCCCACACCTGGGATCCTAGCACTCGGGAGACTGAGGCAGGATTGCCACAAGTTCAAGGCCAGCCTGGGCTACATAGTGAGTTCAAGGCCAGCCTGAGTTATGTAGTGAGATACTGCCTCAAAAAAAAATGTTTTTTAATTCTATTACCAATACAATCATCAGATGTACACCAGGCTCATGTGTAAATGTGTCTGACCACCTGGGAAAAGCAGCAACAGACAGGCAAAGCTATATCAGAGAACTTAGATGCAGTACTGTGACCAGCAGCAAAGGCACCAATGCAAAGAGACCAGCTGAAGTGCACCCAAGGGATCTGACTCCTTCCAGCTTTGTCATTTAGGAGTACAGAGTCCACAGGCCCCACCTTCCCACATCCCAGAAACTGTGAGCAAAAAAGCGGTCCACCATCACAGAAGCATCCATTTCTCCGTATCCCAGAAACTATAGCTCCATCGGGTGCTGGATGCTCTTTGCCCCTTCTCCAGCTGCCCATCACTTCCTGTATCCATGAGATTCAGTCAGGGTTGGTGTGGAATCTTGAAGTCATTTGATTCAGAGTCCCCAACTGTGGCCATGTTTGGGCACAGTGTCCTGATACCTAATTTCCAGCACCGGAAGCAGATGAAGGACACATGGATACCACTAGGCAGAGGGGCCTCTACCTCTCTCACTCACAGTAAGGAGGAAGCAGATGGCAGGCAGAACCCCGTGCAGGGAACTGCCAGCCATGGGCTGCTCTGAGCCCCAGAGCCACATGGGCGGCTGCTGACCTGCTGCTGCCAAAGTCAAGACACACAAACAGCGGCAGGAACCAGCTGGGCACAAGAGGAAAGTCCTCAGACGATGGGCCCCGCTCCATATCCAGAGGAGGCCTCCACTGCGTGGGCCACACACAGCACTGCGCTCTTCCCTGTCATTAAATCAGGTTAAAGCCAACATATGCTTATTGATATTTGCCAGGCCCTGAGTTTGACGGGGAAAATATAACAAATAATATCTGATCCATGCCGTCGAAGAAGCCAGAACACAACAGCACCCAAGGTAGAAAAGTGGAAGTTACAGGAGTTGCAACACCACCTGTGTTAGCTTGGTGGAGAGCTTCTTTTGGGAAGTGGCTCCATGCAGTAGGGGTGGAAAAAGAATTGGGAGCAAGGAGTTGCAACCACCTGTGTTAGCTTGGTGGAGAGCTTCTTTTGGGAAGTGGCTCCATGCAGTAGGGGTGGAAAAAGAATTGGGAGCAGAGAAAGAGAGAAAGAGGGAGAGGGAGAGAGAACAATGCCAGGTATACAACCCCGTCGAGCAGCTGGGGCTTAGCTCCTCTGAGAACCTTCCCTCTATCTCCTGTCCTCGGGCTTCTGTCTTCCCTTGGTCAAGAGGATGCTGAGCAGACTGAATCAACTCGGACATGACTCGGTACGTGCAGAACACATTCCCGACTCACCAGCCAAGAAGCAACCTGCGGGCCAGGATTTTCTGTTGCTGCATTTCCAGCCCCCAAAACATGCCTGGTTTGGAGATGCCCAAGCAACAGACCTAAACTAAACTATTCTTCTAGGTCAACAGTAGAAGAGATTATAAAAGGTAGGTGCACCAGCTAGCATGCCACAGACCTGTAGTTCCAGCACTTGGAAGGCTGAGACAAGAGGATCACTTGAATCCAGGAGTTCTAGACCAGCCTAGGCAACATAGTGAGATCCCATCTTTAAAAAGAAAAGTAAGGAAGTGCATAGGTTATTCTTTGCCAATACTTTTGTGTGTACATGCCTGCTTGTGGCAGTCGTTGGGTGAGACCAGGCAGATAGAATAGAGAACAAAACAGGTGCATTCCTGCCTGGGCCGTCCAGTCCTGGAGAGGAGTCCAATGGCCATACACACATGCTCCTTGAGCTCGTGGGGAGCGCTGGAAAGACAAGGACACGGGCACTGAAGTGGGACCTGGGGAGGAACAGGGGCCAGTGGGGAGCGGGGGTGGACCTGAGCCGTGCCCTGGCTTGGGGAATGCGGGTTTCTGGTACAGGAGTAACATGGTCAAGTCCATATTTCTAAACTCTCCTTTTGCAGCAGTGTGCAGGACTGGCAGAGGTGGCAGAGGTGGGGAGACAGACCAACCCACTTCCAGTGCTCCACCGCCACTGCTGTCCCTCGAATGTGGCCACACAGGGCCCTGGCCAGCTGCTGGGATGGAGGGCAGGTGACTGGAAACTCACCAAGGCTGTAGCTCCAACCACCCTACACTTGCTTTGTGGGAACGAACAGGGAACATGTTCTCATTCGCTTACTGGGTGTTTAAGGAAAAGAAAGAGGATTACAGATAAAATCTCAGGACGGAGAGCACCCCACGTGATTCTGGGGTGCTCACCTACACCCGCCGCAGCATACATGCATTCGGAGAAGAACCTGCCACCCTTCCTGGAAGCAAAGCAAAGGTCGCTTGCATTACAGTCGCAGGCGCACCATCGTGGAACAGGCCGACCAGGTTTTAATCTGACATTTATGGGGCACAGGCTGGGCGCCAGGCCGTGTGACCATCCTCGCCGAGGCTCGGGGGGTGGCTGCGGGGAAAGTGAATTATCTTACACGAAGTCCACATGCAATGCAGGCTGCTTGCCCTCGGATGATTAGCCCTTTACTTCTGCCTCCGACTCAAAGAAAGGCAAAGAATGGAGACGGGAGAGTCCTGAGGTGCAGACACGAAGCACGGTGTTTATGATAAGGACCATTGCTCATGGGCTCCTTAGAAATTAGAAAGATGTTTCCAACATTCCTTAGAATTAAAACATGACATTAATACCAATAACTTGTTTTATTTTTCTTTTTTTTGCAGTGTGAAGGCTGGAATTCAGGGCCACAAGCAGGCAAGGTGAGCACCCTCCCGCTGCACTGCACCCCACCTACCCACAACCTTTTGGCACCTGGTCTTGTGCCCCCACAAGCCCATCCACCTTCCCAAAAGGCTCCAGATGCACTCACTCCTGCTGAGGACCCCTCGCCTCAGCCACCTGCTCGCCAGGCTCCTTCCAGCCCTTCCCTGGCACCCTAAGCCCCTGGGCCAAGACTCCACACCCTGCATGGAGCAGGAAGCACCACTCCTGGGGCACGTGGCTGGGAAGGGTGCTGTGGAGCTGCCTTCCCCTCTTACCCAGACTGGAGCCCTAGCAGTTGTTCTACCTGAAGGCAAAACCAATGGGGCCTCATCTCCTAGGCTTTAAAAGGAAGTTGAATATCTGCCTTGGAACTGAAACATCGCTGCGTTAAATACTGACAAAATCGGCAGCAGAGAGCACAAAAAGAAACAGGTGCCAGCCAGCTCCAGCCCCAGGCCCTCCACACCTGCAGTGGCTCCGTGCACAGCAAGTCTTCTCTGCTGACCTGCCCTTTCCCGCAGGCCTCCACAAGTGGTTCTTTCTCTGCACAGCCGTGCACCGTGCCCAAGGGATGTCATGTCCACCCAGGTCCTTCGTGCCTCCTCCCGGTGGCAACTCAGCTTGTGTGAGGCCCAGTGGCCTCTTTACTTGCCTGTCCGCCCGTGTCTGCCCCAAGCCTCTGTCATCCACATCCTCAGTGGGCACTAGCAGACATTACCTTCACCTCCCTGCCCACCTGGTCTCATGGCCAGGCCCTGGGACAGGCCCTCCGCAGTCTCGATCAGCTCTCCCACTCCTTAACCATCACCTGCTGGCATTCTGTCTCCACAACCTCTGCTCTGAGGACCTGCGTGCGAGCTATCAAGTCTGCCACTGTCCTCCTAATACCCTCTCTGCTTCTGTTTTCCTTTTTCCATACCTGGGATGGAGCTCAGGATCTTTACACTGAGCTTCCTTTCCAGTCCTTTTAATTTTATTTATTTTTCAATTTTGAGACAGTGTTTTGCTAAGTCACTAAATTGCCCAAGTCAGGCTCAAACTTGTGATCCTCCTGCCTCAGCTTCCTGAAGTGCAGGAATGCCAGGCCTGTGCTGCTACACCCAGCATCTCTAGGGTCCATAGTCAGTCATGAGAATCACTTTCTTGCACACTGCCCCAATCTGCAACCTCTCTTCCTCATAGTTGGCAAAACAGGCTGGATAGATTCAACTCCGCCTGCTCTGCCCCCAAACACAGGCGCTGAACGAGGCAGGAGACAGCACTGCCTTCTGATGAGTCTCAGCTCGAGGGGGCCTCCGCCCTGCTCTGCAGCTGATGCTGCTCCACTCCATCCATGCTCCCAGCTCCAGAAGGACCACAGACACTTTTTGTTTTGCCTAAGAGTTCTGCGCACCCTGCATATTCACTCCCAGCCAATGGCCCTTTTTCTCATCTCACTGAGGAAATGGAAGCAGCCCGAGAATCCCCACGTTCTCCCACCACTGTGCATCCCCAAAGCCTGCAGCTGGACCAAAACCTTTTTTGAGGCTCGGGGCTCTGGGGACAGCTGTCCCTGCTCCCACCAAAAGCCACCTCAACCCCTGCGAACCAGAATCCATGCCTGTAACCTGCTGCATTGGCCTCACTGGCCCAAAGCAGCCTTCATGCCCTGAACCGTGGACTTGACCTTATTTGGAAGAAGGACTTTGCAGATATCATTAAGTTAATGATCTCCAGATGAGATCATCCCAGATCATCCGGGATAAGACAGCAGCCTAACCAAGAAAGGCAGAAGGAAACTGAAGACAGAAGAGGAGGCACAGGGGCAAAAAGGTAATGTGTGAATACAGAACGGGGATGTGGCCACACTCGAGGGAGGCCCTGTGGTCTCCAGAAACCAAAGAGGCAGGAGTGGATTCTCTGCTTCCGTTCTCGACGCGGCAGCCAGTGATCCTCTGAAATCCGGGTGCCGGTGAGGCGTAGCTCAGTGGTAGAGGGTGTGTGTGAAGCCCTGGGTTCCCCCCAGTGCCGCCCCCAGGTGTGAGTACTGTCATGTCCTCTATTCAGAACTCCAGGGGTTCACCATTTCCCCCGAAATGTAAGCAAGAGCCCAGAGGGAGTGCAGCTCTGCCAACATTTCAACTTCAGATTTCTGGCTTCTAGAATTGTGGAAGAATAAATGCTGTTGTTCTAGCCACCAAGTGTAGGGCAACTTGTTAGGGCATTCGTAGGAAACACACGCCTACCCAGGTACTGCGTGAAAATAATTTTCCCTTCTCTCCTCATCCGTGGGCCTTCCTCCCTATGCGGGCATTCTCACCCACAGGCAAGCACACTGCTGTTTCTTCCCCTTGAAGAGAAGCAAACGTGCTTTTCACTTCATCTCTGCCTCCAGCTGTCATGCCAATATTTTGTTCTCTGGACCACTTCACCCCCACAGCCCCTGCCAAAGCCACCACTGGCTCCCACGTGGCCGTGCTGGGGGTGCCTCTCGAAGCCTCGTCTCAACCTCTGTCACTTTCTCCTGCAGATACCTTCTTCATGTGGCCTCTGGGAAATCACCCCTGTCATCTCATCTAATCCTGAGGCTTACATGTCCGTATTTAATAACGTTCAAATTTATGCCTTCAGCCCAGACTTTGCCCCTGAACGGAGACCCACGCAAACAAACTCCCTGCATGACACTGCCCTTTGGATATTGCTACGGTTTGTGTCTAGATGTTCTGCTAGAGCCTCATTGATGGTAGGTGGGACCCTTAGAAGGTGGGTGGAAGGTGGGGCATTGTAGCTGACTTGCTGTGGGGAGGTGGGGAGTCCGGATTGGAAGGGACAGGTCACTCTGGACATGGCCTGGCAGGTTGTATCTCCCCTTCCTGCCCCTTCCTGGTTACTTTCTCTTTCCTGGACGCCGTGGAAGCTTCCCTTTTCCATGCCTGTGCCATGCATCCTGCCTAGGGACAGCCCATTATAGACTGAAACCTCTACAAACTGTGGGCCAAATAAACCTCTGCTCCTTTAAGTTATGAGTACTGAGTCTTTTGTTTCAGCAACGAGAAAAGTGACTAAGACGGATTGACACCAGCAGTGGGATGTCTCTATGACTGTACTTAACCATGTAGTCTAGAAGTCTTTGGCACTGTTTTGCAGGAAGAGTTTGAAGGGGTTTGGAGATGCCAGCTGGAGGAGCCCTAGAACACTATAAGCTGAGCTTAATGGGAGGTTCTAGTGAGAGGGCAGAAGACCAGAATGTTGATTAAAAGGCAGACAGCAAAGATTAGGCTCAGGTGGGAAGAAAGACTCCATTGGAAGTTGGACTCCCAGCCATCTATGTTAAGCTCTGACAGAAAAATCATCTACATTTTGCACATGTCCTGAAACTTTTCAAGAAAACGAGGTTAAGGGCAGTGGACTAATTAATCTGCCAGAGGAAATTGCAAGGCAGCCCAACATTTAATCTGTACTATGGGTACTTTGGGGGCTTTTAGCCAGGTGTACTTTGAGAATCAAGAGCAAATGGCATAGATGAGTGATTTTTAAAGTTTTCAGTTTTGCCAGAAAGTTGTGGCAAAGAGAGAGCAGAAGTTGGCTGCTGAAAAGATTAGTATAAAAAAGAAGTCAAGTATTTTGCAATAGGAAAATGGCTCAAGAGCATGTCGGGACAGAGCAAGACCCTGCCCTTTGGCCTGCAAAAGGGAAAGACTGCTTTGAAAAGTGAGTCCCGGGGCACCTGAACTAAAGAATGGCCACCAAGGGAATCGCTTTCACAGGACTCAGTTCACAGTGCTCAGCCATCAAGAAACTCAGAGGCCTCAGCGGCCATGATTCAAGGCAGCCTGGCTACCGCTCAAGGTGGCAGCAGTCCCTAGCATCATCCGCATGGTGCTTCTTTAGGCGCATACGGAATGCAAGGCTAGTGGGGTCAGGAAGGCTTCCACACAGACTGCAGAAGGCTGAGAGACCTGAGCGGGCAGGGTGTGCAGCTGTGACTGTGAAGAAAAGTGCAGTGGAGGCCCCAGAAATGTGGAGTGTCTGAGGGAAGTCATAAAGAGTGTGCGAAGCCGCTCCAAGAGAGAAGCCGTGAGCGCCATGAGCACTGGCAGGGCCTTGGGGCAGCGCTGCCCACACCCTGTGCAGCTCACATTCTTATCCTGGGTAATGGACATGGAGCTGCAGGTTAATATTTCCTTGCTGGTTTTCTGTTTTGCTTTGGTCCTGTTGTTTTTTTTTTCCTCTATTCCTCCCTTTAGGAATGAGAATGTTTATCCGGTGCCTTTCTAAGGCACCAGTGTTTAACTTCTTTTTTATTTTTACAGAGGCTCATAGCTCAGGGTTTGTCCTGAGACTCAAAGGAGACTTTGGACTTGGGCTTTTCAATAATGCTAGAATTTGCTGAATGTGGTGGGTGCACAACTAAAATCCCAGCACACCGAAGGTGGAGGCAGGAGGAATACCTTGATTTTGAGGACAGCCCAGCTGCATAATGAGTTCAAGCCCAGCCTAAACTACATAGTGAGACCCTGTCACCAAAAAAGGGGGGAGGGGGCAGGTATTTATTTATTTATTTATTTATTTATTGGTACTGGGGATCAAACTCAGGACCTTGCGCGGCAGGTGGCAGAACTATTGAGCTAAATCCCCAGCCCAATTCAGTGGCATCATGCCTGTCTTGAAAGCACAAGGTCCTGAGTTCAATCCCTAGTACCAAAAAACAAACAAGCAAACTAATAAAAACAATGCTGGAAGTGTTAGGATCAACATTGATGACTCTTAGAGATGAACTAAATGCATTTTGCATAAAGAGATGCCTCTGAGCTTTTTGGGGGTAGGGTAGAATGTTATGGTTTAGATCTAGATGTTCCCCAAAGCCACATGTGATGATAGATAAAACCTTTGGAAGATGTTTAGATTATGGGCTGACAGCTGACTTGCTCTCAGGAGGTGGAGCCTGGTTGGAAGGGGTGGGGCACTCTGGGGGGGACCGGATGGGTTTATCTCTCGCAGCTCCTCCTTTGATGTCCCCTGCCCCCATGACATGAGTGGAGGACAGCAGCTTCTCCTCCACCAGGCCTCTCTGCCATGTGGTGCTTCCTTGAGCCAGCTGGCTATGGATTGTAACCTGAGTCAAAATCAACCTCTCCTCCTTAAAGCTGCCGGTGCCAGTGATGAGAGGGTAATTAAGCTGGATTTCTAATGGACATCTCAACCTCACTATGTCCCAAACAGCTGCTGCTCGTCCCCTGAACTCCACTCTCTCACAGTCCCCTAGCTTTCGGACACTTGTCCAACAATTTTAACCACCTACATCCAGTGGATCAGAGGTTCCTGCTGGTTCTACCTGCAGAATCTGCTTCTCACCATTTTCCCGGCTGCCATTCTGCACCTATCCACCTGCGTCCCTGCTTGCTCCTCCCCTTTCTGCACACTCCCTGGTCCGCAGAGGAACCGGCGACCCTACAAAGCAGGAAGGCCCTGAGGATGCTCAGTGGAGTCATATGTGAGGCCTCGGTTCCATCCCAATGGGATCCTCTGTTCTAACCCCCCAGCCACTCTGTCTCTCCTGTGATAGAAACGCAGTCTTCACAGCCGCGGTGAGACCAGCACGGCGGACTTCCAGACTTCCCAGTCCTACAGGCCCATTTCTCTCTCCTCTCCGCCTCGCCTCACCCTCAGCTCAGTCTGAGCTGATCTCAGGTGCAGCCACTGCCTCTGCCTGGAGGCCCTGCCTGTCCTTGGGCTTGTTCCTGGGGAACCGCCTCACTCCGCACTGACGCCTCCAACCTGCCATTTTAAAATCTAGCATATTTCACATCTAATCCAGTCATTTACTCCTGCTCATCGCCTCCTCTCCCGCTTCCTGGACGGCTTCACAGCCCCACGTCTAGAGTGTAGCACAACGCCGGCAGGATGAGGACCCAGGTCTCACCAAAGGCCCGCCGGCTCGGTGCACTCAGCAGCTGGCATTGGGCTGCTTGTGGTAGAGGCTGCAGTTCTCATTTCACTTGTCTTCAGGATATAGAACATTATTCTCGGATACTGAGTGTCCTACATTTCTTTTGGATTATGGCATTTTTGTTGACGTATGTTGTCATAAAGCTGTTTCTTCCTCCTCCACCTCTGCCTCTTCCTCTTCCACCTCTTCCCCCTCACCCATCCTGCCCACCCTTCTTCTTTCTAGACGGGGTCTCCCTGTGTAGTTCAGGCTGGCCTTGAACTCACTGTGTGGCCCAGGCTGACCTCAGACTCAGGGTGATCCTCCTGCCTCGGCCTCCTGAGTAATGGTACACAGGCATGCACCAACATGCCCACCCTAAGGCTGCTTCTTATTTGCAGGGGTATGAATCCAAGTTTCATTAGAAGCTTCTGTTGTCACTGACCTGACCAAGGCTTTGTTCACTTTGAAACCATGCGCTCCTTTTTTTTTCAGCCCAAGCAACATAATTGTAGTTTATCCTGATGGGAAAGCATTCTTTCCTTGGCCCTATGGAGACTTCAAATTCATAAGCCTTTCTGAGTTTCTGATACAAGAATTTCAGGTGAAAAACAAAAAAGAATTTCAGGTGTGGCCACGTGGTCCTAGAGGCCTGCTTCTTACTCTTACATGGTCTGTTTTGTTTTGTGTTCCCCTGAGCAAGGATTCTTCTCTCAGGGTTCATCAGAAGATATATTCCCTGGAATAAAATGAACTGCATAAGAAAGCCTGAAATGTATAGTCTTAGCACAGTTCTTTATACTTCACTCAAGTAACAGTCCAAAGTGTTTCCAGGTCGGCAGAAAAGCTCCCTTCTGCACAGTCCTAGAGGACCTGGGCTGGTTGTGGGCCTGCTCTCTTGGTGGTGTGGAGCTGTCACCCTGGCGTGACCA
The DNA here is from genome assembly GCF_012274545.1 of Fukomys damarensis. Taxonomy (NCBI): domain Eukaryota; kingdom Metazoa; phylum Chordata; class Mammalia; order Rodentia; family Bathyergidae; genus Fukomys; species Fukomys damarensis. The sequence continues at coordinate 57,914,764 of NW_022900924.1, forward strand.
CCTTCATCAGAAATGGGGGACAAGCATGGAGGTGCGTTGTGAAAAGTTATGTGAGCCAGGAGTGGCAGGGCTGCCACCACTTCAACTCCAGTTCCATTGGCCAGGGGTCTCAGTCACATGACCATGCAAACTGCAAGGGGGGCTGGGAAATGTAGTCTAGATGAGCAACCGAGAAGAAGGAAAGAGGAGATTTGTGCATTCCGTCAGTACTTTCTGCCACAGAGTGTCTGAGAAGAGGACACATGCAATGTATATTTTTATTTAATTTAGTTTGAAAATGTCTTTGCTCTGTGGGTTGAAATGATAAGATTATGGGTGCTTCCTTTTATGCTTGGCTAGGAAGCATGCGGTTATATGATTGGTCTGTATGACTTCTGGACCAGTAGCTGGCCTGTTTCCAGGGACAATGGCACCACACATGGTCAGGAAGGAACAGCACCAGCACGCTGTGCTATGACATCTGAAATAATTACTTTCTGATTAGAACTGGAGTGCCAGTGCCAGGGACACACGGACACTCTGCCCTCTCCCCTGAAGATGTGCAGCTATTCTGCACTCCGCACCCCTTGACTGACCATGGCTGTGGCTCCAGGAGCCGCCGAGATGTGCTGGGAATGGAAGAGCTCGTTCAGGAGCCACTGTCCCCTTGTCCCTCCAGGCAATTCATGTTCTCCAGCTCCCAGATCATCTCCACGTGACCCAGCCCGGTTATCTGTGCTTGACAAAGCGCCTCCCATTGTTGCCTTCTCGTCCTGCTCATTCTCCCGCCCCAACCCGTGCTCCGTGGCATCGAACCCAGATGAACCCAGAGTCTACTGGCAGGAGCGGGGGCCCCGTGGAGACCCAGCCTGTCTGCATGAAAACACACATGGCCACCGACCCACGTGGACACCTCCAAGCCGAGCTCCTGGAAGCTGTGAAATGTCACAGTGGGCCAGCAGTTGTGCAGCACTGACCATCCTGAGCTGCAGGGACGGAGAAGAGCACACAAGTAACCCTCCTGCTCTGCCCATTCAGCACTTGCAGTGTTTCTCTGACATCGCATTCAGCAAAATAAAGCAGCTGACCCTGTATAAATAGAATCCTGTGTCTTTTCCTGGGCCGTAGGAATGAATAAGAGGGTAAGGGCAGCCTCTGTGCAGGGGAAAGAATGCAGAGGGTGAGGCTGCCTGCCTGAGGGGATGTGCAGAGCCCTGGGTTATAACCCACCCCATCTAGACCAGTTAAAAACAAGGAGGCTCGGCAGCAGCAGGTGTCAGGGAAGGACTTGCAGGAGGAAAAAGAGCTTACAGCTCTCATTATATTTTAATCACAGGGCACGAAGGGTATCCCATTCCATGCAGCATGATGCTTTTGACGGCAGAACGGGGCATGACCTCGGCAAGCCTGAGGCGGGCAGGCCTCAAGGCAGCTGGCACCCAAAAGCGCACACAGCCTGCCCGGGCCCAGTGAGGAGGCCCACAGCGGGTTCTAGGTGAAGTCCCTGCTCCCCTGTCCTCACTTCCTCAAGAAGTCTGTTGGATGCTTACAAAAGAAAATTTTAACAAATTTAGTTTAACAACAGAATTGGCTTTCATTAGCAATTCGTGCATCAGGCAGCACCTGGTCTGCAGAATAGATAGGCACCAGAGGGTGGCGGCAGAATAGTTCCTGTGAGGGAGCTGGGTGGGGGACAGGGAAGTTGGACAGCACTAAGGTGGGTGGGCTGACATGATTTCTCTCCATGTGGCATGAAAGCAGAGGGGACCTCCTTACAGTGTGGTTCAGGGTGACTGGGCCCCATGAGTGCTGGCTGCCACTCTCCTGTGTCTGGGGAAATTGGACTATTTGGCGATTTTTCTCTTTCCTTGGTGTTTTCTTTGCACTGCCGTTACAACATGCTTGATGTTATCAACTTAAAAAGAGGAAAGGTTCATTTTGGCTCTTAGTTTGGGAGGCTTCAGTCCATGGGTAGTTGGCAGAAGAGCCAAACACACAAGCGGCACAGGGTGCACAACAGGGGACGCAGGTGTGGGCTGGCCATCGACCTGTCCATCGTGGTGAGGAGCGTGGGAGGAGAAAAGAGAAACGAAACAAAACAAAAAACACAGCAAAACTTCCAGAAGCACAGAAAAACAAAAAATGACCAAAACAAAAGAACCAAATTTCTCCTCAGGGCCAGATGGGAGAGAGGTCCCCGCCGGGACCACAGCCCCAGTGAGTGAAACCTCCCCCGAGCTGGGGTCCGAGGCCACTACACACACAGGCCTTCGAGTGTCTGCCCCACCGCTGACCGCAGCCCTGAGTTCAACCTGAGGCTGAGGCCGGCGCTGCTGGCTCCATGCAGTTCCACTGCGCTGGGCAGGTGCAGGCGCTAGGCCCTCACCAAGGTTTCCTATGCAGCGCGGCTCACAGAACTCATCTGCCTTCTTTCTCTCCCCTCTCCTCTGGCTCGGTGGTTTTGCAGTCTGTTTCTGTTTCTTTAACACCTATCCTTAGAACCTAACAATCATACTTCTTTATCAAAACAGGACATGAATCTTGTTCATTAAGAATTTTCTCTAGAAAAAGATTAAAAAACAACCCAAATGAAGACATGAAAGGATCGCACACAGCACAGTGATAAAATACAGGAGAAGCCTGCAGAGTCAGGCAGTTCCAGAAGCGCAGCAAAACAAAAACAAAACGAAAGAACCAAACTAATAATCATGCGGTCCCTGTCAGAATCAGGGGCCAAAGCTGGAAAATTGGAGCAACACAGTAAGTAATGTAGTATGGGGTTATAAAGTGAAAAGTAAGTGCCCGCAAATCCATATGGACATAAATGAATGAGTGAATAAGAGAGCACGTGGGACTGGACACAGCGGCCCACACCTGTGATCTCAGGACTCAGGAGGCTGAAACGGAAAGATTGCCATGAGTTCAAGGCCAAACGGGGGCTACATAGTGAGGCTGTCTCAAAATAAACAGAGAGACGAAAAGCAAACACTCCCACGGAGAAAACTGCATATAAAGTGTGTAGCTGTCAAGAGGCGCATCCTCAGTGCGGCTCTGTAAGGAGAGCGTGGAAGGTAGGGTAGGGGTGGGGACGGCACTGCATTGGTCAGGAGGTGCTAGCTCACCTCCATGGTGGGGTGAGAGCCATGCTGCATCCCTGTGATCTTCCTCCCCAGACACACAGTCCTGGTCTGATCAAGAGAAAAAGATCAGACCATTCCTAGGGGAGAGACACACCGGAAATACTTAGGCCAGGCATGGTGGTGCACACCTGTGATCCCAGCACTCAGGAGGCTGAGGCAGGAGGATCGCTGTGAATTTGACGCCAGCTTGGGATACATAGTGAGTTGGAGGCCAGCCTAAACTGCACAGCGAGACCCCATCTCAAAAACCAATCAACAAGAACAGAAACAACAAGAACAAACCCCCAAAACAATCAAAGAAAACATCTACTCAAAAACACCTGATCAAACTCTAGGCCATCTAAAGGTAGGAAAGTCTAAAACCCTTCTGCAGCCAAGAGGAACCGTAAGGCAACGTGACTAAACAGGATGGCCATCGTGGGTGGGGCCCTGGAACAAGAAAGTACATTCAGTAAAGCTAAGAAACTGAAGAAATGGGCTTCCGGAAGAGGAATGCATCATTATGTATTCACCAAGCCTGAAGAGACTGAGTCAATCTGGGCTGCTAATTAGGAGGAACTGGGTGTGGTGCATACAGGAATAATTCCTCTTATCTTCGCAATTTTACTGTGAATCAAAAATTATTCTAATATAAAAAAGATGATTTTAAATAAAAATTGGGAGAAGTAAAAATGACCAAGATTTGACACATGTATGCACTAATCCCCCACGATGATTGTGACCATTACCTATATGGGCACTTACTGAAAATGAAAAATTTAAAAATACAAGCAGAGGGTCCTGCCTGAGGCAGGCAGGCACCTCCCTCTGCAGGGGTGGGGGTCTGACCAGAACCTGAAGCCAAGGGAGGGCGAAATCTCTGTTTCTGAGCTGAGTGTCTGCTTTCCTGCCCTCAGGTCATTGCTCCCTCTAGGTCCTCAGGGCTGCGGACTGAATTACACCACCAGTTTGCCCTTCTCTCCCAGTTGCAGATCCCCAGCTGTCTGTCTGGACAATCTCCTAAGCCAATTCCTTAATAAATATCATCTTAAATTAAAAAATAGGCATAGAAGTGGGCTGGGGTGTGCTCGGGGCCGAGAGCACGCTTAGCTGGCCCGATCCTGTGGCTTCATCCCTTAGCACCAAAAAACAAACAACAAAAGTGGTAGACACTTATACCAGGGCAGGGATTTAGCTCAGTGGTGTCATGCCTGCCTTGGCAGCGCAAGGTCCTGAGTTCGATCCCCAGTGCCAGAAAAACAAAACCCAAAATACACCAGTTTTTCTTATTTATGTATTTTGTCTCTTTTTGTAGTACGGAGAGGGGGTCAAATCCAAGGCCTTGGTCATGCTGGGCAAGTGGTCTGCCACTGAGCTACAGCCCCAGCCCAACCAGTATATGTGAAATGACTTTTAACATAATTAAAATATTTCAAGAACTTATTATTCAAGAATTATTTAAATGTAAAAAGAATTATAATTTGAAATGAAAAGAGACTATTCACAAAGTCTGGAAAGTTATAGGAGAAGATGAGAAGGAAGGAGAGTCTAAAGATTTACTTTGTTTAATATATGATTTTTATATAGAAATGATTTAGTGATTAGGGGTTGTTCTTAGGGAAATAGAATAGGCCGCCGGACACCCAGGCTGACAGAGGAGAAGCTGACAAAGCATAGTCAAGTCAAGCCGTGAAATGTGAGGAGACAGAAGCCCATGGCAAACCATGGCCACGTCCAACATTAAGTGGGCAAATCCCCCCTTAGGAAAGAGGACTCCCAGAGAGAGTGAAAGAAAGAGGAAGCCTAGATTTAGAGTGTTTGCAGAAGATGTGTCTAAAAATATGACTTTTTAAAGGTAGGAAGTAAAGAGAAGAGCAAAAATGAAACAATAAATTCACAATAAATTAAAAAATAAAAAGAAGTCACAGGTGACGCTATACTAATACAGCAGCCCTCCAGTCTCTCCGTACCGCCTCTCTGGGCTCACACTCCCGGTCCCCCACGGGCCCCACCAGCACGCTCTGCCCTCTTCCCCGGTAAATCTGAGACCCCAGAATCTTGTTGCTCTTCCCGAAAGCCACTCAGTTGATGCCTGTTTCCCCCAAGCCTGAGTGAGGACTGCAGGGCCGGCCTCTGTCCAGTGTCTGCCCCAGCTCCATAAATACACGGCTGGCTGTCAGGGTTCGTTAGAGTCACTGAGGCCCGGGACAGTGATTCCTGGTCCCCTGAGCTCAGAGGACGGACACAATTGCTGCTTCAATGGCCACTGACCCCCAGATTGGCCAGCAGAGTTTATGTCATGCCAATCAAGTGCAAGGAGATTTTAAGAAAATGACAATGTGCAGTATTGTAAAATTCACATGGAAGAAAAGAGTACAGGAGTATGTCCACGACCATTAAAACAATCAAGGAGCACTGGTCCTGACTGGAAAGCAAAATTTAACAAAGTCCTAGTCACTAAGGAGTCTTTCCATGCAGGAATAGACCAGTATGCCAACGCAGAATTGAGAGTCGGAAGCTAATAACCCACGAGGGTTTAACATTACGGGAGCAGGGCACTATTCTCCTTTTCAGTAGCCAGATTCCTTATGCTCTTGGATAATTCCAACAGAAACTGTTCTAAAAGAAAACCTTGGGAAGTGTCATTAATCCTATGGGGTCTGTTGTGACACAAGTTTTAGGTAAAATCTGGGGTGGGGGGCTCAGAGAAAATACTTTTTGAAAAAACTTTCAAAGTTTTCCCTCTTCTCTACTCTCTATCTAGTTCTTGCTCTTTCGAAAGTACTGACTCTGAGGGACTGGCTCCTCTCTTGGTGTCCCTGGGTGACCACCCCACTATCCCTTCAGCAGTTTTGTGCATCTGAATGCGCTTTGCAGGGCTGGGGATTCAGCCCTAGGCCCCAAGCATGCCAGACAAACTCTGCACAGAGTGGCACCCCAGCCCCACAGCAGCCCTTAAAGGAGCATTTTATTATGAAACAGGGCAGGCACGAAAACAGAATCTAACCCCGCTCCGCGTGTGCATGAGCATCAACAGCACCCATTATGGGTACAGAGCTGGTCCTCACCTCTCTCCCTGGCCTGGATGGCTGTTTCACTCATAGAGGTCTCGCTGTGCCTCTGATGTACAGAAAGTCTGGTAGTCCGTCCGTCACCCAGAATGCACCAACTGTCTGCGAGCCGGGCTGACGAGCTGACCTGACTCTGCTCTCTGGCAGATGGGAGAGCTTTCACAAACTTTTCACTTTCTTCTCGGGCTGTTGTTTCACCCTGATTCCCTATCGCTTTCTGAAGCTATCTTGTTTGAATTTTGCTAAAAAAAACACTGAGTCAGCCAGGCGTGGTGGCACATGCCTGTAATCCCTGCACTCAGGAGGCTGAGGCAAGAGGATTGCTGTGAGTTGAGACCAGCCTGGGCTACATAATGAGTTCCAGGTCAGTCTGAACTACATAGTGAGACCCTGTCTCAAAAAACAAAAACAAAACAAAACAAAACAAAAACCACTGAGTCCATAAAATTCTTTATTTTTACGAAATGGCATCTCACAGAAGAAAAAAAAATGTAAAGGGCAGCAAGTCAGTGCCAGAGGAGCAACCCGATGATTCAGGGGGAAAGGGAGACCAGGAGGAGAGAGGAACACACGGATCTAGGGCACAGATCTGTGGGCTGCCTCAGCGTCCAGCAGCAGTGGGCAGAGGTGCTGGATTGGGTCCATGTGGGTGGGTTCCTGTGTTGTTCAGGTAATCAGAGGGATGAGAGCAGCAGCTGGAGGGCAGGGAAGTCGGAGAGCCAGCACTCAAAGACAGAGCTCACTGAGTATGAGCAGGCGGGCTTCCACTCCGCAGGGTCAGCTGGCCCCTGTCTCTCGGACGGGGCTGTTGAAGCTGGCTTTACAGGATCAGTCAGAGGGCGCGGTGCTGTTTGGATTGAAAACGGGAAGGGAGTAGTGGCTAGGAGGGTGCACTGGGGTGTGGGGGACAGAAGCAGGCAGGACCCGATGGAGGGTCAGCGTGACTGGCTGTGCATCCCAGGGCACAGGGCCAGGACTGGGCAGGAGCTCAGAGGGGACCAGGACCCGGAGCTGTCCCAGGTCCATAGGATCCTGCCATGCATTCCGCCGCCCTTGGCTTCTGTCTCTCAGCATCCAGCCAAGCGGATCTGCTGTTGGGGTCCCCCACGGAAGGTCTGTTGTCATCTCTGCTTTCCATGCCATGCAGAGCAAGTTGTAAGCCAGGCCTGGAGTTTTCTTTCTAATCGGGTGCCCAAAGGGAACTCCCCATGAAGAAAAAGCTATAGGTTAGACATGTATCCACAGGAGGCGTGCATGGCCGGGCATGGGGGCACACACCTGTAGTCTTAGCATTCTGGGAGGCTGAGGCAGGAGGATCACACATGTGAGCCCAGCCGGGCAACTTAGTGAGACCCTGTTTCAAAATGGAAATGGAAAGGGGCCAGGGCTGTAGCTCAGTGTGAGGGCCCTGGGTATAAACGAAGAAGAGGCAAACGGGAGGGGTAAACAGCTCTCAGGCCTGGGGAGGTGCAGGCACACCCCTCTTTCTGGCTGGTGGGTGGTGGTGACTCCGCTCGGTCAGCAGCTCCTGTCCCAGGGTTCCCGGGCCACCTGGTGTCCACCTGGGTCCACTGAGTAGACTCCTGAGGTAAGCAGGCTCCATCCAGGGTCCTGGGCACTCCTGTGGCCCTCGCTGGCTCCTGGGTGAAGGAAGAGTCTGTCCCACCACAGCCACTCAGCGAGCACATGGGAGGGGCGAGAGGCCGAAAATCTGGGACACTGCAGCCTGCATGGAAGGGATGTATACGGCCCTGCCTTCATGCTTCCGAGGGACGGTCCTGCTTACGTGGACAGCTGGGCTGCCTGAAACTCAAAAGGACAAAGTTTTTCACATTTTCTCGGGGCTCGGCTTTCCCGCCAATCCAGAAAATGTGCACATCTGGGGTTGAAGGCCAGCCGCACCTGCCTTCCCGATTCTGTCTACGCCATGCCCGGCCCTGCGCAATGTCATTCTGGGCCCTGTGGTTGCACTGGTGGCACAGAGCTGGGAGTGGGCGGCCCTGGGGCCAGGTTTGCCGCCTGATCTCACATGAATGTGGAATCTGCCAACCGTGATCCGTGGCCACTGCTGAGTTCGGGTTTGATGAGAGAGACAGCTTCTGTGGCTCTGTTGCACACTAAGGTGGCTCTCGATAACCACAATGCACCGCGTATTTCAAAAAAGCCAGAAGGGAGGATCTGTGTGTGGGGATGGGCTTGAACCTGGGTCCTTCTCATGCCCAGCAAGCATTCTAACACTGGGCTACACCCCCAGCCTCCTTCCCCTCCTTTTTGACCCAGAGTCATGCTAAACTGCAAGCTGGCCTTGAATTTGTGATCTTCCTGCCTCGGGAGCTGGGATCACGTGTGGCTTAGAGCGAAGGATTTTGGGTGTTTTACCACATGGATATTATCTGTGATAGGAAGTAGGTGTGTGACGCCTGATTTAAACAGCACACGACGTGTCCTCCCATGAGAGGGTCACACGGCACCCCATCTAGGTGTCAATTAAACACCAGTAGCACCAACGGTGTGCTATTCATCAGTGGGAGAAGGCAAACTCTTGCCTCGTCCTCTGCCCACTGTGGGCTGGGAGGGCCCTTGGGGAGGCTGTGGGGTTCTGAGGGTGTCCCCTCCCACGGGCTTGCGCGGGAGGCCTGGTCTCTGTGTGGGGATTGAGCCTTTCGGGCCTGTGGGAGGTGAGGGAGGGACAGGCTGACAGGCAGGCGTTTCTGGGCCTCAGGAGCAACTGTCCACAGAGCCTGAGCTGTGCCGGCCCCGGCTTCCAGCCTTGCACGTGACACCTCCAACCACGGCCACGCCAAGGACAGAGTGAGGGCGCCCCTAATGTGGGACTCAGCACCCGAATCAAGGGCTCAGGAAGCCTTGTCTCTACAGGGCTCTCTACCCACAAGTCTTCAAGTCTCCGTGGATCGCAAGTGTTTATGCCTGGACCCTGGGCCGTAGCTTACTGCTCACAGCCTTTTTCCTAAAGAGTATTTATCCCCTGTGACTACAGACAAACAATGATTTAAAAATTGGTTTCCAGGGCTGGGGATTTAGCTCAGTGGTGCTGTCGCCTACCTTCCAAGCACAAGGTCCTGAGTTTAATCCTTGGTACCAAAAACAAACAAACAAAAAACAAATAAAAGTTGGTTTCCAACATTCTGCTAATGGCTGCCAAGTTTCCTTACTTTAAAATGAGCTGGGCTTCATCTCAGCACACTGTGAGGCTGAGGCAGGAGGATCGCAAGTTTGAGCCCAGCCTGGGCAATTGAACGACTTAACAAGAACCTCTGTCACAATAAAAAGATTTTTTAAACTACTGGGAATGTAGCTCAGTGCAAAGGCCCTGGGTTCAATCCCCAGTGACAAAATAAAAACAAAGAGAAAACACAAAACAGGATGTCATCATCTTCATCCCCAGGCAGAATGGATTATCCACTCTGAATTTCTTCCATATCTGAGACCTTTTTGGCCACAGGCCCCTTTTCCTGTGTTAGCCAGCATTCTTTTTTTTTTTTTTTTTTTTTTTTTAATTTTGCTTTTGGTACCGGGGATCGAAATCATGCTGGAACCACTAAGCTAAACCCCCATCCCAGTCAGGGTTCTTTTTTAGAAGCAATAGAGTTGGACACGCACTGATTTAAGCAAGACTGGAACACACTGCAAAATACCAGCAGCTGACAGATGCCCGCGGAGGGCTGGAGACCTAGGCTTGAAGGATCAGGAAGGATGAAGGAACACTGGTACTTGGACTCAGCCCGGGGAATGTCTGGACCGGCTTCCAGGCTGGGGCTCGGCCCATGGTGGCCCAGAGGCCGTTCATGTTACGGCGTGGGTTCACTGAGTTCACAGGGAATCTCGGGGTAGGGTTGTCGTGGGGACTGTGGGCTAGGGATGCCTCAGGGCTCAGAGCAACCGGGCACCCGGTGAGTCTCTCCTGGTTCCTTGATCCGCCCGCTGCATGCTTCTTCCTCCACGATGGACATTCAAATGTCAGCCTGGGCCTGGAGATCAGGCTCCTCTCGGCCGCCGCATGGGACACTCAGCCTGCAGCCCGCTGCAGGGCGGACGCCTGGGGGCAGCGAGTGGCAGAGCCCCAGGGTTCCAGGTGGCTGTCACCTTGCTGGGCCGGCTGTTCCGGGACCTGTCCCGCTCCCCAGCCCCGGCTGAGAGCACTTTCCCAGGGATCCCACGCTGGAGGACGGGATGTGAGGTTGAGGAGGCCAGAAGACCCCAGTATGAGGAGACCTGTGTTCCTAGTCACCAAGACGCAGGCCGGCCTCGCCTGCCTGCGCGCCCAGCACAGGGCCTGAGTTCCCACAGCAGCTTGGGGCGGGGCTCTCACTGCTCCCTGCCCTGGGAGTGGCCAGTATGGAGCGCACCAGTGGGTCCTGGATCGCCTGGAGGGGAAGGCCCAGGGCTTGGCTCCGGGTTCTCAGCCCCTGGAGGACTTTCCCTCCTAACTCAGTGCTCTCCATGCAGGACCCGCCCCGGTGAAGCTCTGGGGCCCAGCCACCCTGCCCTAAGGACTCCCGGTCACTGCGTCCCCTTGGCTTCTCTATAATCCCTCACTCCCCGCAGTTAATTTTTTTTTGGAACCGGGGATCAGTTGGGACCTTGAGCTTGGGGGATAGGCGCCAGAACCACTGAGTTAAATCCTCGACCCTGCAGTGACTTGTTTTTTAGTCCAGCCCTCCCTTAACTCCTGGGCTCCAGAGATCCTCCTACCTGAGCCCCTGCCAAGAGGCTGTGAGCTGACTGCCCAGCACTGCAAGTCCTTTTCTTTCTTCTTTGTTATAAAAATTTAAAACCACAATTAAGAACTATCTCCCACTAGTGTAAAAATAGCTCAGTGGAGCAAATGAACAAGCTAGAAACAGACCTTAATCCATACATTTAAGAGTTGGTCTAGCACAAGGGAGCCATTGCAAATTCCCAGGAAAAGAATTTTAGTGGTGATATAATTGGGTAATTATTCTGAGTGATAAAGTTATAACCTCATTCCCAGTGATCACCAAAATAAATTCTGCACGGATTAAACAGTTTTCTATAAAATAGTGAATCAATGAGATCAGAAAAATAGCAAATGTCGAATCTCCAAATAGGAAACAGCTTTCTAAATTTAAACATTATTTCTCAGGCTGGGGGTGTTGCTCAGTGGTAGAGCCCGGCAGTCTAAGCCAGTGCTCAATACTACTATTAATAGCAATATTTTTAACAAATTAATTACTTGCTATTTTGTTTCAGGGACTCACTGTGTTGTCCAGCTTGGCCTCAAACACATGGCAGTCCTTCTGCCTCAGTCCCCCAGGTTCTGGAATTACAGGTGTGTGCCACCATAGAAGGCTTAGTAACAATAATTTAAAAACCACGGAGGAAAGTTTAAACCTTTGACACCAACTTGTTCTGTGGAAGTCTGTCCTCAGGTGAAACAAGAACTGCTGGTCAAGGCTGGGGAGTGAGGGCAGCCCTTTGTGTGTGCCTGGAGTGTGAGGAAAGGGACGGAACTGGCCTCCCTCTGGGCAAAGGGGTGTGCAGCCTCTCTCTTCCCCTCCACGCGCACGGAATGCTGGGAGCCCGGTCTAGGGCTGCTACAGAAAACTCCAAATTCTAATACCCTGCAGCTTGCTCACATTGCTTGAGGTAAACATTGGAAGTGGAGTCGCTTGTAGGCTGGGGAGCGTGCAGGAGGTCACCATTCCGGAGGCAGTAGTCAGTGGGGTCCCCAGCCAGGTGCTGGTCCCCAAGGTCTTTCCTCCAGCCAGGGAAGAGGGGAGGGCAAAGCCAAAGGGCTTCCCATGGTCCTTGGTCAAGGGGGCTGTGCAGCGGGAGAGGTGCCCACCGCGTCTTGTCTGTGCAGATGTTTTATGTACGCGGCACAGGCACACACGTCTACATAGTCTACATGTGTGCACATGTTCCATACATCATACACAGAACGCACATTTAGCATGATTGTGCCTACATGCACAGTGCATCATCTGGAAGTATGGACTCCTCTAGACGAGATGATACACGCGTAGAGCATGTGGTGCCCAATTCAAGACACAGAAAAGACTCACCTCTTGCATCAACTCTCTCCCTCCAAACTGAGCCCACCCCCCCACCCTCTCACACCCACCTCCCTGCCCCCAAAAGGGACTGTTGGGAGATCTTCACTATGTGAGCAAATCTGTGCATGTCATCTTCTTCCTCTTTCTGTCCACAAACTGTAATATTCTATGCTCAGTGTTAAGCACTTTGCATTTTCAAGGTCATTCCACAGATGCCTGGAATGTAAGCAATCCAGAAGCTGCTGTTTCTGCTTCCTGGAACCTAACAACACTCTGCTGATTTTCACTGTCTTTTTGAAATCGAACAGATGCTTGCTAAGGTCTTATGTCTGGACCAGTGGTGGCCACTGAGTGGTGTGCGTGCTTTTCTCTAGCTTGGCTTCTGGGATGGTGTCTTAAAATTATCTATCAAAGGGATTCTTATACTTTGCTGGGGTACTTTGAAAATCTGACCAAGGCAATGGACTTTGTATTCATCAGATGCACATGCCTGTCTTAGGCGGTGCATGATGGGCCTGGAAATACCCAAGGAAACTTTGCTAAGAAATCCCAGGATGTGATGCTGTTCAGACATGTGGGACCATTCATCAAAACTTAGAACAAGCCAGACACATTTCATCAGATTTAATGTCTTAGCTAGTGTGGGAGCGGTCCACGAGGAAAGGCTTTCATACCGAAGCTGTCAAAGGCATAGAAAGGTAAGACTGAGGCAGCTCCAGGAGTTGGAAGCAGAATAACAGGAGATGAGAGTCACTTGGGTGGGAAGGGCTAATTGACTCGGACCACAATTTCTGCCACCAAATGGAAATGTGCACCTCAGGCCCCATCAGATCCACAGGACCCCAAGTTCTGTGGGGGCAGAAATGTGTTTTAGACTTTATTAGTACATATTTGTCATACATATTGACCTGCACCCATTCCCATTCCCTCCCTTCAACTCTTCTTTTCCTCCCCATTTACAAAAGGTTTGTTTCTATTTTTTTCTTCCATTCTTTTTTCCTTGTCCCTTCTTTCACCTTTCCTTGTTCCCCTTCCCATTTGAACCGGTTCTTCCTACTTCCTAATGTCTATCCATTATGCTTATTTACCCTTTGAGTTTCTTGCACAGGAGAATCAATTCGATTTTAACTTTGTGTGTCTGATTTATTTCACTTAAGGTTATGGTCTGAAGATGCATCCATTTACCTACAAATGACTCATCTATCCTTTACCACAACAGTACTCCATTGTATACAATGCATCTGTTTTATCCATGCATCTGTTGATGGGCATACGGGCAGGTTCCAAGATTTAGCTATTACAAACTGTGCTGCTATAAACACGTGTGTATGCATCACGGTGGCATGATGCTTTTAACTCTCTCCAGACGCCAGGAATCTGAAAAGCGCCGGGGGTGCACGTGTGAAGTGGGTGTGAAAGCCACAGCGCAGGCTCCCACGGAGTAAGAGGGCGCGCTGGTTCCGACGAGCCCGAGTGGGCTCTGCGAGTTCAAGCAACTCCGGACGGGCTCCTTGTTACAAAGCCCGCTCGTCTCCGACCGTGAGGATCTCGAGGTGTCCTCCCGGCACCCACGAATCCAAACTCTTGGGAGGGGGACAGAGAACATGGGGGCCCACGGGGACCAGGGATAACCCTCCTGACACAGTCCGGGAGTTCCGCCCAGTCAGCACAACATCCAGTCTCGCCTATAGCACCCCCACTTCCGGTATGTAGGCGGTGGGGACCGGAGGCTCAGCCAATCAGCGCCCTGGCCTTCTTCCGGTGTTCTGCGTGCTACCATGGAGACGGGCCAGGTCCGTTAAAAGGCGGAGGGATCTCGGCTGGCCGCGCAAAGGTGAGTCCCGCCTACCGCCTGCTGTTCCCTCCCGGTCAGGGCCATTGGGCTAGCCCAGAGCGGCCCGCCCACTCACTTCCGATTTCCGGCCAATGGGAGCGCGTGCCGGCCGGCCAGTCAGCGCTCGTTCTTTCGGCGTCGCGCGCTGCCTGGGAGACTAGAGGGCTAGCCAGGCGCGGAGGGTGCGGCTGACCAGGTTCGTGGCGTCGGAGGAGTCAGTGATCCGACTCGAGGCTCACACTTTGGTCCGGGGCCCCTGCCCCGGCCTGCTTGGCTTCGTCGCCTCCGAGGCCACGGGCTGGACGCGCTGCGGGGCGGCCAAGTACCCAGAAGTTTAGGATTAGTTACAGGAATGGTCATGTGTGTACCTTATCACATGGTGTGGAATGGTCCCTATTATCACTGGATGAAGAGGAGGGGCCCCTCTTCGCTCGGCAGCTGCCGGTGTCGTTCGGTCTGCGAGAGGAGGCTTCGGGTTTCGGAAGGCCTTCCCTGGGGAAGTTTCAGCCCCGAACAACGGCTTTCCCTCACGTCTCTTGAGCGTTGGCTGTACTTAGGGGCCAGCCTGGAGCGCGAACCTGCCCGGGCGTGACGAGGACGAAGAGTAAAGAAAATCAGGCCAACGTGTGGAGGGACAGGGGCCCCGGCCCCCTTCGACCAAGGGCCCCGAGTGACTGGCGCCTGGGCTTTAACCCCTCAGTCACGGGCACAGGCTATCTCCTCCCTCCACGTCCCTGTCGGGCAGACGGCAGGCTCTCCACGTTACTTCTCAGCCCCCTTGCACGCCCTCTTTCGTGCCAAGCGAGGCCAGTTAGGCCTCACAGTCTTCCCATCTGGCCTCCCAGGTTAGCGGGTTTCATTTTGGGAGATTTGTAACATACAGGACCCCCCCAGCAGTTTCACATTTGGAGAGGTTTCAGTGAGTGTAATGTAGCTTGAGCCTGTTTATCCCCCATTACTCAACCCTCACACCCCTCCTGTATTCTATTTGTCTTGTCTAATGATAGCTTTCCTGCTATTTTATTGCCATCATTTTTAGATTGTAGATATTTGGGAGAACGTGAGATGTTTGTCCGTGATCTGGCTTATTTTTTTTCTCTAAATAGGAATTTTTTTCTTTGTGACAGGCTCACTGTGTAGCCGGCCTCAAACTCAAGTAGATTGTCCTGCCTCAGCCTCCCAAGTGCTGGTATTGTAGACATGCATGACTCTCTAAGTAACATTCTTAATGGAACCCAGTGCACTCAGTTATGCTGCTTTCCTGCCGAAACAGTAGAATTGAGTCATTGGAACAGGAACTATAAGACCTTTTTTAAAATCTAAAAACATGACTTTTTTTACTTGAGGTAGTGTATTGCTCTTTACATTTTATTTTTAAAACCTGTAGAGATTACCACAGTAAGGATTTTTGGTTTGGTTTTTGAGACAGGGTCTTTCTCTGTAATTCAAGCTGGCCTTCAACTCCCTTTAGCCCAGACAAGCCTCAAACTCAGTGATCCTCCTGCCTCAGCCTCCCGAGTGCTGGGATTACAGGTGTGTGCCACCATGACAAGCTCATGGTGAGGATTTTTAAGCGTCTGGTTCAGTAGCATTAGCTACCGTCATATTGTTCTCACCAGAACTCTTCATCTTGCAGTTGAACGTTTGTACCCGTAAGGTCACCGGCTGTGCCCTCCTCGTGCTGCCAGCACTCTGCCCTTAGTTGGTGCCTGGCTGGCCCAACTTCCTAAAGTCCCCAGGGCTCCACACACAGTCACTGCCTTTGTAGTGCTTCATTGAGCTCCCGGGGATTAGTACAGCCCACTTCTGGGCGTCTGAGAGCCCCACAGGCATGGCCTTGGGGGTCTGTGTCTGTCCCTGCCCCTTCTCCCCTGCTCCGTGGCCTCTGCAAGCTGAGCAGCTTTTCTGTGCCGCGCCTTCCACCATGATGTTTGTGCCAGCCCACCATGGACCAAATCCTCTGAGCCCAGTCACAGAAACCCCTCCTCCCCTCTGAGTTGTGGGCAGTGTGTCCAGTAATGGGAAAGCTGACTAATTCCCCCAGTGGTACTGCACCCATGCATGCAGTGCTGAGCCGTTGCACTGTGCTGCGTTACTAGTCCTTTTGATCTTATTTTCTTAAAATCTTGAGATGGTCTTCCTAAGTTGCCCAGGCTGGATTTGAACTTTGGATCCTCCTGCTTCAGCCTCCCAGAGTGCTGGGAGTGTAACCCCAGGGTTTCCTTTGAGATTTCTGAGCCACACTGCAGTAGCGGTGCATGCACCTCGTTTCTCTCCATTCTGGCTAACGCTTGCTGTTGTGCTTTTGTGTTTTTGTGTTCATCATGGCTCCCTAGATGGTGTGAAAGCTCGCTGTGGTTTTGATTTGCTTTGATAAGCAGTGTCACATTTTTTTATGTGCTTGTTGATACTTGATATATCTTTTTTGGAAAAAAGTGGATTCAGATTTCTTGCCCAGGTAGCATGAAGTTCCTGTTGAGTTGTAAGCCTTTGTTGAGTGCTCTGGATGTCAGCCTCCTGGGACGTGTAACTGTGTGTCCTCTCTCCATCCCACGGGTGTCCTTCGTTCTGGTGCCAGAGTCCTGATTTTGGTGCAGTTGCATTTATTTTTACCTTTGTCACCTATGCTTGATGCTATTTATTGCCCCCTTGAGAGGAAATGAGGTACCATGCACATAATGTGAAGTCACCCTTTAAAGTGCACCATTCAGAGGTTTTCATTGTAGTCAGGAAGTTGTGTAACCATGGCCACAAGTGAGTTACAGAATGTTTTTGGTGCCCTAGAGAGAAACTTCAGCCCTGAACTTGTTGCTCTTTTATTTCAGAGCGGTTTTGTTAGGGGCTCTGCCTTGCTGATGCCAGGTGAAATGCAGGTCGTGTTTCAAGAGGATATCTTACTGCTTGGGTAATTTCTGGGAAATGTTTTTTCAAAAAAGGAATGGAATATGGTAAATTTATGTTCTTTTTCCTCCAGCTTTGTTGAGATATGATTGGCAAATGATACTTTTAAGGTGTGCAGTGAGACGCTTTGATAGTCCTGTCCACTGGGTTTCTGGAAGGCTTTCAAGTAGTTGAACATGCGTACCCACTTCAGAGACACTGGTATCTGAAAGATTTTAGAGTACTTTGATAACACACTTGTGTTGTTTGTCATTCTTTTTTTTGTTTTTTTTGTACTGGGGATCGAACTCAGGACCTTGCACTTGCCAGGCAGGTGACAGAACCATTGAGCTAAAGCCCCAGCCCTCTTGTTTGTGATTCTAATTTTGTTGTTCTATTTTAATTCTACATTTAATCTAGCCTGATAAAAAATTATACGAAGCCCTTATTCACTCATGAAATGAAAAACAAATATGGCCAAGAACCCGAACTTGTTTAACCGTGTATCCCTGAGTCTGGAGGGTGAAATGCTTGGTGGAAAGCACAGTTCCTGACTGAGGACAGAGGCCTCTTCCATACATAACGAGCATTTCAGTGGCTGCTGGGTCGATGAAGCTCTGTGGTGGCTGCAGGGTCTCTGTCCGAGTGGGGAATCAGTAATAGAGCAAGCCTTGTGGCTCCATCCCCTCACTGGAGTCACGGAAGCTGGTGCCAGGCATATCGTGTCCCAGTCTGTGTCCTGTGAGCCAGGACTTTGCTGACCACAACTCCGGATATCCCTGCGCTGGCTCCGTCCCTGTCTGGTGGAGTGTGATGCTCCATGTGTTTCTCCAAAGCATTCATACATCCGTTGTTTTGTTTACTTCTCATAGCTGGTGGTGTTTAGGGGGCACATGTTAGCCTGTCATGCAGATATGGCCTCTGCTCTCTGTTGGACCAAGTTTCCATTGTAAAAGAAAAATCAAGAAAGATAGCACAGTAGAAGAAAATCTCATTCATTCCCTGAGTTTGTTACTTGTGTTCCCAAAAGCTCTTTTCAGTTTAAGATCTTGTTGCTAGGATGATGAACATTGATTTGTGAATGTATCTTTTATTTATCTCTTTAGTTTTGTTTCCAATACCAGGGATAGAATGCAGGATCTTGTGCTTGTGAGGCAGGTACAGTGCCACTGAGCTAAATCCCTGGCTTCTTTAGTTTTGTTTATAAAAAAACCATGCAAGTTCCAGCACCAGCAGATGGATTCTATGGATTTGTAGGATTATTAGGTTTATTTAGATTTGAAGTACCCCAGGCTAAGCAGTCTCTGCTAATGACTTGCTCTCTTGTGCCGCTGTTTACCTTTAGATGCTGTTTGATCTCATGTGAGCTGTTGGCCCAAGATGGAAAACTTTATCCTGTATGAGGAGATCGGCAGAGGAAGCAAGACTGTTGTCTATAAAGGGCGACGGAAGGGGACGATCAACTTCGTGGCCATTCTTTGTACCGAGAAATGCAAGAGGCCTGAGATTACCAACTGGGTGAGTCAAGTGCCTCTCCTTCCACGGGGACAGACAGCTGCGACAGGAGAGGGGCAGAGGTGTCAGGATCGAAGCTGCCCTTCTCTGTAAACCTGGTCCTGATGGAATCGCTGGCCACTGCCTCAGCAGAGGAGCCTTGAGCCCCCATGGAGAGGGTGTTGCCCTGGGAAGGTGATATGGGAGCAGGCACCAGGTCCCAGCAAAGTGAAGCATCCATCGTGTGCTGGAACCAATGTGGCGAGCGTGTCCAGGGCGGTCGTCCAAGGGTCCTTCAGCCCCGGGCACACCAGAGTGGAGAATCCAGACAGAAAGTAGTAGGACCCACCTTAGGCCTGAGGGTTTACTGTGATCATCCACACAGAGATCTGTGACACAGCCGGTCATCCCAGAGCTCTGGGAAGCTGGGGAGAAGGGAGGCAACTTAATGATTCAGTGAGACCCTGTTTCAAGATAAAAAGTAGAACAAGGGCTGAGGCTGTAGCTCAGTGCAGAGGCCCTGGGTTCAATCTCTGGTACTACCTCAGGAAATGAGACTGTGACGAGCCAATCTTTGGTTCTGCAGGGTCCACTTGTCACCTTGTTTCTGGTCCCTGAAGGATCAGCCCTTTCCCTCCTGTCACATCTCCTAGTCTGAGCCGCAGTTCCCTCCCTGGTGACTCTAGGACACATGCTCCTGGGCTTACTGTCCAGTCCCAGAAGCCCCCATGCTGGGTCCCTGGGGCCTCAGGGCTAGGGCTTTGCACCTGCTGCCTGGGACCTCTGCCTCCCCCATCTTATCGTGCCTGGGAGGTGACCTGTGGTATCACGAGGGGCCAGCAGTGAGCCTGAGGGTGACACTTGCTGCTCTGAACACAGCCTCCCTGTGCTCACTCCAGTACCAGTGTGTGTCACCTCGTGCTGCGTTTCTGCCTGTGTCTGGCTCTGGGTTGAGGTGTAACTCAGTGTGAAGACCCTGAGTTCATTAATAGGCCAGAAAACCAGGGCTTTTTGTACCAAATACCTTTAGGGTAAGCTAGGCTATGATGTTTGGTGGGTTAGGTGTTTTTAAATACTATTTTCTCTTGAGCTGGGTGTGGTGGCGCATGCCTGTAATCCCAGCTCTTGGGAGGCTGAGGCAGGAGGATTGCAGCGAGTTCAAGGCCAGCCTTGGCTACATAGTGAGTTCAGGGCCAGCCTGAACTACAAAGGGAAACCCTGCCTCAAAAAGCCAAAAACCAAAAACCAAAACAAACAAAAGAAGAGATTATTTTCTTTTGAGACAGTGTCTTGCTACGTTAGTAGCAGCTCCATGTTTGTTTTATATTTTCACCTTGTCATGGATCTTTTGAGTGTAACTAGTTGTAAGTCAAGAACACCTGTACTTTCACTACCAGCAGCAGCTACTTCTGTGTAAATCTTCTGGTTATTTCCTAGAAATTATTGTTCTGCAGCTTGTATTTATAAAATGTGTGTTCTCCCTTCTGCAGTGCTGGGAATTGAATCCAGGGCCTCGTGCATGTTGAGCAGGTTCTGTGCCGTAAAGCGGCACTTCCAGCCCAAACACGCACTGAAAGATTGTATGTTAGCATTTTCCCATGTGATCAGCCCTCCTAACCATTATTTCTAATACCTGTAAATACGTTTCTTTATCCATTTCCCAGTTACATATTAGTGTTTACTTAGGTGCAAGGGTTAAAGAAAAAAGATGCGTTCTTTTTGAGAGTGCATGCTGTTTTTTTAAGAATATTATCATTTTAATTAAGTTATTGACTTAGATTTTTAATCCAACATGGACAAAGCCTAAATGCTGTGTTTCTGCAGGTCCGCCTCACCCATGAAATTAAACACAAGAATATTGTAACTTTCCATGAGTGGTACGAGACCAGCAACCACCTCTGGCTGGTCGTGGAACTCTGCACAGGTGAGCCTACGTAGGAAGCTGTATGGGAAGATACAGGGAAGCAATGGCAAGTCTTGGCTGGTGTGCTGCAATGGGCGCATAGCCCTTGGTCAGCCCCCACAGTCGAGTGTCAGATAGCCGCTGTTATTCTATACTGAAACCTCAGTGTTCGGGTTTAATTGCAGTGTTGGCATTTTACAATAAATAAGTGATTTTTGGGTTGTAGTTTGGGTACTCGGTCTCTAAAAGGTTTGCTATCACTGATAAAGGGTGTAAACCTTCTTTTTAAATCTTCTATTACAACGGGAAATAATATCGATACTATTTACTATTGAAAATCTTGCTTGATAGGTATATAGGTATTGGGGAAAGGTAAAATAAAATTGGGGAATGGTAAAATAGATGGAAGGATTATATGAAATTCAATTTGGAGTGGACTTTTTTTTGACAATTATTTAAGACCTTTATTAACAGGTGCTTGCAGTTTGTTGACTTTTTTGAAAAAATCAAGTTGTAAACTTTTATTACAAATTAAAAATGAAGTTCTTAAAAATCTCAACTTGACCAGATATGAAACAATTTAAAACCTTTAAAGGTGTATTGAGAAAAACCAGGCTTTTTTAAAAATCACGTTTGTCATTACCAAAAAGAGACGTCTTTAGGTAAAAATAATAAAAACCCCATGCTGCATAGATAATGCAGATAGTTCTAGTTATCTGGTCAATGGGCAAAAAGCAAGCACTTAAGGTCTTCAGTTCCCAGTCTTTTGTTCATTTCTTATTGCTGGAATTTCATATTCGTTTCTTCTTGCTGGATGACTAAACCGGATGATGGCAGAGATGTGAAGCCGGTATTTACTCAGCCCCGCCCTGCTCAGCCTCGGAGCACGAATTCTCAGGTGGTGGCTTGGCTGCTTTAGTCTCTTTGCCATCTTGTGGTTTAGGGTTCTCTGGGCGTCTGCGTCGGTTTCCTTATCCTCTTCATTGCCGTCCTCTCTAGGCTGTCTTTGGCGAGGAGGGCCCCTGCGGAATCGCGGTCTGTAACCTCGATACAGACTCTGTCTCACTTGTCTGCCTCGCTCTCCTGCACCCTGGTTGTCAGCACCCTCCATCACTTCTCCCTCACAGGGGGTTGGAATACTGTGGTCGACACCCGTAGGGTCTCCGATGTAGTAAGCTGGGAACCTTCGCCTGCCTAGGGCGGGCGTTGTTGGGCCTGGCCTTCGGGAGCACTCTCCGATCCCCCATTCTTTTCCCCACGCTCACTACTCTGGTAATTCTGCTGGTCATTGCGTGGAGGACCCTGCGACGTGGATAGCGTCTGTAATGGTGACGGTCTGCTGCATATTTACTGCCTTGAACTGGAACTCCACCGGGGCCTGTAACATTTGCTGCCTCCGCACCCTTTTCTCCTTCAACAACATCAAACTCCACAGTCTCTCCATGTCCTACACTGCGAAGGGACTTCCTGGGGTTATTCTTCTTTATGGCAGTCTGGTGTACAAATACATCTTCCTTGGTGTCATTCCTGTTGATGAAACCATATCCGTTTCTTACATTGAACCATTTTACTGTTCCCAAAACCTTCGTTGCGATGACCTTCTTGTCCCAGTGGTGCCGGGCTTGGGGCTTGGTGTCGGCAGCGCTGAGGGGGCGGCAGGCGGCTGCTGGGTCTCTGCCTCCATGCTCATGGTTGCGGTGATGGCAGCTGCGGCTCCTCCCGGGGGGTGATGGTAACTAGGCCTGCGGCGGTGGGGCTGCTCAGGGCTCTGTGGGGTCTGCTGTCCGCTCCCGCTACCGATCGAACTTGGAGTGGACTTTAGTATGTTACTAAAACACCTACATAACAATTTAGGACTATTTTAGTGTGATTAATTTGTCTTACAAGTTTTTCAGTAAATAAAAAAGGTTAACTAGCTGTTATTTAGCTAATAAATTTATAAAATAATCTTTGTTTCTATGTAAAGGATATGTGCACTTTATAAAAGATTTGCAATTTTTTTTTGGTCTGGGGGATTGAACTCCTGACCTTGTGCTTGTGAGGCAGGCGGCCGCACCACTGAGCTAAATCCCCAGCTATAAAAGATTAATATGGAAAAGGACAAAGATGAACCAACCAACATCACACCTCGCAGTAATCAGAGTCCCTGGTCACAGCTGTAGCTTCATGCGGTTTTCTGGGACTGTGTACAGGGGGACAGTGTCTAAATTCCTGTATAATATCTGGGCTCTCAGTCTCACCTCTTAAAACCTTAACAGAGAAAATAAATGTAATGAGTATCACAATTAGTTTATTCTAGTTATATATCGAGTAATAATGAAAGATCACTAACTTTTCGTGTAGTGTCTTTACTTCACCTGTTGGCATTTAAAATTATAAAACCACCGGGCATGGTGGTGCATGCCTGTAATCCCAGCACTCAGGAGGCTGAGGCAGGAGAATCGCTGTGAGTTCGAGACCAGCCTGGGCTACATAGTAAGTTCCAGGTCACTCTGAACTACATAGTGAGACCCTGTCTCAAAAGCCAAAAAAAAAATTATAAAACCCAAGTTATAAGAGGTTGTTCATTTCTTGAGTCAGCGGCAGGGATCATGTTTGGCCCCCTTCACAGACCTGCAGAGTGGCCAGGGTCCCTGTGTGCCTTGCATGGCAGCTGTGACAGCTGTGATAGCCTGTGGCACGCTTGGTCGTGCCCATTTCGACGATTCCTCACCCACTGGAAGAAAGTGAACAAAACTAAATACTTTTTCCTTCCATCATCGCAGTTGTGATTGAACTTTCATGAGGCAGCTGTGCCTTTGGCTGTGGTATCATTGCGACCCTTTAAAGTTCTCCTGACCGACGTGGTAGTGTGGGCTGCCCATGGCCGTCTCCTCCTCGGGGTGCAGACAGGGCTGGATCATCTGCCTGTGCCGGAGCTGTCGCCTTTGCAAGGGATCTGCTCTGCGCGTGTCAGTGTGCCTGTGCTCACAGACTGAGGTGGAGGGCCCAACACAAATTTCCGCAGCCCTCTATGTCCTGAGGGATCAGGCAGTAATCCTCTCCTTCCTGCTCACCCATTCACCTCCCAGGTGCAGTGGCGCTGGCTGGCGTGGGTGTGGACCTGGCCTTCTGTGCCTGCACACGCACCTATCTATGCTCCGTGCCTGTGTCGGCTGGTGTTGCCCTCAGATACCCCGTGACCCATTTGGGCTCAGGTGTATGATTTTCATCAACTCTTCACAGGCGGTTCTCTAGAGACAGTGATTGCCCAAGATGAAAACCTCCCAGAAGATGTGGTGAGAGAGTTTGGAGTCGACCTGACCGCCGGCTTGCGCCATCTTCACAAGCTCGGTGTTCTCTTTTGTGACGTTTCTCCTGGGAAGGTAATCCACGAGGCTTAACGACTTATGTGAAAGGTGATACTGTGTGAGTGTGTGCATGTGTGTGTGTGTTAATGCCAGGTAAGTACTTTGCCACTGAACTTTATCCCCGGGCCTGTTTTTTTTTTTTTTTTTTTTTTTTTTTTTTTTTTTTTTTGTTTTTTTTTTTTTTTCAGTTTTTTTGAGACGGGCTCTCACTGTAGTTCAGACTGACCTGGAACTCACTGTGTAGCCCAGTCTGGTCTCGAACTCACGGTGATCCTCCTGCCTCAGCCTCCCAAGTGCTGGGATTAGAGGCGCGCGCTACCATGCCCGGCTGACCAGTTTTTTTTAATGGAAGGGAAAAGGTGGTGTTACACTGCACTGTGGCTACCCGCTGTGTGCCTTCAGGAAGTGAAGTCCCTCCTCCCTGCCTCTCAGCAGGTTGAGCGTCAGTTCTGAGGTGCATTGTCAGTGACGAACCTGGCAGTCAGCAGGACCCCGAGCTTGTGTATCAGTGCGCATTTGTGAGTCTTATTTTAGCTTGCAAATGGCACTCTTGGCTCTGTGTGTATGATTCCTGATGGAATGGATCAACAGTGTTTTGTAGAATTAACCACCATAACCCAATGTGCTTCTGCGTGTGGGTGGTTAAGCCCGCTCTTTGAGTTGTCATCAGTGCCTGCACATAGATGTGACCCTGGTGAGTTACTCCACCTCTCTCTGCCTTGGTGTCCTCCTCTGTGGTTTAAACATTCTCTGGGTTCACTCAACTTCTTGTTTGCTCTCAGTGGGGCCAATCTGTGGCCTTGTGGTGATGGGCCTGGTAGAGCGGAATGTGAACCTGGCTGAGGACTGACAATGGCGGCTTCATCTCAGGGCCAGGCTCCTGGTCCTCACTTTCCTGACTGAGCCAGTTTATGGCCTTGCTACTTCAGCTCTGTCCTACAGGCTGCAGTCTTCTTACAAAGTCCCATCTAGTTGCAATTTCCTTGTCTCTTTCTACCTTTTATTTTTTCTATCTCTCATTTCTTCTCTGTTAGTGTATGCCTATGAAATGGAAAGCTTGATTTTTAAATTTAAACTTTATTTTTGTAGGCCATCTGTACAGAAAGACACTGAAACCTAAAAAAGGCCTCCAGAAAACCTGGTGTGAGGAGTAGATGTCCTCACTTGAGTCATTCATGTGCTGGCCCTGTTTGCAGGAAGCAGCCTTGGGCTGTGTGCCAGCCAGCGTGTGGCTGTGGCCGTGCTCAGTGACTGGACTTATAGACACTGAAGTTCGAAGTTCATGGCTAGAACCTTCACATGTCAAGGCCAGCTCTTCTGAGTTTTGCAGCCGTGTTGCAGTATGCAAAGTGTGCCGACTTCACAGCTGTGGGAAAGCAGCCCGTGGCTGGCATTTGGTTCAAGAGTGGTTTGCCTGTAGCTGTAAAGTTAGTTGTTCAGTGGGGTTTGTCAACTGTTGAGACCCAGTGTGCTAGAATAATGTGGCCTGTGCTTTAGAACAAGTACCGACGGAGGTTGGGCCATGTTCCTGTTTCTGTCAGCACAGCCACTCCCTTGGTTGTGTGTGGCCAGTAGCTGATGGTGTGCTCAGCAGCACTGAGTGGTCAGGACAGAGACCTTTGGGTCAGCTGCCCAGGGCCTGTTACAAAAGCAGACTTGCTCTGCCAGCAGTGACTAGTGGTCTGGTCCCTGTCAAGTCTCAGAGTTTGCAGACATCCTTAGTGAGTACTTGTGACTGGGAGTTTGGGCTTTAAAAACAGCAGAGCCCCCTGACCTAGTACAGCTGCCCACAACCATTCTACTCCCTGGCAATTTTCAGTGACCAGTAGATGACTTCTCATGTATTGCCAGAGTTGGCACTTAACACGTGACTTAGCTCATCCTGAAGAGTTAAGTAGCATTTACCTCATTTTTATAGAATACATGGAGGGCCTGAGGATTCGGCAAGGTCCCTGTCCTCTCCAGGGCCAGGCAGTGAGCAGCCAGGACGCTCTGCTTGGGACCCAGCCATGGCCCACAGTGTTCTCCTCATGAACAAGTACCAGCTTGCAGACGGGTGTCAAGTCTGCTTTGGGATGTCACAGTGCAGATCCTTCAGTCCCCAGTCGTCCCTGAGAGCCGTTGGCTTCAGGAGTGTCCTGGCCCTGGGCTCCCTGTAGAAAGTGGTGTCATATTTGCATCCAGCCTGTCCTGTGTACTGTGAGCTCTCTGTGGCTTTGCAGGGCACCCAGCACAGCGCAGGTTCAGTGCTGTGTGTGAGTGGTTGTTACACCGTGTTGCTAGGGAATAATGAACAAGGAGTCGTGATCAGTACAGACAAATACTTCTTCAGACATGTCTGATCCTCAGTTGGCTGAATCTGTGGGCGCAGAACCTGAGGATGCAGTGGGCTGATGACTACACATTTTTCTCTCTCCTGAAACCAGAGGTTTCCCCTGTGCTCTCTGGGATTGGACAGTTGTTGATTCTGTTATTAAAATGTCATTTTCATTTGCTTCCTTCTGATAGAAGTTGTAAGCCAACCCTCTAGAGGCCTTTAACGGATTTGTAAGAGGACGTGGATGGATGTGTGAACTAAATTGAACTTGTCTCTGAAAACGTTTGTGTCTGAATCTTCACAGATTCTCTTGGAAGGGCCCGGGACATTGAAGTTCAGCAATTTTTGCTTGGCGAAGGTGGAAGGTGAGAATTTGGAAGAGTTCTTCACTTTGGTGGCAGAAGAGGAAGGAGGTGGTGACAGTGTGGAAAGCGTATGGAACATGAAAAAGAGAGTCCAAGGTGCGTGGACCCAGGAGCTCAAGGGCACCACTCTAGTTGTGGGCTGCCCATGTCCCAGGTGGGAGATGACTCTGGACTTCTGTTTGTCACCCTGGTATTGTATGGTGACCGGGAGGAGTCTGGGTGCAGGCGTGGCTTTGTGCTCGGCCTCACAGGATCCATGGGAGGCTCTCACCGTGGTGTTTGCTGAGTGAGTGAAGGGCGACAGCACTTCATGCAGTGAGCATTCTTACTGGGAGGTGGGGCAGGAAGAAGAGCCCTGGTTTTGGTGGGGTACCACATCTGCCTGGGTGCCTGCACGGTATCTCCCTTCTAGCTCTGTTTGTTTGTTTTTTTGAGAGAGGGTCTCACTATGTAGTTGAGATTGCCCTTTAACTCACTTATGTAGCCCAGGCTGGTCTCAAACTCACAGCGATCCTCCTGCCTCATCCTCTCAAGTGCTGGGATTACAGGCATGTGCACCACCACGCCCGTTCCCCCTTCTAGCTCTGAAACGTGTGGTTTCCACTTAAGGCTAAGCCTTGTGGGAAGTGTACGTGATGCACGCACACGTGCACTTACTTCCGCTCTTGCGGACTGTGTGGTGAGGTTGTGTCCCCAACAAAAGCCAGTGATGTTGAGAAGTGAGAGGAGGCACTGGCAGGTGGCAGTGTGTCGCATTCTTGCCCCATGCTGTAAAGATACCCTCTTTGTACCTGGTCCCTAAGGGGCGGCAAGAACTGGGGCCCGGGGCTCGCTCTTGGTGCACTTGGAGTTTGAGTCATAGATAGATCTTTGATGTTAAGCCTGTGGGATTTCAGGGTTGTTACTGGTGCTTAACTTGGCCCATTTAATTATAGTAGTTTAATAAGGGCTCTTTTGACTGTTTTAATTGTTAATTGAATTTACATTTATAAATACATATGCATACCTGAATGTGCCACACTCTTCACCAAAGTGGATTTGCAAAATCTGCATTCATATGTGTGTTGTCCTCTGTACGATCCAGTCTTCGGATTAGAAAACATTGACACATGTGAAATGCAGGTGTCTTGGTTCCTTTTCCTTTGCTGAAATGAAATACCTGACACCCACAAATTAAAGGGGGAGAGGGTCAGTGCCGTTCACAGTTTGTAGGGATTTCGGTGCAGAGTGGCTGGGGTGACATAGCCAAGGGGCACTGCAGAGGAGAGACAGCCCATGGCAGGGCGCACAGGAGGCAGGAAGCAGTGAGCCTGCGGGACTTCTACCCTTCCAGGCTAAAAGCCTGTTGATTGGATGGTACACCCACACCCAGGATGGGACTTCTTGTTATGCACACCCAGCACTGGGCTAAACTAATCAGTGGGCCTAATCTGGTACCACACACTCTTCTTTTTCTTTTTGGGGGGTACCAGGGATTGAATTGGGGACCTTTCGCTTGTGAGGCAGGTGGTGGAACCACTGATTTAAATCCCCACCCCAGTACCACACACTCTTAATCCCAGTGTCGTCTACCCTAGATCCAGCCACCTCCGAAAAGCCCCATCAAGGAGTGCATGAAGCTGTGGGAGGAGTCTCAGTGTAAGCTGTAATAGCCTGTGAAGTTTTAGTCGTGTATGTTTCCCGCCTGTCTTTGTTCATCTTCGCAGGTCTGTCTCAGTAGGTTGGTGGGGTATAGTACGGATGCCTAACAGCTTTTCTTTGCACTTTGATTTTAGGGTCCCCCATATACACGGCACCCGAAATCGTGAGGGGCGCTGACTTCTCTGTTACCACTGACCTCTGGTCGTTGGGCTGTCTGCTCTATGAAATGTTTTCAGGTGATTACTTTCTGTTTCAGTGTAGAATTAGAGCTATTTGAAACAAAGAAATAATGTCAAAAAAAGTTATGCCTGTAGTTTGCAAATATTTAACCTCTAAGATGTCAAAAATTTAGTTTTATTAAATTTTTGTATATACCAATTTTGGCTAATTTACTTGATGTCAGGATATGTGCAGGTTCTCAAGAGCTTTTTGGCAATAGGTAATTTTTCAGGATATTCATCTGAAAGTTTGAAATGTACCTAATTATTAAAAACTGGGCTGATAATAGAAATTCTTTAAAAGGTGCATCACGACTGAATCATTTGGATGTGTGGAGTAGCCCACGAAGCCTAGGATCATGGTAGTGATCGTGTGTCAGAAGTGAGTTTGTGTGTCAGGTAGATAATAAATTCTGAACTTGAGAAATATAAAAAAATAGACAGTATGCCTAGTGTGTATGCTAGGAATTCAGTAATTAATGACTGCCTTTTCTTGTTAATTGTGTAATTCTGAAACATCTGTAACTAAGTTCAGAAATATTGGTGATGGCACATTGTGTAATTTTGCAAGTTACTGTGATTTCAGGAAAACCTCCATTCTTCTCAGAAAGTATTTCGGAATTAGTTGAAAAGATTTTATATGAAGACCCTCTGCCGCCTGTTCCAAAAGGTGATATTGCTTATGATAAATTCAGTTAATTTACATCCTACCCTGATTTATGTCTTACTGTACTTGACTCGAAGCCTGTTTTAATGATTCATAACCTCTAAAAGTTCTATTTTATGTTTAGTCCAAAATGATAGTTTTTTGTCATTTCTTTTGATATTGAAATTGAAAGCAAAGTACTAATGTTTTCTTTCATTTAAAAACATGAATTAGTTTGTGCTTCTGAATCACCAGAAGCCTGGATTAGAGATTTAAAAAATCAAGCCCGTATAGTTTATGTTTCAAATTTGCCATTTGCTTAATTTGTGTTCCTGCTGTGTGCGGCACAAGTGTGGTATCCTGGTGCTCTTCTTGGTGCATCAGGCTGCCCGGCACCTTTTAAACTAGACACAGCTGTCTTGTTTTGAAGGTTATTAACTTTAATCACATAAATTATGGTTGACATAATAATCTACCATTAACACTAATTTTAAAGAAAAGAAAAATGGCACGAATGTGGTTAACATGTTGCTGTACATTGTTGGGGAAGTTAAGACCCCTAAATTTTACAAAAATTTATGCTGCATTTATTTTTTAATTTTATTTTTTGATCTTTGGTACAGGGACTTGAACTCAGGTCCTCACACTTGGCAGGCAGGTGCTGTACCTCTGAGCTACATCCCTACCGCTGTGCTATGTTTAACAGAAAAATTTTTAGAAGTAATGAGTGGAAGAGACGTGCCAGAATATTTTCAGTGTTGTTTCAATTACCCATGGTGAAGAAAAACTGGATATTTTGAAAGTAGTATCTTTCTTAAACAAAGCTAAATCACTTGCTTTCTGTACTGTATTTTTTTCTGCTGTAAGTTGAAATCTTTCATGTAGGGAGGAGAAATTTGAAAATGAAGGTGCGAAGGGCCTGGTGCCCTTTGACTGGTGGCCCAGGCTAATCATTTCCTGGGGATTTTCCTTGAACTGGCTGCAGTGCCCCTGGTGCCATCTGTGCCGCGTGGCTGCCCAGGGTCCTTGCTGCTGTCTCAGGCCCCGTCTTCACGGCCTCTTCACTGCAGTCGGATGAACAGGCCATGCTGCATTTCCATCTGGCTTAAAAAGACAACTGTCGTGAGAACGATGGAATTTGTAGTTCTGTTTTTTTTTTTAAGGTACTGGGGATCCAACTCAGGACCTTGGGCGTATGAGGCAGGTGGTGGCACCACTGAGCTAAATCCCCTGCCCTGGAATTAGTAGTTTTGTGAAGTTGCAGTGTTCATTGTTTCCCTTAAGAAGTCTTCAGAGTAAAAGGGAGATTACATGTATTCTTGTCATGGGGTGGTATAAAAGCAGAGTTTGGCTGGGCATGGGGGTGCACAGCACTGACCTCAGCACACTGGGAGGTGGAGGAAGGAAGGGCACAAGCTCAAGCTTGCCTTGGGCAACCTAGGTAGACCCTGTAAAAAAAATAAAAAAAATAAAATAACTCAGGCTGGGGCTGGGGATTTAGCTCAGTGGTGCCGCCACCTGCCTTGCAAGTGTAAGGTCCTGAGTTGCATCCCAGGTTAAAAAAAAAAAAAGCAGAGGGCCTGGGGATGTCGCTCCATGCAAAGGCCCTGTGTTCAGTTCCCAGGACCACAAAAAAGGACAGGGAGAACTTGGATTACCCAGAGAACAGGTGTAACTAACTGCTGTCTGTGACCGGGGCAAGTGGTAAACCTTATTGAGCTTGTGCTTGGTTCAGTCTGGGATTTTGGGCCCCAGTTTTCCGATTGCCCTGGGGAGACCCACCCATTGTGTCTCTGCAGAGCCTCACAGAGGAGGAGTGTGACTGTGCTGCTACAGCTTTTGTGCCTAACAGGTGATTGATTGCCTTTAGGATGTTAAATTGATGTTTTTTTCCTCTTACAATCCATTTACTTACAGATTCCTCACTTCCTAAAGCCTCTTCAGATTTTATTAGTTTGCTTGATGGCTTACTTCAAAAAGATCCTCAGAAAAGGTATGGGCAGTCTTTTGATGCAAACGCACACTAAAATCTTTTCCCTTCACATACTGTAAAAATAGTGCTGTTCTAATGTGCAGATAGCTGTCCAAGTTACTTTTTTTATAAAGAAGTCTGACTTTGGATTAAGAATTCATGCTTTTCATGGTTTTTAATCAGGCATGGCCTTTAAAAGTTTGTTTTTATATGTTAAGTGGCTGCTGCGGGCTGGGGTGTGGCTCAGTGACAGAGCCCTGCCCTGTTATTTGAGAGGCCCTGGGTTCGATCCCCAGTACCTGAGAAAAAGTTGCCTAGTTAGGTTGCATGTATTCTTGTGAATCTCAAATCCAAGAAGTGGATTTCTTTGGTTAATTGTTTCAGACCATTGAATTTAGAAATTGCACTGTCAAGATGGAGGTGAGGGAGGTTTAGACAGGTATGTGAGGGTCTCGTGCTCAGGGTGTAGAATGGAGAATAAATTTAGGGTACAACATACTCCATTCTTGTGTATTACACATATGAAGAAAACAGTGTGGAAGGAGAAGCTGACTCATGTACAGCCGTAAGGCAGACTTTTCTCTGCTTACATTGAGAGAGTTAGGGTTGGTGTTATCTAGGTGGATGATCTAAGGTAGGTAGGATGTAAATACAGATACAACTCACAGCCGGCCCTCTGTTTTCTCCGGTTCTGCATCTGTGGATTCCACCAATTGCAGATTGAAAATATACAAAAACTTGAGTGTGTATCAATTCCTGCTGTCACTGCCTAAACAGTGCAGTGTAACAGCTAGCTGTATGTGCAGCGCCTCTGTTATATTGGGTATTATAAGGAATGTAGAGATGACCGAAGTCCATGAGAGGATGTTTGTAGGTTATACCTGTGATCCCAGCACTCTGGGAGGCTGAGGCAGGAGGATCGCAAGTTCAGGCCCAGTCTGGGCAACTCAGCAATTCAGCAAGACCCTGTCTCACCATAAAAAAGAAAGCATTGGAAACGTGTAGCTCAGTGCAAAGGTCTGAGCCCAGTATCTAGTACAGCAAAAACAAGCAAACAGAAGCCTGTGTGTGGCACTTCATGTAAGGGCACGTGCATCTTTGGGTTTGGTCTCTGTCCCCTGAGGTGCAGAGGGAAGACTGATTAGCATGGAGCAGTCTCTGGGCCCCGTGCACAGCCTCGTGTTAAATAGTTGTTTGCTTCCAACGCATTCCTTTGTAACCGACGGGTACATTATGTATATCCCCGTGTTAGTAAACCTGTCTGCGTAATCATTTTAAGTGGCTGCAGAATGTACATGCAATAGTCTAAGAAAAACCAGGCTTCACAGGGTCTCTGGGTTTACAGTAGTACACACACTGCTACGTTAAGTATGTTGTATGGGTTTTTTCTCTGGCTTCACGTGGGCAGCAATCTTTGTGTGAATTTCTCAAAGTGGGACTGCCGGTTGAAGGCTCAGAGCACCACAGCTGGATGTGTCGGGAGAGCACGAACACAGACATACTTTACCGTATCCAGGGATGTGGCCCAATTCCTAGCACCGCACCTGCCACCCTCGCCTCCAGCAGGCTTGTGTGATCTTTTATATATCTGCCATTCTGATGGCTGAAAAATAAGTTTTATGCTATTGGCCATTTTATTTCTCTTTCAGTGAATTATTTTCTCCCTTTTGTTTTTGTAGTACAGGGGATCAAGCCATGGGCCTTTACCCTGGCCCTTTTTATTACGAAGCAGGGTCTTGTAAACCTGCCTCAGCCTCCCAGAGTTCTGGATTACAGGTGTGCTCCACCACACCTGGCTTCCTTCAGTGAAATACATCCCTTTGTGTAAAAGGGATATCATATGTTCTTTTTCTTTAATGTTTATGTTTTACTTTAGATAAGCAATTTCATTTCAACACAGATATTTTGAATAATTAAACACATTTTTTTCTGTAAATGTCAGGTAGGTGTATGTTTCCCTAGCCTTGTGAGTATCCGTGGGGCACAGTCCATTAGTAGTAAGCTTTGCTTCCCTGAAGGTGAGTCTCTTGTGAGATACGGCTGAGTCAGTGGTGGGAGTGACCCAAGGCGGGCCTGGGCTGTACGGTCTCAGAGCTGCAGTTCTGGTCCGATTCCAAATGAAGTGCCAAGGCTGAAAGTGTCACATAGCCAGGTCGCTGCAATGAAAATGATGGAGCAGTGGGCTGATAGATAGATAATAGGTGACATATTTACATTAAAAAAATTCCGATTGTTTATGGATACCCTGCACAAACTACTTGGAAACCTGTACAGTTTTCATCAGACTCACTGTAATACGAGACCTGAGACTCCTAATTCTTAGTTTTGTTCTGTGCCATTGAAGGCTTCTGCTTTCTTCATGATTTTGCTGTCTAAGAGAAGTCTGTTGCATGCTAAGAGTAAAATGGGAAGCACTTTCAAAGGTCCATTTGGATGGTGATGTTGTAAAATTACATTATAAAATCTAAACCATAAAATCTGTGGCGGTTTGTGCCTGGGACATGTCCTGGAGATCTCGGTGAATCGGGAGGTCGGAGTTCTGCCCCTCTGTTTCCATGAAGGTTGACCTGGAGCGGCGTGCTGCAGCACCCATTCTGGAAGGAAGCTCTTTCGAGGGAAGCCAAGGAGCCCAGCGTGGAGGATTCCCCTGTCAGGTGTGCCAGCTGTCTTATGCCTGGGTGCAGTTCTCTCCCTCTTGTGCCTGTTTACTTCTAATAGTGCAGCACCACTGGTGTGAATTTCTGGGCTTTTATGGTCAGTAATCTGGCATTGGTTTAGTTAAAGTTTAGCGAGTTCAGTGGTGGTTCTGCTCATCTGAGCAGTTGTCCTTTCTAGCCAGGGACCTGGTCTGCCGGTCCTTCGTCCTCTTCTTTAGTAACCCTGCTTCCTGCCCTCTGAGTGCCTGCGCCCTCGCCCTGTTACCAGGGAGGTGGCCGCGTGACTCATGCTGGCTAATGGAACCTGGACAGGGACGTAGGTTTCTTCTCTATAGAAACGCTGTGAGCCAGTGTGTTGTTTGCCACATATTTCCTTCCTGATGTTGTCATTGGGAAGAAAAATGTGACATGAGTTGCTGTTGGCCTGGGTCTTGAGGGACTGGTGACCGGGCTTTCCTGCCCAGCTGCACTGTGGCCAACGTAGGAGATTCTAAGCCAGCAGGGTTCGGTGGTTGGGTGTCACCCTTGACTCACTTAGCCTGTCCTGCACAGCATTCTTCAGCGTTAATATGAAATCATCATAGCCCAGGACACTGAGCAAGGTAAATGTTGCGTAGGAATGGGTGGAGGGAGAGAGGGAGCGAGAAGAGCAGAGCCACCATGGGGGGCTGCCTCATGTTCTTGGGGTCACAGCTGTCAGGACAGAGAACGGGCCTCCTCCTGTTAGTGGTTCAGGCACTGTGCATTAGCTGCTGCTGTGCCCAGCTGGCTGTCGCAGGTTACCTGGAGGCTGGCAGCAAATGCAGGATCTCTGGCTGCTCTGCCTCGGAACAGAAACCAGGGCTTTCCTTGGCTTGTTCCACTGGTGCGTGTTGCTGGGAGGCCAGGCCAGGCCAGCCGGAATGAGCTGCCAGGGAGCTCCCCATGGGTGAGCTGGAGTGGCGCCTGACTCTGGGCGACTTCCTCTAGCATTTCTTTTCCAGGGAAAGGGCTCACAAACTCTCTGTAGTTCACTGTGTATGAAAAGTGCTTGGCTTGAAACTAAAGAAGAATGCTACTTTTCTAACTATGGTTTTGTATAAGTGTCATGTATAATTTACTTACCTTTATCAAACTCTTGTTACATGAACAAAACCAGAGAAATCTCCAAAGTGAGTCTGGGTGTTCTGGTTCTCTCCTGTTTAGCAGCAGAAGCGCGATGGAAAGTTCTGGGCCCCAGGATCCCAAGGAGCCCTTGCAGCACCCTCTGAGTAGATGTGCCGGCCACATTCTCCAGCTTGGTGAGCACACACAGGTTGTGCCAGGGGCTTGGCCGGGGCCTGACTTCAGGGTCAGCTTCCTTCTTGAATGTGTCTGTGTGTGTTTTGCTCTGCTCATCATAACCGTGTCTCTTTATGGATGAAACATTGCTTTCCTGCTTCAGAAAATCCAGCCGAGTTACGGCCCAAGAGCACTGCTGGGGGTCAGCCGAATGAGTCTCTGTTTCTCCTCAGGTACGTGTGGCAAGATCCCAAAACGGGGAGGGAAGTGATGGAGATGAGAGGAAAATCTTTTTAAACCATCTGCTGTCCCAGGGGCAAAGCCGTTACACAGAGGAGGAGGACAGGGACATCAGTGCCACCTCACAAACTCGCTCTCCGTTTTCAAAATTATAGCTGTGTGCTGGCCAGCAGACTCTAGATTCTGCTGTGCATTTAAAAGATTACTTATTTCCCCCTATTTTTAAGGGTTGAGTCCTTTTCATTTTATACTTTAACTTCAAATAAAAATGAATTGAAAATTTTAGGAGTCCAGCCTCTGTTTTTTTTTTTGGTACCGGGGATCGAACTCGGGTCCTTGCACTTGCAAGGCAGGTGGCGGAACCACTGACCTAAATCCCCAGTCCTTCAGCCTCTTTGTTTGGATAGATTTGCAGGAGGAACACGTGTGTCCACTCCCTCCCTCCCTGTTTGCTAAAGCTGGGACCCAGTTGAGGAACTTGGGCCTGCTGGGCATTGGTTGACCAGTGAGCTGTGTCTCCAACCCCTGTGATTTTCTTTGAATACATTTTAAATGTGAGGCTTAAACAATGTTTATAATCATGAAAAGAATGAAAAAAAGTTAGGATAGTGTATTAAAGTGACTAGGATAAACATATGAAAAGTAATACATAAACACTAAATAGAGTTTTCAGAAAGCCCTTGGGTCGGGGTGTAGCTCTGTGGTAGAGCACTTGCCTAGCATGCACAAAGGTTAGGTCCCCAGCACTGTAAAAGTAAAAAAGTCTTACATAGAAGTAATTTATTTCATGTATATAATGTTAAGCTAAAATTTCTTGATCTTTTTACACATATTTAAATGTAAAATATGTTCAACTTATTTATATAAATTTTAGCCATTTGAAATTGACATTTTTAAGAATCTCATATCAGTACCACACAGGTATGTGTTATAGCCTATGTAGATACTTGTTTAGTGAATTGATGAACAGGTAAATGAAAAGTAAGGGCTCAGGATATAGCTCAATGGTGCGGTGCCTGCCTTGAAAGTGCAAGGTCCTGAGTTTGATTCCTGGTACTGAGGAAAAAAAAGAAAAAAAAAAAAGGTGAAAATCCTAATCTTTGAGAATTTAAGGGGAACAATTAGAATCTTAATAATCTAATAAGGACTGTTTTTTTGTTTTTTGTTTTTTTTGGTGGTGGTATTGGGGATTGAGCCACATCCCCAGCCCTTTCCTATTTTTTAATTTTGAAATAGGGTCTCAAAACCCAGGCTGCCCCGGCTGGGCTTGAACTTGTGATTTTTTTTCTTTGCCTCAGCCT
The DNA here is from genome assembly GCF_012274545.1 of Fukomys damarensis. Classification (NCBI taxonomy): domain Eukaryota; kingdom Metazoa; phylum Chordata; class Mammalia; order Rodentia; family Bathyergidae; genus Fukomys; species Fukomys damarensis. The sequence goes on from NW_022900924.1 coordinate 57,951,049, forward strand.
CCCAGAGGGCTGGGATTACAGATGTGCACCACCATAACATGCTGGAAGGATTTTTAAAATGTGAAAACTCAAAATGAGAGACTGAGGAATAGTATAGATTGTAGCAGACATTTTTACATCGAAAAGAAATCATTAAAAATAGATGCAGATTATAACTTGTCTAAAATAGGTATGAAGGTAATTTTTCATTTCACATATATTCTGAAATTAAACTGAATATTTTCCATCCTTTGTATTTTATGTTTTATTACATTAATCTTGCCTATACCAGGTGACACTTAAAAGTAATAAAATCAGTGTTTTAAACTTTCTAGTTAAAAAAGGAAATATGTTATAGAAGACTGTGAATAAAAGAAATAATAATTTAGTCAGGAAATATTTCAAAAGCAGTTACAAGAATTATAGTGTTATCTAAACACCAGGTAGAGCTTAAACTTTCCTGTATGATGAGGTCATATATGATTATCATATTTTACCATGTTTCATAATACATGTTTTTTTAGAAACCAGTAAGCAGAGGATGAAGTTCCTGGAATCTGAATAATGTTATATGGTTATTCCCAGTTCTCGTCCCACCCCCAGGACCAGCTCTACCATGGGGTTGAGCCCCGGAGAGGACGCTACTCAGAGTTCACTGCAGAAGGCCTCTCCCTTGGCCAAGGTGGGCAGTGATGGGGTTATTTTTCTATATAAGATGTAGAAGCTCACCCATGCCGGAGGCTGATCAGACCTGTGGATACCTGCAGGAGGGAGGACAGGGAATAAAGAGAAACAGACAATATTCAAGGTGCAAGAGGACTGGGAAGAGCCTGCCTCTAGTGGGCCAACTCAGTGATCTCCATAGTCGAGCCAGTTTTATTAACCATCAGGAAGCGCTGGGGAAGGGTAGTGTACTTTTCCTGGGAACAGCCATTGCAGTAGGAATGGGCAACAAAAAATGAGGAACAAGTTCATCCTCACAGAGAGAGCAAGCTAATGCAGATGAAGTCCTTCCCCACACCTGGATTCCTGCATTCTTTTTGCATTGTCCTCAGCAGATCCACACAGCCAGGATACATGCAACCTCCCACATGCTTCCCTATTCCTAAAGCAAGTCACATTGGCCTCGGGACTGTGGGACGTGTAGACTGGCCCCTACCAATCTATACGTATCATGGGTGGTCCTCACATAGCTTGGTCCCAGCACACCCAAATAACTGCAAATTGATATATGAACTATGTTCACAATTATAAAATGTACAGTAAAGGTATTTTCCCTGATCATTGGTTCCCTTGCAATTACTGTAAGCATGAGATGTCAGTTCATAGTTGTTTTTTGGTAACAGCTTTCTTGAGATGTAATTGACCTGAGATTCCCATTCACCCATTCAAAGTGATCAGGGGCCTTTGCTTTATTCAGAGACACAGGACCATTCACCCAATCAAGTTAGAGCTCCTTCGTCCTGTGACGAAACCCTGCATCCGTAGCAGCCACCCTGTCATCCCCACTTCTCCCTCCTGTCATTCCCACCTAGTTGTACGGAAAGTGCTGTTGTGAACATCCGTTGCATGTTTGTGTGAGGTTTGTTTTTACTTCTGTTGGGTGTATGCATAGGAGTGTCATTGCTGTGTCAGACTATGATCTTTGAGGAACTGCAATCCAATTTTCAGCATAGCTACTCTACTTTCGTTCTCACCAGTATTGTGTTCAGGGTTCAGATTTTTACATATCCTCAGCAACATTTGTGTGTGTGTGTGTGTGTGTGTGTGTGTGTGTGTGTGTGTTTAACACTTTGTGGGACAAGCATGACTTTGGATGGCTGAACCACTGGTGGTACAAACAGATCTAGTCACTTTTACTGGTCTTTTTACTAATGAAACGAATAAAAAGCCACCAGATGGGACATTTACACACGTACCACTGGTGGCTCAAGCCACCCAGCAGTGAGACATACGAATTACGGCCCTGTCGTGAACTTGCAAACCTGTAGCCGTACATGCTACAGTCATGGGTCAGTGCTAGAGCTCTTGCTTAGCATGCGCAAGGCCTGGGTTCCATCCCTAGAACCACACACACCTGAATAAGTTGTGACAAAATATGTACAGTGTTACCTTGGTTCAGGAACTTAATTTGTTCCATGATTCTGGAAAGATGGCCACATTTGTGTTCATGTGGGACAGATGGCCGTGGTTGTGTTTGTTGCCTGATGCAGAGTTCGCAAACCAAAAATTCTGCCAAATGCTTCTGTTTGTGAATCAAATTGTTCACAAACAAAAGCATTTGTGAACCGAAGTGCAACGGTTACATAAAATGTACTGTTTTCACCGTTGCTAAGTGTACAGTTCACATTGTCGTGCAGCCGTCACCACCATCCACCTCCAGAGCTTGTTCAGCATCCCAAATTGAAACTGCCCTGATCTGTGACCCTCTGACTTCAAGGTTCCGCCGCATTAGGGCATGTGCTTGAATTCATTCATCCCTATTTAGGGCTGAGTAATGCTCTGTTTTATTTGCCTGTCTGCTGTTGATGGACACTCGGGCTGTTCCCGCCTTCCAGCTGTTGTGAGTGGTGCTGCATTGTCTGACTTTCTAAGGGGAGCCTTTCTCGAGGCGTCGAAGTCCCTCTCACTGTGGTTTGATTGGCTATCTCCCAATGGCTGCGATGTTGAGAACCTTATGGGATTGTTGGCCATGTGTCTGTTGTCTTTAGAGAAATGTCTGTTCAAATCCTGTGTGATGAATTCTTTTTTTTTGGTACCGGGAATTGAACTCAGGACCTTGCACTTTGAGGCAAGTGGCACCACTAAGCTACATCCTTGGCCCAGCGAATTCTTTATCTTGTTACTGAGTCATGGGAATTTTTACCTGGTCTAGAGAGGTGATTTGTAAACATTTTCTCCTTTTCTGTGGCTGTCTTTTCACTTTCTCCTTTCTTCTTGTTTTGCGGAGCTGGGCATTGAGCCTTGGCTTGTGTGTGCCAGGCAAGTGCTGTGACCCTGTGGAGCCTCCCCAGTTCCTGGCCTTGTCTTTCGTGATGGCGTCTTATGAAGCACAGGTTTTTCTTTTCAGTGTAGTCCAGGTTGTCCTTTTCTGAGTATTTGCACGTGCGTAGGGTGTTGCATGTAAGAAGCCATTGCCCACTCTAGGGTCCCAGGGCTGTGCCTGTGCTTCCTTGCAGCAGTTTTGTAGCTTCCACTCTTAAATTCGTGCTTTCGTCCATTTGAGTTAATGTTAACCTCCAAGGCATGAGGTCGGGGTTGGCTTCGTTGTTTTAGCACTGTTGTGGGAGGGTTGTTCGTTCCCTGTTGCACTGCCTCACCTCATTTGTGGGAAGTGAGCTGGCTGCAAATGTGTGGGCTCTTTCTGACTTGGTGTGTTGGTGCACCTGTCTCTCCGTGAGGCCTCGTGTTGCTGCCTTGGTTACTGTAGCTCTTGTAAAGCTTTTGTAACTTTGAAATGTGTCAGTACGATTCCTCCCTTTTGGCTCTTCTAGGTCCCTTGGATCAACTTGTCTCCTGAAAAGAATTTGCCTGGGGCATAGTGTGGATCACATTGTATCTGTAGACCAGTTTGGAGGAGCATTGTGATTTCAGCAACATTAAGTTTTCTTTCATAAACACTGGTGTCTCTATTTATTTATGTATTCTTTAATTTCTTTCGTCATGATTTTCTTTCTGCAAAAATATTTTTGATTAATGTTTTTCCAAATTATTGGTATTGTACTTATGATTCGATATAATCAATTGCAATTTTTGATGTATTTGGAAATTTGAAATTTCTCTATGGAACTTTAGTGTTACTGGGTTAAAATAAAAATTTCTCTGCAAATGCTATTTTGATTATATGTGAAATAGAAAATCAGTGTAAAAACATTCTGAAATGCAGTAGATGTTGAAGTCATTCTAGCAGATGGTTGTTGTAGAACAAAGTAGAAATTTCATTGAAAATGCTCAAGCTATAATTATATAGTTTCTGTTATATAACCTTTAAGTGATACTTATATTGGTTTAAAAGTTACTTGAAATTTAACTTTTCTCCTTGCTGAGACAAAATACCCAACACCTAAAGTTAAAAGAGGTTTATTTTGGCTCACAATTTGTAGCAGTTTCATTCCATAATTGGCTGGCTCCAAGGCAGGTTGGCACGGCAAAGGGGCATTGCAGATGGAAAAACAGTTCAAAGTGTGGAAGTCAGGAGGCAGCAAGAGCAGCAATGCAGTGGCAGCATCTTTCTTTCTATCCCTTGAATTCTGTTCAGGGTGGGGAGCACTCACACCTAGGGTGGGCCTTCCCATTATCCACACCCAGGACAGTGCCAGACCAGTCAGTGGACTGACTCATTTATCAGTGATGCACCCTTCACCCCAGCATCGCACACTCTAGCTCTGGCCCTCTGAAAAACCCCACCCATGACCCCACGAGGCTTTGGGACACAAGACATAACACTATCCAAAGCAAAGACTGATTATAGTTTGATATTTGGACTTTTGGTTTGATACATAATTTTATTTTGAAACAAAGGAACTTTTCAGTTTTTTTCCTATGATTTGATCTCATTGCGATTATTGATCACATAGCTTGGCTCATGTCGAGCACTGTTTGTCCCTACGGCTAGGAGGATTAGAAAACAGATCTCTATTACTCAACTTCCTGGGTATTATATCTATTTATCTTTTGCTTTTGTGAATGGGATATTCAATTGTAGCAATTTGTTATTTGTGCATTTGTTCAGTTTATCTAATAGGAAAATTTTACATAGAAATTTTCTATTGGCTCCCCTTACTAATTCTTGTATTGTTTCTAATAATTCTTTAGCTGATTAATTTCGGTTTTCTGGCTGAGTTATAGCACCTGCTTATAAAGATAATTTGGCTACCTGTCTGTCAGGTACTGACCTTACTCTGCTCTGTGGACTGATCAAGCTCCCTCCCGTGTTACCGGCAGAGGTGTCCACACTTAGCTCTGCTGGTCACGTCCTCCTGCTGCCCATGCCCACAGGACCCATCTCCATCCAGCTGCTCCTCCCTACCAGGCTCCCACCATCCGTTGTCTGCAGAACCCAGTCCAGCTCTCCTCTCTTGAACAGTGCCAGGCAAATGCTATGCACGTATTCTTCTAACCTAGAAAGGCTTTTGCTTTTAATCTTCATTACATTGAAGAAAACAGGCTTTGAATTTCTTCAGGTCACATAATTAACCTTGTCAGTCTGCTGGTCTTTCTGTCTTGAAAGTCCATGTTCTTAAACTTAATTTTTTTTACAGTATTCTTCCCTCTTTATTCTTTGTGCACATTTGTGTATCTTTTGTCTCATTTGATATCTAGAATTTTTATTAGCTAACTCTTCCGTTCTTTTTTCCCTTTGATTACTTTTCCTAAGGTCATTAGCCCTTATTTAAATTTAAGTTTTTAATGTGTAGGTCCTCTTTTTTTTTCCAATGTGAAATATTTAGGGCACTAGAAATAAAAATTGTGGTTAACTAGAGAACACACACACACACACACACACACACACACAGACACAAACTCTCAGGATTAATTGATGGTAAACGTCTGGTTATCTACAGTCCTTACGTATTGACTCTAGGTTTAATAAATGTGTTGGTACTTATTTTTATTTTATAATTTTAATTTCATATTGAATATCCATTAGGGCAGAAGTAATTGGTGAGCATTTTATTGATGAAAGGTACCAGCCAGGAGGGTGATGGTAGCACCCACTGGCTGCAGCACAATTGAGAGCGTCAGGGTACAGGAGGTCTGTTTCTGGCCCTCTTTGCCTTGGTTGTAAGGGGTACTTGACATGAGTCAAACAACTTGGTTACTTTCCCTGCGCTGTTTTTCTATCTGTAAAATGGGAATAATGACACCTAGCATTTAGAATTTTGTGAGGATTGCTCAAGACTGTGACAGCATTTTGAATAGCAGTGAAAGCACACTGACAGGAACGGCCTTTCATGGGGTGTCCTCCTCTTCAGCATCTTCTTAGCTCTGTCTTTATAGTCCGAAACAAATATCATTTATGTTCCTATTTTAGATCACAAGTGCACACCTGAGCCAAGAAGCACTGGAGTCACAGATGAGAGCTCTTATCTACACAGACTCAGACCTGCTTGTCACCCCAGTCATTGACAACCCGAAGGTGTGGCGGCGTGGGGACTTGGGGTGGGGGCTGTGCCTGAGACCTCATGGGAGGGTGGAGTCTGCCGCATGCTCTTTTCACAAAGAGCATTAGCCTTGCATTCTCTCCTGCTCCCTGCTTCCTCCACTTCGCAGGGCTCCCCTCCACCCTCCCTCCCATCCTCCCATCGCACTGCTGAAGAGTTTGCCCCCTTCTCCCTCTGGGACGGCTCAGTGCTCTGTCTCTCCCGCACTCCACGTTACAGTCCCTTCCAGGTTCTTGTCGTGACGCCTCATGGAGGCAGGTGACGGGGAGCTGGTTAGGGGCTACCCAGGTACCCTGCTGTCTCATGGGTGTCAGGACTGCCGGCAGATGATGAGGGGTGCAGAGGGAGTGAGGGGCTGCAGTTCATGATTCCCTTTTAACCCGGTCTGAGCGTGTTGCTTCACATCTTTAGGGATGTAGTCACGTTCCTAAAGGATGATGAGTATTTACCTTTTGATTCCACCACCCAACACACTTACGCTCTAACAACTGTTCTGATTTTAATTTTCCTGTTTCCCTGTTTGAAAATGTCTTTTTTCATAATCATGACTGCTTCCTTGTATCTCATTGAGGAACATTATTTTGTTTTGGGCTGAATGGATTCTTGGGTACACATTTATTTCTTAGCATTTCATAAAGATTAGTTTTTTTTCATAATGGAGCTGATTCTTTTTATGAATTCAGATGTCTGGTGGAATAACTCTTACGCTAAACTTGATGGATCATAGGTCTCTTAGTCATTTTCTTGTTGCTGAGCTATAATACCTGACACTTAAAGGACGAAAGGTTTATTTTAGCTCATGTTGTAGTCTGTGGTTGGCTGGCTCCAAAGAAGAAATAACATAGCGGCATGGTGGAGGAAAAGCTGCTTATGTCATGGAAGCCAGGAGGCAGAGATCTACAGGAGGAGCACCCTACCAGGACACAGGCAGTGACCCACCTCTTCTGACCAGACTCCACCTCCTGGCATCACCTTTAGTTACAGCAGCCCATGAGTCAGTTAATTCAAAAGCCCTGCTTATGATTGCATGAGGCTCTTGGGGGACATCTAGATACTACCCTTAACATTCTACCTTGGCTCTCAACTCTTTATGCAAAATGCATTTAGTCCATCTCTGAGAGTTGCCAAAGTCCTAACAGTTCCAGCATTGCTGAAAAATCAAAGTCCAAAGTCTCCTCTGAGACCTGAGGCAAACTTGTAGCTGTGAGCTCCTGTAAAAGTCAGAAAGTTAAACACTACCTGCATACAGTGGTACAGGAAAAACATTTTCATTCCTAAAGGGAGAAATATGGCTATGGAAAGAATGGACCCAAGCAAGACTGAAGTCCAGCGGGGCAAATGTTAAATTCTTTCGCTCTGTGGTCAGCACCCCAGGCAAGGTGTGGTCAGATGTGAAATGTAAATGGCTTGGGCAGTTGTTATGGCTTCTCTCTGCTCACTGCCCATTTCCTCCCTCAGCTGATGTTCCATGTTCCTGGCTTCTCCAACTTCCTGGAGTTTCTACTGCACTTTTGCTTTCACTCTCACAGCTTCCCACACTGCCCTCTCAGGCCACACTGCCTGGCCTCTTAGCTTTCTGAAATCGGAGTGGAAGCCTCCCTGACCCCACAACTCTTGCATTTCTGCGTGTGCCCAAACCTGGCACCACGTGGATGACGCCAAGCTATGACACAAGCTTGAGTAGTAGCCAGGCTTCCTTTAACCATGGCTGCAGAGGCCTCTTAAGTTCCTGGATGGCTGAGCATTGTGAACTGAATCCTAGGTAGCCATTCTTGAGCTTAGGTGCCCTGGGGGTCTCTTTTCAAAGCAAAATCTTGTACTTTTGCCCCTCTTAGTTTGTCAAGAGTGGGGCCTTGCTGACTCTTTACCTGCTCTCGAGATGTCTTTTCTATTATCCTGATCCAAAGTACTTGGCTTCTTTTTAATGCTAATATTTTAAGCAACCAAGCTCTCTTCTGCTCCACCTTTAGAGCCCATTTCTTTCTAGCAAAACTGAAAAATATAAATGGTCCATTTACTCCTCTATCTCAGTGTAAATCTGAGTAAAAGCAGTGAGCAGTGCCCATGGCGCAGCCTGAATGTTTGGCTGCCTTGAAATTTCCTCTGCCAGATTAATTGGTCCACTGTCCTTAATCTCGGTCCTTGCACGGTCTCAGGACATGAGTAGAAGGTAAACAAGTTTTCTGCTTGTGCATAATTCATAGGACCTAGCTTCCAACTGCCAGCAGAGTTCTCATTTCCAACTGAAATCTCATGAGCCTGGTCTTTACCATTTGTACTTCTGTCGGCATTCTGGTCTTCTGCACTTTGATCAGAGTCTCCCATCAAGCTCAGCTCACAGCACTCTAGGGCTTCTTTAATCAGCAGTGACCCCACTTCTTGGTACCAGAATCTGTCTTAGTCACTATCTTGTCACTGAGACACAGTACCCAACACCCACACTAAAGGAGGAGAGGTTTATTTTGTCTCATGTTTCAGTCCGTGGTTGGCTAGCTTCAAAGAAGAAACAATAGCAGAGGGACATGGTGGAGGAAAAGATGCTTCGGTGCTGGCAGTCAGGAAGCAGAGAGAGGAAAGGGGGAACTGGGGAGGGAGACGCCCCTCCCAGGTCATGACCCCAGCCAGACCCCCATCTCCTAATATCACGTTTAGTGTCTCTGTGATTCACCTCCCACAAGTCCTGCCTCTGACTTTGCAGGGACATCTAGATATAAGCCATGATAACGAGGTGTTTCTCATTCTTTATATCCGAATAATAATTCCCTTATGTGGGTATACCATATTTTTTTTTTCTGTTTATTGATAAACGGGCACCTAGGCTGTTTCCAGAGCTCAACTGTTGTGAATTGTGTTGCTGTAAACATTTTAAAAAGCTTTTACACAGCACAGGAAACAATCAGCAGAATGAAAAGACAACTCACAGAATTTTACCAGCTACACTTTTGATAGAGTTCTAATGTCTAGAATACCTGAAGAAGGCAATAGAAATTTTTTTCAAAAACACATTGTTTCTGTTTAAGTATTTTAATCTGAAATAGCAGATTCCTTTTTCTTTTTTGATGACTTTTTTGTGATGTGATTCAGGAGACACTTTTTCAGACAAACGTATAGCTTACAAGTTTATTTTCTTCTTGAACCACAGATAATGAAGCAAGCACCAATTAAATTTGATCCAAAAATATTGCATCTGCCAGCACGTTCAGGTAGGACCAGAGGGGTTGTTTAACATGAAACGCTTTGTCCACGGATACAAACACAAAGTTGTTTTACAAATGGAAGATTTGTGTGGGATAGCAGAGTCTTTCCCTGCCCCTTGATTGTGCTCTGGGGGCAGCTCTGTGGAAGTTACAAGCCCTCGTAACCTGCCTTGGTGGCTGAGTCCTGATGCCCTGTGCCCTGTGGGTGGGGACGTTCTGGGGAGCTGGGCGAGTTTTCCTGTGGGTGGAGGAGGGTCTTCTGCCCTTCCCCTGGGGCCTCTGGGTTTCTGCAGGGACAGTGGTGTGGTGGGTGTTCAGGGCCGGGGACCACAGTTTGGGGCAGTCGAGTTCCACCTGGGCTGGAAAGCTCACTCTTGTAGGGCTGGGGTTTGAATAGAAGGAGTTGCCTGTGGTTGTATCACTCCAACGCACCCAATCTCGTCTGAATAGAAACTGTTAAAGGGTTATCGTGGTCATTGCAGCTAATGGAAGCTTTTCTGGGGTGAACATTAGAACTTTGCATATCTTGTGTTGACTTTTTTAGCTGGACAACTTACAGCTTAATGTTAAGGTAGATTCAGGGAAAATTCTTCATTGTGGCTAGAGTAGAATCTTTGGTTTAAAGTAAATTTATAATAAAATCTATTCAAAGTTATATGAACCAAGTAATGGCTTATATAAGTCAACGTAATTACTGATTAAAAAAAACTAAGAGAAACTACATAGAGAGACATTTTCAAAAGGCCAAAGTTGGGGCCGGGGATTTAACTCAGTGTTTCCACTGCCTGTCTCGCAAGCACAAGGTCCCAAGTTGGATCCCTGGTACCAAAACAAAACAAAATAAACCAAAAAGGCTAGAGTGAAGCGAAGTATTGATAGTGCTTTCTGTGTCAAGAAGTATTGATCATGGAAATCCAGACGATTACTATGGAGAAATTATGTTCTTTCATTTTTTCCCCTTTGAGTTGTTCAGGGAGTTATTTTTACAATTATTTTTTCTTTAGTTTTGTGCTTAGTTATAGTGTGGGTTGTAGGACAATCCTCCTTTAGTTGTGTGCTTGTTTTTTTTTGAGTAGAGTTTTCAATTGAATTAATTAAGAAGCATCCGTGGACGGCTGGGGATTTAGCTCAATAGCACAGCGCCTGCCTGGCAAGTGCAAAATCCTGGGTTTGATCCCTGGTGCCAAAAAAAAAAAAAAAAAGTATCCCTGGGTAGACAGAGATGAGGAATATAGGCGACAATTAAATGTATTATCTTTAGAGAGATTATTTATTGACAGTACTGCAGATGGAACCCAGGACCTTGCACCCAGCTACATTCCAGGCCTTGAATTTTTTTTTTTTTTTTTGTTCTGTGATCATGTCTCACTAAGTTACTCACTTGCCCAGGTGGGCTTGAAGTTGCAGCCCCCCTGCCTTGGCCTCCCAGAATGGTGGGATTACAGGTGTGCACCGCCGTGCCTGGGTGATTTTGACAGTGGTAATGTCAGAGTCTGCTTTGTCCTCATTGGACCTGAACTTTCTTTGTTTGACTTCTCACGTGATGTTTCAGGGATCCTCCTGTGTTTCATGCACACTTTTACTGCTTTGCTCCCTCTGTAGTCGATACGCTATTATCTCTGAAGGACCAAGACTGGAACGACTTTTTGCAGCAAGTGTGCTCGCAGATCGACTCCACCGAGAAGAGTGCGGGGGCCTTGCGGGCTAAGCTGAACCTCCTCTGCTATATGTGCGTGGTGGCTGCGCACCAGGAGGTCGCCACCAGGCTCCTCCATTCTCCCCTGGTAAGCGCTGCTGCTTCCAGGGTCCTGGCAGCAGGCTGTGTGTGCTTATCTTTCTTGTTTCCCTGGAGGTTGAAACAAGGGTTAAAGTATTTGATTTAATTACGATGGAAAATGGTTCATCTACCACAAGTTCATGAACATTGTCCTCGTTTTAATGCATACATCGTCTAAAAGTAGTTAGGTAGAATGGCGATTGGAAGTTTTTCTTTTGTAATATTTCATTGTATGTTAATGTTTTAATTAGCATAGCGTAGTTTTCACTGAAATCACAGGACAGACCTCACACTGTAGGATCTCCCTGTGTAGAATAGGGGCTCCTTTACTGTATCCCCCGTAAATGACCTCCGAGGTTTCTGGTGTGATTAAAAGGAGATGTCCATGTCCTAAGACTTCTGTTTTCTGCTCCTGGGAATGTTCTTGGATTGTCTCCATTTACTGGTAAACCCATTGGGACTTGATAGTGCTTTTGAAGTTATTTTCAGCAAAGAATTATGATGATTTGGAATTATTTTCCATAGGGAAATATTTCATTTGGGAACTGGCTGAAAAAAGCACTAGTTCATTTTCCTTTTAAGACGGTACTAAGATTACTTGTCTGGTAGCTGGTGTCTGTTGCATGGCGTGGACGTTTAAGGGATATAAAGTGGTAGAAGAAACAAAAAGTATTTTTTGCTTTTATATTCATCTCAGCACTTTTTGCATTTTGTAAATTATTTTCTTGGTGCACAATTCACATTTTTGTTGCATAAAGATCTGATTTGTTACCTTGGAATCACTTTCTGTGTTGTTTCTTGAGTTAAATGTGCATTTTTACTTTTTATCCTAGTTTCAGCTGCTAATCCAGCATTTGCGAATAGCTCCAAACTGGGATATGTAAGTAACATTTATATTTCAGAAATATTCTTTATGATTTTATGAAGTTACTGCAGCTTACACACTCATCATGAGCAGGTCCTAAGTGGTTATTATAAATTATTCTGAAGTAAAGTTGACTGATTCATAGACAATTTCTGGAGGCATCCTAATTATAAATTTAAAAAGATTTAAAAATAACCATTATCCTAATATTATAAATAAAATTCTGAGATTGTCTAAGCTACTTCACTGACTGCTGTTGAGTGTTTACTATGGGGCTGGGGATTTAGCTTAGTGGTTCCACCGCCTGGCACCTCAAAAGCTCAAGGACCCGAGTTCGATCCCTGTTACCAAAGGGGGGAAAAAAAAAGCACATTCAGCGGTTCCTATGCACCAGACCCCTGTGATTTAATTTATACTCCTAGAGTTTGCCTTTGGGCACCTGTAGCTTCCCTTCCCAGGATGTTGTCTGTAATCTTGTGGGATTTTAACCTGCAGAATCCAGAGAGGAAGGGTGCTGGCTCTCTACAGAAGCAGCAGGCCTCAGTGAGAAGCACGGTGATAGGTCAGGTGACAGAAGACTCTGGGCTCTGGCTGCCAGTGAGACGCGGCCAACTGATTAAACCTTCTTCTGGGCCTGCACTTCCTGGGGAGTCTGTGTGGGACAAGGAAATAGTGTAGGTTTGGGTTTTAGACAGATTGTCCGTTCGGCAAACTGCTTTAGCTTCTGAGCCTCAGTTACCTCCCCTGTGAAATGGGGACAGTGTAACTACTTCATAGGTTTTGGTAATAATTAAACTGTGAGTGAGATTGTCTGGTGCTGGGTGATTAATGTATCCTGGGGCGTGGCAGGCTTACTTAGGTGCAAATCAGAAGTACATGGGGAGACGGGGGTGAGGAGATGTGAGGTGTGGTGTAGAGAATGATAGTAATTATTTTTCCTGAACCGCAGGAGTTCGCACAGACCTCTTTGGGGCATTATTCTGATGCATCATCTAATGCCACCCTCCCGAAGCAAAGCTGACATTGCAAAATAGGGCTTAAGGGAATGGTTGAGTAGTTGGTACTTTGAGAAGGTTTTCGGTGTGCCCTTTAAAAAGAAACCATGGAGCCGGCCGTGGTGGCTCACATCTGTAATTCCAGTACTTGGGAGGCTGAGGCAGGAGATTGCTGTGAGTTCAAGATCAGCCTGGGCTACATAGTGAGTTCCAGGTCAGTCTCAACTACATAGTAAGACCCTGCCTCAAAGCAAACAAACAAATAAAAAGAAACCATGGACGCCGCTGCCTTGTAAGTGCAAGGTCCTGAGTTCTATCCCTGGTATCAAAGGAAACCATGGAAATCCTTACTGTTTAAACACAATTCTTGAAAACACACCTTCACATAGGTCCTCTGCTGACACCAAGGTGGATGGTCTTGATTCTGTCCTACTGCTGTTTTAAGAACTATTTTCTTTCTTTCTTTCTTTTTTTTTTTTTTGTACCAGGGATTGAACTTGGGCCCTTGGGCTTGTGAGGTAGGCAGCGGCACCACTGAGCTAAATCCCCAGCCCGTTTTGTTTCATTTTTAAAACTCAAGTTTAATCATTAAACAGTTTTGGCTGGAAGAGAATGGTAAACAGTAAGGTAGACGACAGGTCCTCTACTAGGCACTGCTTTTCCTCTTTCAAATGCTGCTGCCATGTTTTCCACTTTTATTTTTTACTTATTTTTATTTAAGTAGGTGTTCATATATCCTTTTTTTTCATGTTTTGATCAGTTTTCCAAGTTCATCTGGCATATAGAAATGCAGTCACATGATATGGTTTCCTAAGTTTCTCTTCCCCTTGTGTAAATTATTATGCCATTAATTTGAGTGAGATAATGTTTTGAAGGCTATTGTGATAATTTTTATTTATTCTGTGCTGCTCTTTGGGAACAGTGTTTTTGGTAAGCATTTTTGTGGTTAAATCTCTGTGCCTGCTTTTTCTTTAGGACAGAGTCAGAGAACAAATGGGTGGAAGACAACTGTGCTTCTTCTTTTGTTTTTTTTTTTTTTCTTTTGGTTACCAGGGTTCGAACTCCAGCCCTTGCACTTGCGAGGCAGGCGCTGGAACCACTGAGCTAAATCCCTGGCCCCATGCTTCTTAGTTTTCTGTTTTTGTAACAAAAGACTTGAGATGATCAATTTATAAAGCAGGAAGGGTTTTTGGGGCTCACTTTTGGTGATTTTAGTACATGACCAGGTGGTCCTGCAGCAACACACTGTGTTTGGCAGACTCAGCTGTTCCCCTCCTGGTGGCCAGGAAGCAGAGAGGGGAGGAGGGTGGGGGCCAGTGTCCTCTCCCACCACCTGCAGGACCTCCCTGAGGGTCCCACCACTTAGAGCTCCTGCCACCTCCCAGGAAGGCCAGGCTGGGGAAAGCCTGAAACACCAGGGCCTTTGGGGACATTGAAGACCCAAGTTATAGCTGTAGTAAATGTTTTGTGACTTCTCATCCATTGCTAAAATGCTCTTTGAAACATTGTATCAACATATACTCCAGTGTCTTCTGCTGGTAGCCACTGACTGCAGTGGTTCTTGAAGCTAAATAAAAGTAGATGCTTAGTCCCTAGCTCGCCCTTATGGTCCATTTCTGGTGGATGCTATACTGGGCAGTGCCGCATAGGGGCGCTTCTCTCACCAGCAGAACTTTGCCCAGCAGTGCTATCGCCCGAGACTGGAGTGATTCTGGGGTGCAGTGTGCTGAGTCTTAGGGGAACCTGGGCTCTGAGGAGGAGCCAGGCAGGTGAGGCAGCCGGAAGGAGATTTCTGTTATAAGCTGAGGGCTAAGTAGTGTATACCTTAAAAGCATAAGGGTTTTAAAGTAGTTTTTTTGTGTTCTCATGGAAACTGTTTTGAGTGGGATTGCGGCAAATTCAGTTGACATGTTACAATACATTTTTATAGTGGTTGAATACGTCTACTAGCCAGTGTTTAATTTTATGGAGTAAAAAAGGATTCAGTGTCTCCCGAGTGCTGTGAGCTTCAGTTTGCAAAGCGAATTCTCTGTGTTTGTATCTTCACTTCATAGTGAGTGCTGGTCACGGCACATGTGAGGGGACCTGGGTGGTAGCCAGGCCGTCCCTGCCTGGCACACGTGGAGGCTGGGACACGTGACCTCACTGTGGGCATCAGGCCAGGCATCTTTCCATCATTGTGACATATGTCTCAGATGGAAATGTTGGAGAGGCTGCGGTCCTGGTGTCTGAGCCCTGTTTCTTTGGGTGATGTTATAGGTTGGGAGTCCCTGGGGGAGGCATGGTCACCTCATGGTAGCCGGAAGCTCAGAGAGAAGAGGGGCCCAGGTCTCTGCCATCCCCTTCAGGGGTGGCCCCCAGTGACTCAACTCCTTCCGCCAACATCATGGCAAAAGTGTGGCCGAAAATCTGGTCACTTCCTGGAGGCCAGGAACCTGTCCAGGTGCCACCCTGTCCTGGGAGTGGCAAGGCTGGGGACCAAGCCTTTAAGACACATCTTGGGGACATTGAGGATCCAAACCAGAATAGTGGCAAAGCAGTGACTAGAAACTTTAAAAAAATATCCTTGGTTCAGTATCCTAACAAATCCTTTACAAAATAATCACTTTCAACACAGTCATGGTGGGGCTAAAATTTGCATGTCTTGCTGCAAGTGGCTTGAACCACCAGTAGCACCCACATGACTGTCCTACGCACTGCTGTACCACTCCGACCAGTGGCGGTGCAAGCTACCGTGCTGGTTCAGGCTGGCGGGAATGTGCTGAGGTGTGGTGGTTTTATTCACAAGTAGGCCCTAATCATGTAGTAGCTAGGACTTCATGAATCTGCATGTGTTAGGGTGCTCAGTGGGTGGTTCAGGTGCTGAAATCCATGAGAACCCTTCTGTATGAAAGAGGTGGGCAGCGCATTTCCCATGCTCCTCTTCCAGGGTGACTCGTTTCCCTTCCACACATCCTCAAAGATGTATTTTAAGAAGCTGAAAAACAGCACACACTTGTTGGGCGAGAAGACATGCACACACCACTGAGCAGAAGTGTGGTTTGTGTCAACTTATTTTTTCATTGAAAAAAACTCATTAAAATTAATTTTCTTCATTAAATAAATACTTGCTCAAATCACACTGAAGTTTTACTTAATTTATCAACTTCATTTTCTACTAGATACCAAAGGGAATGTGTTACAAAATTAGTGTTTATTTAAAAAGCAACATTTGTAAGCTGTTTTATTGTAAACCTTTCTATTGCATGGCGTATGTCCCCACATGTTTGACAGTTCTGGTTTTAGTTATTTACTGCACACCTAGAAGCTCCCTGTCCTTCTAGCAAGTACCCCAGAGGCCGATAGGCAAATGCTTCTGCTCTCAGAGAGAGAAGGGTTAATCACCACTGCCCTCTTCTCTCTGGTGAAGGCCCGTCACAGTTTTATTTTCCATTTTACTGTTGGACACAGCTTACGTTTTGTCGGCATCACAGACTGCTATTTGTGTGTCCCCGTGAGCAGGAGGGGGTGTGCCCTGGGCTGTGTACTTCATACCTCGTGTCTCACGTGCATGTGTGTGATGCTGCGAGCTGGTGGCTCCTCGGTGCCCACCTCCTCAGAGCTGCGTCCTCTCCCTTCACAGACGGGCCAGAGTGGCGCGGGTGATCGGTCTGCTGGCCTTGCACACGAGTGAGCTCCAAGAAAACACACCTGTTATTGAGGTAATGTCTTTCATCACTGTTGTGTTATTAATGCTACAGAGATTGTTTTTGGTTTTATAATTCGGGACATACAGCTTTCATCAGCCTTCCTGTGATTTCCCTCTGTGGCCCTATGGCCCTGTGGCCCTGGCAGGATGGTGACCCTGGGCATTGGAGGCTTCACTGGCACAGCTCTGCTATGCACCAGGCTGTTGTGAAAGCCATGTGGCAGAGGCACAGCCTCGGGAAAGCAGAGCTGTAATCACACTTTTCACCCGCAGTTTAGTGTTTCCTTCCTCGCCAGCTGCCAGTCATTTCTTGACACCCGATCCTGGCATTTGATGGTCATGTGCACACCAAAGATATTTTCTAGAACCGTCATTTCTTTCAAGTACTGATATTTGAAGCTTTTCTTGCTTAGGTAATGGGTAACCCCAGGCCCTGTGCAACGAGTGCTACTGCTCTGCAGCCCACATGAGCGTCCTTGAATGTCAAATGTTTCTTCCTGTTAATATTGGTTATGCTTAATTGGTAATGAGTTTTTATCCCTTGGGCTAGGAAAGGCTCAAGAATCAAAAATAGATGAAAAAATTTGATCCCCGGTACCAAAAAAAAAAAAAAAAAAAAAAAAAAAAAAAAAAAAAAAAAAAAAAAAAAAAAAAAAAAAAAAAAAAAAAAAAAAAAAAAAAAAAAAAAAAAAAAAAAAAAAAAAAGAAAGATGAAAAACATCAAGGCTTTTGTGGGCAGGGCGAGCTCTTACAGAAAGGAGAGGGGGTCTGGGGGAGCTGGAGTGGGGGCTGTGATATTTGGAACGTGGAGAGGGATTGTTTAGCCCAGAACTTTCTAGCTGAATTTTCTGTGGTGGTAGAAACCTGTAATGGAGACCAGGAGGCATTGAGGGCGTGGGACTGTTTGGGAGAAGAGTATCGCAGGCAGGGTGACAGCAGCAACGAAGGACTGGAGGTAGAGGTTCAGGATGCCTGGGGAACCCGGTGGTGAGCACAGCTGGAAGAGAGCCGGGAGGAGATGAAGGGAGTGAGGTGGGGGCGGTGGTGAGGTGAGGACTTGGGGGGGCTCATTCAGAATGAGATGGGGGCCTCAGAAGATTACAGGCAGAGGACCCTCCGTGAGGCTTCTGGAGAAGGGTCACACTGTCTGTTAGAGACCTGGTGAGGTGGCTCTGGGAGTCCGTGCTGATCTGAGTCAGGTGTCACCCTCACGCACACACACTCCGCATGTACACCTGTATGTAAATACGTAGGTACACGCGCACGGACACATGTACATACATACATTTACTTCCTGGTGTGTTTGAAGAGTGCTGACATTTGCTAGTTGCCGTGCTAATATTTTAGTTTATTTTTGGTACCGAGTATCAAACTTGGGTTCTTGAGCTTGTGAGGCAGTCAGCGGAACCACTGAGCTAAATCGCCGGCCCCATGGTAATATTTTAAAGCAGCCTTTCATACCTAAGACGCCCAGCCAGAATGAATTTTAATGTTCAGTATTGAAAATGCTGTGTCACCACAGAAATGCAAATTGGAACCGAGATGCAGTGGAAGCCTGGCAGGGAGTGGAGCCACTGAGTAGAGGGATGCGGCTGTGGCCAGCGGGTACGCACGCGGTCACAGCCCTGCACAGCGACCTGGGGTCTCTCAGCACTAGGTGCTGTGCCTGGCCCCGAGTGCCCTGTGTCCGGTGTGAGCAGTGGCCGATATGGAACGATGGAGTCCTAAGCAGTGGCGGCGATGGGCCGGGCAGCGGACCTGGGGACCTCGCGTCCATGCACGCTGTTCTCACCTCAGTGGGCCACTTCAGGGAGGACAGATGTGTTCAGAAAGGTCGGGTTGGGGTGGTCCTGGCTTGGGGCAGCTCCGCCTCCGCCTGACTCCATAGGAAAGGTGTGTGCAGGTGGGTGTTGGGGGGGGTCTGGGCCAACAGCACGGACTGAACCACCTGGGGCTGCCGTCACTTCCTGTGTGCAAGGCCTCCTGTGTCACGGAGTCACAAAGGTCTGGACAGGCGCGGTGCAGCAGCCTGGGAGCGTCGTCACTCACCTGGCTGACATGCCTGTCACCCCTGCCTGCGGCCCATGCTCCGGGTGCTGTGAGCACCACCATGGCGACTGGCACCAGCCCGGACTGCACGGTGGCTGTGCCCTCGGCTGCCCTCTTGGCCACGCTGCCTCCAGAGACCAGGTGTGCAGTGTGCCCATTGTCCCCTTCCTAACCCTTCTGTTTCTGTCTGAGAGAGACGGTGCCTGTTCCTGAGGTGCCCGTGTCTTCCATTTCTGCGGGGGATTTGCTGATGCTTGCTTAATTGGAAATGGAAACCCTTGGGGAAGATCATTCCCAGTCCATTAGAAGGCACTAGTGTATATTTCGCCGTCTGGTGAATGGTTTTGAGTTAGTGAGCTACACTCACTGGGTATTGAATGAAGGCTGCAGAAGTTGAAGTTGGGCCAGTGCCCCTTGGCGATGCTGTTGTTTTATTGTTTGTTTATTTGTTTTGTAGGCCACTCACCTGAGCACAGCTCTGCCGGACCTCCCGTTTCAGTGCACTTGGTAGTTGTTTTGAGCAGTCAGCAGTGACAGCTTGAACTACCACTAGAGGTCACTCATGTGCCGGGGAAAAGCCGCATGCGTTTGACAGTGTTTCTTTCCACTTCTGCCTTTCCTGTGGAGGCTTAGCTGGGATGTGGTGCTGTTTTATTTTTTTCTTGTTTCTAGAGGTTTCTGCTAACACACTGGCACTAGCCATTGGTGATTGTCAGTCAACATTTGAGGTTAATGAGGTTAGTGAAAGGCAGGACTCCTCCCTGGAGAAACAGACTCAGCACCTTGCGTCTGACCACAGGGGCCATGGGAGCCCATGGAGCCCACCACCACTGATGTTCTGAGCTCCTGAGGCCAGGTTTGTGTAAAGCTCACAGCTGGGTGCTCATGGATGATTCCTTCATAAACTGTTGACAAAATCTTGGGTGTGAGGTGAATCTTGATTTCTCTAATAATCTCACTACCAGCAGATAGTAAAAATGGTTGTTGCAGAGCCCATAAGGTATGGAAGGGACAGTGCAGAACCTCACTTCTCACGCCCGCTGGTGATGAGCCAGTGAGGTGAGATGCGTTTCAGGTACTCAGTCAGTGCTGAAGGTTTGGGAAGGTTACAAGAGTTAGGAAAAACGTGGTGGTGTAATTTGTTAAAGGGACAAGCAAAAGATAAAATAATCTGTTTTCTGTCCTTATGATGTGATTTAGGTTTCCTTATCTGGTCACGATCTCTTATGCATTTAGAAGCATTGCTTTCATTCCTTCTTAATTATTTGTTATTAGAGTGTGTTTGCGGTGTGTAATAATTTCATCATCTTGGGTAATGGTGCATATAGGTAGCACGTGGTGATCGTTTTACTCCCCCTTCTCCCACTGCCCTCTTTTTTATTTTCCGCAGCACTAGAGATTGAGCACTGAGCTGTATCCCCAGACCTGTAAAATTTTAAGACAGGGCCTTGTTCACTAAGTTGCTCTGCCAGGGTTCAAACTTGCTGTCACCCTGCTTCATCCTTCTGAAGTGCTGAGATACAGGCATGAGGTTCTGTGCCCTTCAAAAAGAACACATCAGGGAAGTAGTCCGTGGGGGCCATAGCTGAGTGTGTTCTAGGAGACAGGTTCTGGTTGGAGAAGGTGGTCACCGAGACGTGACCGGGAAGGGTCTGTTCAAGGACCAGGAGCAAAAATCAGAACTAAAATACATAAAAATTTTACAGCTGGACTACAGAGTACCTCTAAAGTTGGGGCCATGGACAGCATGTTACTAAAAATGAAGCCAAATACTTTATATTGGGACAGAAAAATCCCCTGAGGACATCTCAGGAGTTGGCCAGATCCCACTCATCACATGCTCAACTTATAAAAAGGTAAATTCCCTTAAAAGACAGCTTTAAGAAAGGAGCCCTGGGGCCCCCTGCACACTCGGGGCTACCTAGGGAAGAGTATCCCTGAATTTAGCCGTCCAGGCCCTTAAAAGCCACTTCAGCCATGGACCAAGGGATCCAGGGTCCTGCTCGAGCTGGCAGCAGACATCAGAGGCATCCACACCGTGCTCTTCATCAGTATACAGTGTGCAGGAGTTGCGAGGTCATGGAAGTGTCCAACCTAGACTCCAGAGGAGAGCTTGGGAGGCCAGGCAGTGCATCGCTGGTGTGGGAAGCTGTGAGAGTGAAGGTGAACGCGCATGTGCAGGGGACGCCCTAGGAACTGGAGACGCCAGTAAGGTGCAGGCCCTGAGCAGAGCCGGCTCAGGAGGGAGGCCGGGAGGGCGGGGCTGCGCAAGCTCTCAGGAGCTCCCATCTGGGCAGCCTGCCCCAGGGCTAGATAAGGAGCTACAGGAATTTTAATCTGTGCCCTGGTGGCTTTCTTCTTGCTTTGATTTGATTCCTTTTTATTCCCTATTCCTACTTAATGCAGTAGAAATATTTACCCTGTGCCTTTGTATGTTAGAAGTATTTAACTTTCCTTTTAAATTTTGCAGGACCTTACATCTAAGAGTTTGCTTTGAGTCTCTGAGGAGACTTTGGACCTGAACTTTTAAATAACCCTGGAATTAGCAATTTTTAGAGCTGGACTAATTGCTTTTTGTATAGTGAGATAGACTGAGTCTTTTGGAGATAAGAGGTTGTTTTAGTTACTTTTCTCATTGCTAGGGCAAAATAGCCGACACCCATAAGTTAAAGGAGGAAAGGTTTATTTCAGTTCCCAGTCTGTAGAGGTTTCAGTCCATATTTGTCTGGCTCCAAAGCAAGTGGCGTGACAGAGGGGTGTCACAGAGTAGAAACAGTCCATGCTGTGGCAAGCAGAAAGCAGTGAGCAGCAGCAGCAACAACAAGCTTGCCTCCCTTCTCTCCCTTTGTACTCCAGCCTATTGATTGCATCCACATCCAGAGTGGGGCTTCTAGAATTGTAGCCCATTTAGTTATCACCTACCCTTAATCACAGAACCACACACCCTAGATCCAGCCACCTCCACAAAGCCCCACCTGTGAGTGCATGAGGCTCTGGGGAAACATCTAGATACAATTCATGAATGGGCAGAATGTTACGGTTTAAATCAAAAACGTCCCCCAAATGCCTCATGTGTTCAGAGGTGGAGTTTTGGAGGGTAATTGTATCACAGGGACACCACACTCACTCCATATTAACCCTCGGGTGAG
This sequence comes from Fukomys damarensis, assembly GCF_012274545.1. Taxonomy (NCBI): domain Eukaryota; kingdom Metazoa; phylum Chordata; class Mammalia; order Rodentia; family Bathyergidae; genus Fukomys; species Fukomys damarensis. Next base: position 57,972,912 of record NW_022900924.1, read on the forward strand.
CTCACAGTGGAGAGGAGGTGGGGCCTGGTGGGGGCAGGTGACTAGGGGAGGCTGTGACCTGGAAGGGTATATTCTTTTCACTGGCTCTTCCCTTCTCTCTGCTTCCTGGCTGCCGTTGGTTGAGCAGCTGTTACAGGCCCTTCCATGATGCTTTGCTTTGCCCAGGTACTTGACATTTGTCTCCCAGGGGAACTTCTGATCAGCTGTCTTGTTGTTCTAAGACAGCTTGTTTAGCAAGGCAGGATGAATCCTTGTTTCCCTTTGTAGGCTAGTTTTCAAAATAATGAGTGTTTTGGGGTCTTAGTAATCTCCATAAATGTGCCACAGTTGTGTTGTCTTAACAACTTAGGGATTTATGCATTGTGGCCACTGGTCATTTTGGTGCTTCGGTTGTCCCACGCCTGTACAGCAGGGGCCCTTTCAGGTCCTCCCCTTGTCCCTGGCCACGACCCTCCCTCTGCCTCTGACAGCCTGGCTGCTATCTGGGAGGAGGATTTGCAGGCCGCTCCTGGTTCTGAAACCACTTCTTTGAGGTGTCTGTGTGCTTTCAGTAGGAAATAGTATTTACAGAGCACATCTGGGTAGCCCTGCTCACTGCTACCAGGGTTGTTGTCCTAGAAATTTCCAGAGGTCAGAGCTAGAAAGATTTCTAAGATAGAGAAAAATTTGGAGTTCATACTGGTACTTCCACTTCAAATGTAAAGTTAGGTTTTTAAAAAAATCCTTTTGATTTAAAGTTTAATTTCTTTCTTGTCATAAGCCCAAAATCTTGGCTGTTAATGACATTAAAAAAATTATTCTTAATTTTTTTTGCAGTACTGGGGATTAAACCCAAGGCCTTTACACTGAGTCACATTGCCAGTCATTTAAAAGATTTTTAAAATATCAAGACTAGATCTTGCCAACTCACTAAGTTGCCTAGATAGGGCTCAGATTTGCATTCCTCCTGCCTCAGCCTACCAGAGTGCTGAAATTACAGGCATGTGCCACTATGCCTGGCTACTTGAACATATGAAGTATTTTAGGGGAAAAAAGAAAAAAAAACAACCTAGTTTAAAATAGTTTGTTTTAAAAACCAAATATTATGGAAAACAAATTCTTCAGTGCATTTTAAGGTCTTTTGTCTCCTTTTGTCCTTGAGATATAACCATTGATGATATGTTTAGTAAAAAAACTGAGTCTTAAAGTAAGATAAAATAATTCTTTGCATTTCTGCCACCAGTATGACACACAGTTATCTGTTTTTACTTTGGTCTAGCTATTTAGGTAATGGAGCTTACTTTGTGTTTCCTTTTGGTTTAAAATTTGTAATTCTTTTTTATTGAGTGATTACATATTATTCATACACTGCTCAGTGAGATATGACAAATTGCAAATCCAGGAAACTGACCATAGGTCAATAAAAAATAATAACGTGGCTGGGTTTGTGCCTGGTGGGAAAGCCTTGGGTTTAATCGTGGCACCTGCCCCTGACACTCGCACACGCACACGCACACGCACATGGGTAGGGGTGACTAGAGCGTGGCTGGCATGCCAGGAGAGCCCCCACCACCCCACACCCCTCTCCTGGAGGATCAGGACTCTCCTTGACTTCTGATGCCTGCGTCTGAACCCGACTTAAGTAAGTGACATTTGTGCTTCGTAGCTGGCCTCTGCTCTCCTAGGTGGCATGGGAATTCTTGCAATTGATTGCAGGTACCCGTAGTTCATCTCCATTACATGAACGCACAGCTCAGCAGAGCTGGAGAGTTGGGCTTCTCCACATTTGGCCATCACAGGCCTTGCACACACATTTTGATGAGCAGACTGTCTGAGGGTTGTGCATAAGCTACACCTAGTAGCAGGGTTGGCTGGAGGGCGATCTAGACTGTTTTCTAAACAGCTGGTATAAATTTAAAATTCCCTGACCATTGAAAGGATTTCAGTGCTGTCTATTCTCATTAATACTAGCTAGCATCAAATCATGGTAGATGCATGTTTACCAATTTTTACTTTATTTTCAACAGTTACGGGTGTTAAACTTGGTTACGTGGCACCTGGAGACATGTCGGCATGCTGGTGGTAGACCACCCCTGCATTTTCAGAAGAAACTCCTCGGCTTGCACTGTAATGATGAGCCTTGGGGCCTCCGGCTAATGTTTCTCCTAGAATTGTGTCTGTCCTTTGCCTCATGACAGTAATTTCTGGGCAAGTCCTGCCATGCGTCTTGTAGAATGTTGCACATTCTGGATTTATCGGCTCATTTTTTTTTTTTTTTTTTTTTTGGGGCCAGGGATTGAACTCGGGTCTTTGCGCTTGCAAGGCAGGCCACCAAACCGCTGAGCTAAATCCCCAGCCCCATCGGTTCTTTATTTATATTGTTGTTTATTCTTTTGGCCCCGAGATTTCCTATAAACTGTAAGTTAGTGAGACCTGATTAGATCCCACATAAACTTGCTTTCTGGTGAGACTGTATCGTTGGCACTGCTGGTGCTCTGTCCCTGGACACAGCTGGCGCACAGAGGCGGGTCCCCTCTGTTAGTTATACTTTGGTTCTTTGGTTAAAGCGGTGCTGCTTCTCCTTTGTAGTCACTTCAGCTGCATGTGACACATGCAGTACGATGATGCTTTGAAGTTTATAGGATTGGAACTCTCCTGCCATAGCCTTTTCTGTGTGGAAATAGTTTGGGTGTGTTATTCTCTGTACTGACTGGCAGAGGGCCTGTGGTCTCTGGCGTCGGTGGCTAGAGGGACAGAGCGCCTCCGCCAGCCCTTACAAGGACAGGTTGACAACAGTCTGTGGAGAGTCCCAGATGGCTCTGTCCAGAGCACTGCAGGTCGGGACCACTAGTACCAGACCGGCCATGTTTCCATTAACGCCGTTCTAAAGCCCGTCTTGGCGATGGTGGTTTGTAAAATTCCATGTGTATGTTGGGTTGGAGGTGACGTCTGGTTTCCTGTCTCCTTCCCTTCTTTGCTTTGTTGCCGTGGCCTCATGCAGTGGTGTGGTCCCTGCTGCTGTGGTGCTGTGGCTTCCAGACCTTGAGATGCCATGCTGCACATCAGACACAAGCAAGATAGGTTCTGGGTTGCTTGTGGCTCTGAGCTGAGGCTGAGATAGTTTTTAGTCCTCTGTAGTTCTGTGCTAAATCAACTACTTTTAAAATTTTTTCTTTAAAAATACATAGTTTTACTTGTCAGTTATACTTCACCAAAGCCAGGGGGAAAAAAAGAAAAATACAAACTTACTGAAGGATGAAAATAAATGGAGTGACATCCCAGTTGCTGGATGAAAAGACCCAACTATGTAAAAATGTCAGTTTTTTCTAAATTAGTCCATAAATTTTAACTTCAACACCAATCAAAATTTCAATCTTTCTCTGTTTCTCAGCATGAGAAAGATTTGTGAAAAATGATAACCGGAGTTGAATAATCCTCGCGTTTGTGTAGAATGAGGTGAGACAGTTTCAGTTTGTCTTATGTTAAGCCCTGGTACTCTCTGATGTTGACTTCACACATGGATATAGCATCCCCAGTGATTCCCAAAGTTTGTTTTGTTGTTGTTTTAAAATTTTGTTTGAATAAAATTAGCTGAAAGGATAAAAATAGCAGCTGGAGAAAGCCTGAAAGGCTGCCGGCACCTTCCTCGCAGTCGGTGTATCGTGCAGCTTCTCCTGCGCTAGCCAGAGTGGAGGCTGTATCCAGGCTTTAGGATGCCGTCCTTTCCGGTGCTGGTTCCTCGAGCTGATAGGGAAGGCAGAATCGTCTCGGGGGTGTGGACGAGTCACAGCCTGCTGGTCCAGTCAGATGGGACGGCACAGGTTGTTCCTAGCAAGGGGGTGGCCATCAGGGGACAGTGTGCTTCCCCGGGTGGGGCAGGGGTGGGTCGTTCTTACCACTTGGCCCAAAGAGGAGGGGAAAGGGTGGGAGGGAGGGCGGCTTCTTGGGCCCTGGCAGGGCTGTGCACCGGCCACATGAAACCTCTCCTCCAAGCTGTGGGTGCCAGGAACTG
>NW_022900924.1:57976960-57989844 GCF_012274545.1 Fukomys damarensis
GGGGGGGGGGGGGGGCGGCTTCTTGGGCCCTGGCAGGGCTGTGCACCGGCCACATGAAACCTCTCCTCCAAGCTGTGGGTGCCAGGAACTGTGTCCCAGCCACTGGGAAGCAACAAGACAAGGCCGATTGTGGGGGAGCCACAGTGTGAAGCAGAGGGCAGAAGCCCACAGGGCAGGGCTGACTACGCCTTACCCAGAATTGGCGGAGTACTGCCCATATGACCGCAGGGTTCTGGGGTGACTAACTGCCAGTGGCTAGCAGGGCCCTCCCGGAGCGATTGTCTCAGGGCTCAGTGTGGCGTCTGTCCATGGCCGGCTGGAGGTGGCCGCACAGGCCCGCGGTGCCTGACTTCCTCCCTTGCCTCTGCGCACCTCTCTGCCGGGGCTGCCTGAGGATGGCGCCACCCTCCCTCGGTGTCCTGCTTCTCCGCTGACGTTGGGGGAGCTTCTTATGTGACTACAAGTGACCTTACCTGACCTCTCCACAGCACTGGTTTTTAAAGTACAGTTTTGTTGTTTCTGTGTTTCTGACCCCCCGGCCAGCCTGTGAACTACTGCCCCTGGGTGCCAGGGTGTCATCCCCGCCTTAGTCCACTCTTGCTCTCTAAGGTAGCTGTATGTGTGCCTCCACGTCCTGGGCACTCTTTCTGGGCCCCTTTGAGCGGTGTCAGAGTGAAGTGGCGCCCCCTTCCTGCAGGTGCTGACATAGCATGCAGACCCACACTTGAACCAGGCCATGCGAGATGCAGAACTTGCTGCGGTCCTGGTGTGCCCAAGGCGGCTGAGCGTCTTGGCCACCTGTGCGCAGGAAGGGATTCTGCTGGCTTAGTCTGCAGTACCATTTCGGTTTTAAAATGAAATGAAAAGCATGGCCAGTTCTGTGGTCACACCCAGTACAGGCCTGGAAGGTCAGGTTCCATAGCATTTCGGGACCAACCCTTCAGTCTCAGCCTGGGCCCAGCAGCAAGCCAGAGCTGCTTTCCAGTGGGCAATGGTTGCCCCAGAGCCCTGGGGGTGGGTCTGTGCTGTGATGCTGCAGTGCAGCTTGTTTGTCGCAGGCTTCATGTGGTACCTGTTTGCCACAGTTCCAGGAGTGTGAATTCAGTGGGTCTCGAGACCCAGCTGGCTGAGCAGCTTGTGCTCAGCTTAGACTTGCGACAGAACGCTTTCTGGGGCCCTCTCAAACTGGTAGTCTTATTAGTTTGCACTAAGTGTACCGGAGCCTTCAGCACAGAGACTTGCCAGTCCCGGACTGTCTGTCGTTGGTGCAGGAGCCCATCTCTCACTTGAGAAGGCGTATCCTCAGATGTCCTGGGCTGTGGGGCCCCTAGGAGCATCGCCCGTGTGCTAGATGGGGGCTGTGACTCTTCTGGGGTTTATCTCTTCCCCTCTGGCTTGCAATTTAGGATTCTGTTCACCAGATCCACTTAGCATAATGTCATCAATATAATGGAACAGCTCCATGGCCTGAGAGCCATCAGGACGATCGGCGTCCTCGTGGATCATGTTATGACATGGCGGGACTGACAGAGGGGGGTGATTTAGCAAGTAGAAAATGCTTCAGATGTTATCTGCTGATGGGGATGGAAAAGAACATCTGCCAGAGCCATGTCTGTTTGCTGCAGTGAAGATGCCGTGCTTGCAACCTTAGCTGCAGTAGGTGTCATTAATGAATTTAGCTTGCAGTGGTCTGAGATCGTCCGTTCTCCATGACTACAGGTATGTGGTCCTGCACTGACCCAAGAGGCAAGTGACCCGATGTGGTAGAAACCGCCATCCCTGTACTCATGGGTCATTGGTGGCCTTGCTTGGCTCACCGTCACTGGGCAGGCAGGTGTTACAGTGACCCCCACCCTACCCTCCCTGCTGGACACTCTTCAGCCCACTGCTCAGGGACCCAGTGGTGGAACTCTGCCTGCTGGGACCAGAAAAATAACCACTAGAAGCAAGATGGACTTGGGCTAAGACGTCAGCTTGATCATTTCCTGGTCTGACTCTTGGGCTGCGGTGGATTTTAGGTTTCCAGGGAACAGTCTGAGTTCAGAGCCAGTCTCATCCCCTAGGGCCAGCTTACATTGCCAGCCCAGATCCCAGCGTTGAATCTCTGGCCTCCCAAGGCAGGCCTTGTGCATGTGAGCTGCAGACCTGCTTTTGAGGCCCAGTTGGATTCTCAGGGGAGATGGTTTTACCCCCAGCGCTTCCTTTAGTACCAAGGGTTCCAAGCTCCTTGCTGTCCTCTCTCGGGGGCAGGTTCGTTCTTGTCCATCCGCCCTGGGATTGCAGGTTACTGTGAGTGGGCTCCTGTGTGCTCCCACACTGTGGGCAGGCCCTGGGGTTTATCTCTCCTTCCACTCCCAAAGGTCATTTCCAGGTCATCTAGATTCTGTAAGTGTCCCCAAGGGCTGAAGGATGTGTGACCATCTTCCTGGGTTCCTGTTTTCTCTGTTTTTCTTCCCCCTCTTTTTGCTCTTGGGAATTTCCTAATTTCTTGTCACTGCAGCTGTGCATTTTGTCAAGAATTTTATCTAGCATTTTAAATTATTTTCAGTGGAAGAATGTTTAGAATATCTCGACTGTCATACACCAGACTAGAAGTGGATAAAGGAAATTTAATGAGGCACCTGGTTCTGAACTACAGATTTCCTATAATTTGGTATTCAGATTTTTAACTTAGTTTCATGGCAGAATTGACCACTGTACTTTTTAAATGAAGACATTTTAAAAAGAGCAGTTTTGGATTAATAGGAAATTGAGAGATGAGAGCAGCGGTGCCCCTTGGACCTCCTGCCCTCCCTCCTGCAGAGCTGCCTCTGTGCCAGCCTCCGCATTGGAGGCCACATTTGTTATAGAGCCAGGGCGCCACCCTGACTCATGAGCATCTCCCTGAGTTCACAGTTGATATGTGGTTTACTCTTGCTGTGGTCCATTGGCGGGGTTTGACTGTACCCTCAGAACTGTCTGTTGGAAACAGCCCCAGTACCACTCATGGGAGGTGCAGCCTACTAAGAGGTGGTGAGCGGCATTATTGGTGTAGTGAGTGTTGTAAATGGGATGCCCTGGGTCTCTTTCTCTGTCTCTCCTTCCTTTTTCCCTCTCACCCCTGCTCCTCACCTGGCCCTTCTACCTTCTACTGTGAGATGGTGTAGCAGAAAGGTGGCCCTCTCCTCCATCTTGGACTGTTGTCCTCCAGAAGGGTAAGAAATAAATCTGTGTTCTTTATAAATCACGCATGCTGTGCTATTCTGTTGTAGTAACACAAAAATGAGCTGTTAATATTCTGTGGTTTCGGGAATGTACCACAGTGTGTATCCACCACCATTGTGATGTCATACAGAGTATTTTTTCCGGCCCTAAAAATCCCCTGTGCTTGGCCTGGCAATCTGCACGCCCCGCCGCCAACAAAACCAAACAAACCTTTGGCAATTGTTGATCTTTTCACTGTCTCCATGGTTTTGCCTTGTCCAAAATGTGAAGTGTACTTTTCATACTCTGCTCTGCCTTTCCTTTCTTCCTTCCTTTTTTCCCCTTTTGTTGTAGTACTGAGGATTGAACCCAGAGCCTTTGTACTGAGATAACATGCCCACACCTTTTTAATTTTTTTCTTTTTTCTTTTTTTTTTTGGTACGGGGGATCGAACTCAGGTCCTTGTGCTTGCGAGGCAGGCACCAGAACCACGGAGCTAAATCCCCAGCCCCACACCTTTTTAATTTCGAGACAAGGTCTCACTGAAATGTCCAGACTGGGCTTCAACTTGTGATCCTCCTACCGCAGCCTCCCACTGTGCTTCATTCATGCAGTTCTTCTCTAGTGGTTGGTGCAAAGCAACTCTAGTGTGAGACCTATGACATACATGTTGTTGGCAGGTCTTGGCTGCACGCAAGTCTTCTTTTACTGTAAGATACAGATGCAGTAGTTTATAGGTTATTTACAGGTGATTCTTTTACAGTGGTAGAACTCTATCATCACGTATGGCTAGATTGACCTGGAATCGAATGTGTTCTCTCTCAGTCAGGGTAGGCTTAGGTGGTTCTCGAGGGCAGCTGCTTACTTTCATTTTATGTGATATCTCCATCTGTCCTAGTGCCAGCAAGTTTCCAGGGGCAGGTGAGGACTGCATGGAGGATTGTACGTAGGTATCCATTACATTATTTCCACTTCAGCCAGTTGGCCCAGAACAGGTCACAGAGTCCCGTCCGGCTCTAAGGGGAGTAGGAAATGTTTCTGTGTCTACAGGGGGAGGGGGTAACCGCATAGAACTAGTACTGTTTTCCACTTTTGCAGGTTGACTCTACCAAATTTAGGCAAAATGGGTATTTATTAGAAAATTGAATGAGTTCAAAGGCTCCAAGAGAAGGTTTAGAACAGCCAGGACCTGGCAACTCCTTAGGGTCTCTGGACCAGGATTCTCTTGAAATCTTGCTTTAGAATACCACAAGAATGGTTGCATGTTGTTCTACTCTGTGTCCCTCCATTCAGGGCTCTAATTCTGAGCAAGAGCCTTGCTGGCGAAGCTTGCATGTCTTGGTGCCGCCATGACTATACCAGATTGTGGGAGGAAAAATATTCCTGAAGAGGGCCAAGGACCTCTTCATTTTTTGGAAGGTAGAATACCTGTTTTGATGTCCTACAGATTAGGGCCAGTGCATGAAAGACATTACCCATGTGACTCTTAACCTGACGTATCAGCTTCATTGGATTAAGAAGTGGTTAGCAGATCAGGAAAGCATGCTCCTGGCTATGTCTGGGTGGGTCATGGAGGTGTGGCCTTGGGTATTGAATATGGTCCTTTACCATTCCTCTCTGGCACTGTTTCCCTGCTCTGATTCCCAACCATCATGAACTAAGCAGCATTGCTCCTCCACATCTTTCTGCCATGTTTCTGCCCTGGAGTCAGCTGACCATGGGCTAAATTCCCTAACTCCAGGAGCTAAATTAAGCCTCTCTACCTTTAAGTTGTGGATATCAGGTGTTATGACCACTGATGGAAAACTAACTAATACAGAAATTTTATACCAGAGAACCATGTACAGGAGCTAATTCCCTGTGGTGAGTGTTATCATTATGTATGCCTAAAATGTACCAATAAATGTTGTGCTTAAAAAAAAAACAACAAAAACACCTTTTTGGCAGACTGGATAAAGAAATTTAAAAATTCCAAAAAACAAAAAAAAATTGTTGCTGTGGCTGTCCTTGACTATGTGGTTCAAAAGCCTTTGGAGCTGGTTTGTGGAAAGAGTATGGAAGATGCCAGCCAAAGAAGCTGTGGAGTGCTATAAATAGAGCTTGATAGGCCATTCTGATCAGTTCTTAGGCCAGGGTGCTCATAAGAATGTGGACAGTGAATGCTAGGCTTAGAAAAGGCCAATTCTTGTTCAGTTGAGATCAAGGATTCTATTGGTAGTTACACTAGAGGCTATGTGTCTTACACTCTGAGAGAAAATTTATCTACATTTTGCCCATGCAGGAGATGTAAGGGTGGTAGACTAATCTGGAGGAGGAAATGTTAAGATAGCCCAACATTCAGACTGTGGCATAGGTCCTACTATCTGCTTTTAGCCAGATTTATTGGACAAAAAGCATAGCAGAAAAATGTGAAAAACTTAAACTTGGGCCCAGAAGGAACAATGTGTAAAGTTAGAGCAGAGGCGTGGCTAAGAGATTACCACCATTAAAGAGAAACCAAATGCTTTATTATAGGGACAAGAAAGACGCTTTGAGGGCACCTCAGGAGTCAGCAAGACCTCATCCACGGCAGACTCAAGGGTACAAAAGTAAACCTTCCATTTGAGAAGAGTGTCCCTGGGACCCCTACTTAAGAAGAGTCTCCTAGGAAATTGGTTCCCAGGATTCATTTCACTGTTCTCAGCCACCCAGGCATTCAGAGGCTACTGTAGCCATGGTCCAAGGGGACCTGACTATTGCTTCTGCAGACAGCACACTTTGGCATTGTCCATATGATGCTGGTTTTACTGACATGCAGAATGCAAGAGTTGTGCCGTCAGGGAGGCTTCCACCCCCATTTCCAAGGAAGGCTTGGGACATCAGGCAAGGAGCCTCTGAGAGGGCAGTGCATGAAGCTATGGGAATGAAGTCAGAGGTGGACTGGAGACCCTAGGAAGTTGGAGGAGGCTAGAGTGTGGACTCTGCTGAGGAAAGCTGCAGACTGAGTAGAGCCAACCCAAAGAGAGGCTGTGTTGACTCCAGCCAGCAAGGCTGTAGTGATGGGGCCATACAAACCCTCTGGGTCTCACAGCTCACCACCACAGCCCAGATGCTGTATGTGGAGCACAGAACAGTGTTTGTCTTGCTGGGTATCAGTCTTGCTTTGGTCTGATTCTTTTCTATCCCCCTGTTCTTTCCTTTGGGAATTGGGAATGTTTATCTTGTGTATTTGGGAGTATATAACTTGTTTTTAATTTTTTTCAGAGGTCCACAGCTAAGAGTTTGTCTTAAGTCTCAGAAGAGGCTGGTCTGTGAAAAATGCTAGAACTTTTGAGATTCTGGGGAAGGGATTGTAGCGTTTCCAGTTTGAAACAGGTTAGTTGTATCATGATAGGCAGATTCTGCACTTGCTGTGGTCTTTATTTGGAGATTTTGAGTATGACTGAAGGAGATGTATTTGGGAGTGAAGTTGACAAGGGTGGATTGTGACTGTCAACCTGGTAGGTCCCTGGCACTGAGTGTAGCATCCAAATAGAATAAAATACTGTGTTGTCAATATAATCTCACTACTGCTTTATCTTCCACCGGGAGTAGGTAAGAAAGTTTAAAACCATTCCTTTCAGCCAGGCGTGGTGGTGGCTGCCTCTGTCACAATACTCCGGGAGTCTGAGGTAGGAGGATCCAAGTTTAAATCCAGGCTGGGCAAGTTGGCAACTTAGATCCTGTCTCAAAAAATGAAAAGGCCTGGGAATGTAGCAAAGGCTGTGGGCTCAATTCTCAGTTCTGAAAGCACACATGCACACACACACACACACACACACACACACACACACACATGCATCAAAATGTCACAACTACAGAAAACCATTCTCTTGGCCTAGTAAAACCTCAGCCATAATCGGAGATGCCAGATACTTCATGGACCTGGAGCTTATTCAGTATCATTGTGTAGCTGTTAGGTACATATCCATTAGCATGGGTACTTAACATGTACCATCTGAGGCTCAAGAGCAAGTTGTTTCTGTACCAGTCCAGAATATGTGTTTTGGGGCTGCAGCACTTGCAAGCCTTGGTGGGCTTCCTGTTCACCGGGTGTGTGTCTTTTGGCCCCTGACTTGAGAGACTGAGTCCGGGACTTACAGGATTGAAGCACACTTGACCCTTAGTTACCAATGGGATGACTTTAGATGAGGTCAGAAGTCCTGTCTCTACCTGGTCACATTTACGATGAAATGGGTTTTGATTTCAGGGAAGTCTTAGGAAATGGCAATGCAGTCTTACATGATTACTGGTGGTACTCAGCCAACCAGTGGTGCCTTTTCTTGCAGAGGAATGGTTCCCCTTAGGTCAGTAGAACTGGGAGGGTGTATAGATATCCTTAAGGTGCGATGATGTTAGATAAAAGACTCCTCAAGTCTCCTCATTTTGCTTTACCTGGGATCTTTAGAAAGTGCACAGAATAGTAACACAGTACTGAATTCCTATCCTGTTTTTATGTCTTTTAATTTTAAGGTTTGAAGGCAAATAGGATTTTTAGGGATGACAGGAAAACATGCAAGAAAACAATGTCTCTATAGTACATAGACCTCTGAGTTTGAAGAGCTAAATCTCTTTTGCCTTATTCTGTTTAGTATGACATTTTCAAATGCCAGAGTAGCTACATCAACACATATTTTTTCCCTGCTATTTGCCATTTATGTATTACATTTGCACATGATTCTTTGTTTTCCTTAATAATACTTCTTTAAATTTTAAGAATCAGTGGAAAATCTACAGAAATAACATTTCAGAGAGCCATTATCTGTTGGGTCCTATTCAGTGCTACCCAAAGTTAACTTTGGCAAGTGAGCGGTAAAGTTGCTGTGTCATTGTGGAATAAAATTATATGATGTGTGTCTGTTTACAAGACACTGAGCTCCAAAGCAATTTCTATTATGCAGTTTTATCACTGTAAGGGTGTGTGGCATTAAAATGTTTTAAACGTCCAGTGATGCTTACTGACAGAAAATGCCAGTGGATTATAAAATGGAAAAGTGCTATAAATCCCTGCAGTTGATTTTATGAAACAGAAAGCCAGATCTGGGTATTGAATTTAGGGTGAGGTTGACTTTTCTTTTAATTAAACTTTTTTTTCCGGGGATCAAACTCAGGTCCTTGCACTTGTGAGGTAGGCGATGGCACCACTGAGCTAAACCTTCAGCCCTAAACTTTTAATTTTGTGGTGATTGTATATTCACATAGAGTTGCAAAAATTACTCCGAGAGATTCTAGGTGTGCTCCGTCCAGATTTCCCCAGCAGCAACGTCTTAGGGACCTGCAGTGCAGTGTTACCGCCAGGGTGTTGACACGGACAAGGTGAGGAAAGGAGCATGAGCTCGGCGGTGCCCCTCGGTACCCCTTTGTGACCACTGTGTCCCCGACTGCTTGTGCCCCTGCTCACCTGTAGCCTCTGGTGTGCTCTGCATTTCTATGCTGCTGTCATTCTGAGAATGTTATCCCCATGGAGTCATGTGGTATGTCACCTTTTGGGATCGGCTTTTTTCATTTAGGGCAGTTTTCTGAGATCTGCCAGGATTGTCTTATCAGTACTTTGTTCCTTGTTTTTATGGAAGCTGTTTCCATGATTGAACCACATTTGATTTCACCTTCCATCATTGAAAGACCTTGGGGGCATTTCCAGTTTTGATGGTTGCAAATAAAACTGCTGTGGTTTCCACTCACATAGTTTTGTGTGCAGAGGAACATTGGTTTCTGTGCAGCTGTGCAGCTGCTTTCCAGTGGCTGTTCCATTTTACACCCCACCGGCAGGATGCCAGCAGCCTGCTGTTCTTACCATCCCCATCCCCAGCAGATTTGGGTGGTGTCTCTGTTTTTTATTTTTACCCTTCTGACTGGCTGCTTTAACATATGTTCCTCTGATTTTTCTGATGTCAAACACCTCTTAGGGTGCTTCTTTGCCAGCTGTGCATCCTCTTTGGTACAGTGTCCTGGTGCTTTTGTGCCACGTGTACTTTTTACCGGGCCCTGGATCCCGAAGATCTCGTCTGTAGCTTTATGGTTTTGTTTTTCTATTTCAGACCATGATCTATTTTGAATTAATAATTTGTATCAAGTGTGGGACTTACCAAGTTTCCTTTTTTGATTTTGGATGTCCAGTTGCTCCATAACTTCTTTGGAAAGGTCGACTTTCCACCTTTGCACTCTTGTCACGGATCAGCTGGCTGAGTGCTGGGGATGTTGCTCAGTGGTAGAGTGCTTGTCTAGTATGTGTGCAGCCCTGAGTTTCACCCCCAAAACTGGAAAAGAACAAGTTGACTCTCCTCTGTGGATCTCTTTCTGGATTCTGTGTCTGTTGCATTGATCCGTGTCTGTCCCACTAGGAAGGCCACACTGTCCTACTTACTGTACCTATGTGATAAGTCTTGGATTCAAGTAGAATATTTCTATTTTATTCTACAGAATATTTTGGCTATTATAATTCTTTTGATTTTCATTGTAATTTAAAAATAATCTTGTTCATATCTAATAGACACTGTTGCTAAGAGTTTGCTACAGACTGCATTAAGCCTCTTGGTTTGGGGATGCTTGGAATCTTTACTGTGTTGTATGTCTTTTGATGAACATAGTATAGCTCTCCTTTACTTAGTTTTTATTTCTTTAAACAGCACTTTGTATTTTCACATACACATTTTATTTGTGTTTGGTTCAATTTACACCTATATACTTTTTTCTAAATAGCATTGTGTTTAAAATTTCAATTGTCATGTCTTTTTTGTTAATTTGTAGAAATACAACTCTTCTTGTAATGTTGATATTGTATTTTGTGACCTTGCCAAACTCCCTGCTTCTAGGAAGTTTTTCTGTACATTCCATGGGGTTTTTTGTATAGTCATGTCTTTTGCAAAATGATTATGATTCTTATTGAGTTGTAATAGTTTTGCATTTTGCGGGGAGTTGGTTCCTTTCACTTGTTATGAAGTTTATATTTTTAGGATTGTTTATAGTATTCTTATTGTCTTTTGAGTGTCTGCTCACTTTTGGTGTGATGTTTTAATAATTTTTAAAAATTTAAATGGAAACTAATATATCTATTGATAAGGTACAATGTGATTTTTGAGGGGGTTACTGGGGATCGAACCCAGAGACTTAACACTGAGCTACATACATCCTCATCCTCTTTTTAAACTTTTTGGGATGGGGGTCTTGGTAAATCACTAAATTGCTCAGGATGGGAATGAACTTGGCGATCCTCCTGCCTCTGCTTCTCTTCTGTGATGTTTTAATCTGTGTCTATATTGTAGGATGATTCTGTCAAGCTAGATAACATATCTCTCACCTCATTTACTTTTTTTTGTAGTGAGAATATTTAAAATCTTCTGTTTTTGAAGTTGTCATATACATTGTTACTGTGGCACTGTGCTTGTACAGTAGTTCTCAAAAACTTTTCTTCCTGTTAGAAACTCTATACTCTTCCGTGACATCTTGCATGATCCATACCGTTTTCACCCTCTGGTAATTGCTCTTCTAATTTTTTTTTTTTCCTGCAAGTCTCATCTTTTAAGATTCCACATACATATGAGATCAGGCCATATTTGTCTTCCTGTGGGAAGAGGAGTGTTGAACCCATAACCGTAATTGTGGATTTATCTATTTCTTTCCAGTTCTGTTGTTTTTTTTCTTCACGTATTTTGTGGCTCTTTTGTTCAGTAGTGCATATTTAGGATTGGTATGATTTCTTTTTTTGGTGAATTGAATTTGTTACTATTATATAATACTTCTCTTGTTCTCCTGTAATTTTCTTTAAAGTCTACTGATATTGATTAAAGCCCTTTTTGCTTTGTGGATTATTGCTTCTATATCTTTCTCCATCTTTTTATTTTATAGTCACTTATATCACTCTATTAGATGTGAGTTTCTTGTGGACAGCATATAATTGGGTCATTTTTTATTCTACTCTGCCATTCTTGGTCTTTTTCATTGCTGTATTTAGGCCATCTACATTTAATACATTTATAGATATATTTGATCTTGTGTTTGCTTTTTTTTCTATCTCTCATTTGTTTTCTTTTTACTATGCTCTTGTGAGTTACTGAACTTTTTTTTTTTTTTACCATTCAGTTTGAGTTTTTCTGTAGTGTTTTTGAGCATATCTCTTTGTATAGATTTTTTTTTTTTAGTAGTTGCTCTGTGTAGTGTATATAACTTATAGTCTCCTGGTGTCATCATTTTACTAGTTTAAGTGAAATATAGAAAATTTACTTACTGGGGCCAGGAATTTGACTCAGTGGTTCTGCTGCCTGTCTCACAAGTGCAAAGTCCTGAGTTTGATCTCTGGTACCACACACACACACACACACACACACACACACACAAAGAAGAAAGAAAATATATTTCCTTTTTTATCTCTTTACCCATCTTCATTTTTATATAATTACCTTGTATATTTATCTGCATATATTTACAGCTAAATCCTAGTTTGGGCATAATTTTATAATTTTTGCTTCAACTATCAAATATAATTTAGAAAACTAATTAGCCTGTTACATTTGTCAGTGCTTTTGTCTCTTGCATTTGTGCTTTCTTCCTGATATTCCATGTTTTGTTCTTTCATCCTTTCTTTTTTCTTTAGAATCATACCAATCCTAACTGTATATTGCTTCAGACATTCTTTTAGGATAGCATGTTGGCGACAGCTTGCTAACACTAGCAATTTCAGATAATTCGGTGTGGTATGATCCACAAAGGTCACAGGAAAAGAAAGACTTTGTAGAAGTGACTGCTGGGAGGGATGATCAGCTCACACCGAAGTTGGATATGATGGTACCCGTCTGTAATCCTAGCACTCCGGGAGGCTGAAGCAGGAGGATCACAATTCAAGCCCTGCCTGGGCAACTAAGTGACTTAGTGAGAACTTATCAAAATAAATGAAGGGTTGGGGGTGAAGCTTAGTATGAAGGTCTTGGGTATCATCTCCAGTTTCAAAAAACAAACAAATGAATAAACAAACTTCACAAGGAGTATACTCTGAAATGTCCGTGCAGTGAGCACCAGACAGCAGTGAGAAGGGATGAACGGTGCTAGTGCTGCGACATGGGTGAACCTCAAATGCACAACGGTGAGAGAGAGAAGCAGACAAGGGAGAAGCCACAGTGTCTGAGCCCATGTGTGTGAACCCCATAGAATGCGAGGTAATTGGGAATGGCTGGGGAGGGGTAGGAGCCCCTGGAAACACTGGGACGTCAGCTCTCCTGATTGTAGTGATGGCTTCATAGGCATGTACATGCTACAAAGCCTGTAATTGTACATTTGTGATACGCCCAGCGTCTTGTACATCAGCTACAACTCAGCTGTCTAAACTGAGTCCACCGAGTGCCCAAGGCACGAGTACTTACACCATCACGCCACACTCGTCCCCTGCTCCTCCGTCTGCTCTTGACAGAATGGGACCCGTGACTGTGTGTGCCTTGGAGGCGTGGTCGTGTAAAGTTGCTCCAGTAGTTTTAATGCATACAACTTCACTTGTGAATCATATCTTAAAGCTCAGGAAGTAAATGTCTGTGGGTTCAGCAACACTCAGCCTCTTTAAAGTAAAGAAATCCTAAAATAAACAAACAAAAATTCTATTTTGGGGCCGGGGATTTAGCTCAGCGGTTCGGTGGCCTGCCTTGCAAGCGCAAGAACCCAAGTTCAATCCCCAGTACAAAAAAAAAAAAAAAAAAAAA
>NW_022900924.1:57989917-58068908 GCF_012274545.1 Fukomys damarensis
AAAAAAAAAAAAAAAAAAAAATTGAGATTTCTAAGTATGAGTTTCTAAGTTTTTGAGGTGCATGCCTATAGTCCCAGCCCCAAGGCAGGATAAGGCAGGAGGATCACAAGTTTGAGCTCAGGCTGGACAGCTTTGTCTCAAAATAAAACTAAAAATAAAAAATAAAAGGGCTGGGGACGTAGGTCAGTGTGAAAGCCTTGGGTTCAATCCTGAGCACTACCAAAAACAGTAACAACAGCAAAACAGATGAGCTGGTTTCTGAGCGGCACTGTTCTGCACGTATGGTCCTGAACCTTTCTGTCCTTCACAATTTGATGAACCTGTATTCATGTCAGTGTCTCCACTTTCAGGATGCGTGTGATTTTAGTGCCACTACTGGGAAATCAGCTGCCAGATTTCAGAGTGGCTTATAAGGGAGCTTTGGCATAACGTCCCTACCCTCAGACTTTGGAAGGAACCGTGTGGAAGTGTGAGGTGCTGTGAGGATATTGCCTGGTGTCACACCCTGAGAGTCGCATGCAGGGCCAAGATGCCCCATGAGCTGACTCTGTGTCCCGGGAGCCACGAGGACCTTCTCAGCCTCTGTTTGCTTCCTGAGAGGTGGGAAGGTTGCCTCGCATGTAGGATATATACCTAACTTATAGTCTTCTGGTGTCATCATTTTACTAGTTCAAATGAAGTATAGAAAATTTACTTATTGAAGGTGCTGTTTGACTTTATTTCAGTGTATATGTGTCTTTATCATTGTCTAGGAGAGCTACTGTATTTTTCTTCCAGGATAAGGCCCATACTTTAAAATAGTTTGGAAACCAGTTCTTAAAAGTGGAAGGTGAGCTTTAGTGTCTTGCTCTTAACACAGAGGTGAAAGAATTGAGAGGGAGACACCCAAACTAATGTATTTTTTCTCTTTCAGGCAATTACTCTCTTAACCGAATTGATTAGGGAGAATTTCAGGAACAGCAAATTGAAACAGTGCCTTTTACCAGCCCTCGGGGAGCTGATGTACCTCGTGGCCACCCAGGTGAGTGAGACTGACCACTTTGCTGCTCTCTGACACATCCTGACACACGTCCTGACACGCCCCAACATGGCCCGGTGCTGGGTGTTGGTGTAACACTTCTTGACTTGGCCCCTTGGAGCACGGCCAGGGAGCACAGGAGAAGTTTCACTTCCAGGGAAGGGAGTTTTCCATGTCTTTCTCCTCCTGTCTCATCCCGTCTCTTTTCTTCCCTCCCTCTGGGCCTGCTTTCCCATAAGTGTGGGATACTCTCAGGATACATCTCCAAACCGAAGGACTGAGAGCCCCCAAAGTGTCACCATCTTTGCCTCCTTCAGGCAGAAGGAGACCAGTGGGGCTCCCAGGATAAATGCCCTGTTCCCATTTCAGTAAAACCTTCTTTGTGCAAATGCAGCTTTTATGTGACTGTGGGATTTGTGAGGCAGGATTTGACTTCTTATTTCTCAAGTTACAGTATGGAGCTGCAATTGAGTTCAACAGGGAAAACCTCTAATAACTGGTTCTTGCCGCCTTGAACTATGTGGTAACATAGCTGTTCCGCTGGGTGGCACAAGCCGCCACCTTATGCATGTACTTCCGGTGGCTCAGAGCCGCCTGGCAGCCAGGCATACGGTTTGCAGTCCCATCGTGCACATGTTAAAGGATGCTACTGGTAATTCATAGGCTAGTGCTATCATGTGATACCCTGAGAGCTTTGAATAGATACCAATGGGTTTTAAATGCATAAGGAAGTTCTCTCATTGTATTCCTTAAGCTTTGGGCTCAAAGTTGCTCAGATGTTACATATTCTGAGTGTTCTTAGTATCTGAACTAAACCAGCTTTCTGGGCAATGATCACTTTGAGGCAGCTGCCACAACTGCTCTAGAGCAGTTTTTCTTGCCCAGATCTGTAATTAGCAGTGATTAGTAGTAATTCACTGTTCTTCTCTTGCATCAGTGTCTTGGCCTAATACTTTGGTCCTTGGAGTCTTAGGATGAACTTCAGAATCAGCCTAATTCTGTATATCATCTTGAAAAAAGCTGCTCTGATTACGCAGATAAGTTTGAGAAGAGCTGCTCTCTTTTTGATTTTAGGCTTCTACTGAATATCTGGAATGGTACTACATCTGTGTATCAGTTAGGAATTTCTTCTTTATGATATTTATGAAATATCTCTATGATATTTAGTCCTCCAGTGCACAAAAGACAGTGTTGGAATATATTTATATATTAAGAACATTTCCACTACTGTTATTTCATACCACTCAGAAAGCTTTTGGTATCTATCTTGGTTTGAAGTTTTCTTAGGTAAATTTATGTCTTGAAGAGCCAGTATATTCATGAATCTGGAAAATTAGACGTGAAGACAGGTTCACAGGGAAAAGTCTTTCTCCCATTTTTGGACCACATCTGCCTAGTTCTTCCCAAAGTAACCATTATGAGTACTTGTATTTGCAGAGTTCATTTTGTATGTATGAAATGTAGGTTCTTATTTTGTCTCTTTTTGTACAGTGGGTAGAAACTTGCCCGCCCCGGGCGGGAGGGGGAGTTGCACGCTGCCAGGCACAGTGGCTGGAATGTGCACACGGGAGCTGCTTCCTGCTCGTCCCATGGATGTGTGTGTCTGCCAGAGCGTGTCCCCCATCCTCACTGTGTGGAGATGCAGCACCCACATTGGGTCCCAGGCTACTCTGCTGAACAGCACTCTCCTTGTGGGTCTTTGGGACTGGGGCTCGGTTTCCCTCGGCCTTTGCCTTGGTCCTCAAGGCCTTGGCATCAGACTCAGTGCCTAGACCTTTAGAATGAAGTCAGCGCCAGTACTCAGCTCATCCCTGCTCTTGGTTGTCTGACTTTGGCCTGACTCTTCCTGTTCTTGTCACATCTTGGAGGCACTGTAAGAATGTTAGAGTCAAACCAGGTACTGTGATTTGGAGGACTGTCAGTCAGGTCCTTAGTCTGCTGTCTCATCAGAAACAGGAGGAGGGGGTCCAGGTGTTTCATCTTGCTTGTTTTATTTGCCCTCCCTTCATTTAATTGTATAATTAATACACAGTAATTTATACTTCTTTGTGGTTCTAGGGATTGAACCCAGGGCCTTTGCACCGAGCTACGTCCTTGGCCCTTTAAAAACTTTATTTGTAGTGCTGGGGATTGAACCTAGGGCTTTTGTACTGAGCTACCTCACAAGCTCTTTCAAACAATTTTTAAATTTTTGAGACAGGATCTTTCTAAGTCACTCAGTTACCCAGGCTAGACTTGAATTTTCTATCCTCCTGCCTCAGCCTCCCAGTGTGCACCACCGTGCCCAGCTAAACTGCACATATTTTTAAGAAAAGATTACGATTTGGCACATTTTGACATGTACATATACCCGTGAAGCCATCACCACAATGGAGATAGCAAGCCTTTCACCTCCCAGGATTCAGCGCTCTCAGTAGTGGCTGACTGCTGTCCTGTGAACTCCTTAGCTTTTCTGTAGCTTTATGTAAATAGCCTGAAGGCTCCTACTCCTTTGGCTCTGCGCAGATTGAGACCCCTTCCCTTGCTGTGAACTTTAACTGGGTGCAGCCAGACTCTTTCCACAGAGGGGCGGTTCTGGGACCCTGGACATGTCCTAGGGAGCTGTCCAGCCCAGGATGTGGGGTCCCGGACCTATGAAAATGGCCTTCGGCAAGGTGAGGGTCCTTGTGGACAGTCTGTGAATGTAGGTGAGCCACAAAATCAGGGCAAGTCAGCTGGCTGACTGGGCTTTGGTACTGGTGAGGAAGGGAGGTGGGTTGAGTGAGGGAGTGTGGAGGGGAGGACCCAGGGACTCAGGAGCTGGAGAGGGGGGTGGTCCTGAACCCAGGAGCAGGGCGTGGGGGCGTCCTGTGGTAGGCTGCTGCTCCCCTGGTGAGGACAGCAGGCTAGCGGGGAGGAAGGAGGTGGCCAGGAGCTGCTGGCTGGAAGCCCTGGCGCTCTCCGCTCTCTGGTGCCCCCTGCTGGAGCCCAGCTGCTCGCGCCGCCTCTGGGCTCGGCTCTGGAGTAAGGCCACACATAGCACAGGGGAAGAGATGCAGGTTTGGGCAGGAGTCAGTGAAGAGGAGCCCAGAATGAGTGGCCAGTATTGGAAGAACCCACAGCTGGGAATGGTTGAGTGGTATTGAGTAGGTGAGCGGATGGGAAGGGACTTGGGTTTCGAAGTTAACTTTGTCTCTGAATTAATGTGTTTTGAGCTGGAGCGGCTTCTAAGCATAACCACGCCAGCCTCCTCCATAGGAGATGACCAGAGCAGGATTTTATTGCTTAGGAGGTTGGAGTTTGAAGTGGTCAGAATTCTCGTCACAAGCCTGAAATACTTTTGATCCGTAGTGCGCCAGGTCTGTCAGTGGACAATCTTGCATATTTTCAGTAATAGGACCAACTTCCTTCTGCTGGGAAAGATTGCTGTTTTCACTTTTCTGCACAGCCCTTGAGCTTATGTTACTAACTTACTTAATTTTCTGTGAAGGAATTACTGCTGCTGTCATTAAGCTCAGCGGACCTGCTAATCATATTTGCGTGTTTCGGCTGCAGGCTGCTCCCCTGCCCGTGTGGATGCCTTGTCCTGAGTGCGACTCCAGGCTGGGAGTCCAAGCTCGACCTCTGCAGCCAATTGTGCTTTACAGGGGAGACACCAGTGTCACCGGGCTCCTCCGGGCGGCTGCACCGTTCCTTGGCAGGCCTTTCCACCTGGCTCCTGAGGGGAACGTGGGAGCAGTGCATGGCCCAGTGTGACACCGTTGTCGGGAGTGTGTGTGATTTAAGCAGAAAACTAAGAAGTTTCTCGTGGCTGCTGTGCTCTTGAGTGGGTCTTTCTGTGCTCCTGACTTTACTGTCTTTCCTTGGCTTCATTTTAGGAAGAGAAGAGCAAGCTTCCCCGACCATGCTGGGCCATCCCCCTGGCCACGTACACCGTGCTGCTGAGGTGCCTGCGGGAAGGGGTAAGGCTGTGCCCAGTCTGTGATGCCCGCAGCTCTTTGAGCTGTTGGCAATGCTGCTGATTTGTGTGGCCCCGCATCTGGAGCAGCTGCCTGCGGTGGAGGTAGACCCGCCTTGCGTTCACTTGATACATGGCTGTTGTAAGATGACCGCTGATACCTATAGCAGCAGCTTTAATAACTGTGTTCCTCGCCACCCCCATCAGTGCTTCTCTGCAGCCCGGCAACTCATTACCTTGTCAGGCACCATTTTGAATTCAGAGGAGCTGGGGATTTAGCTCAGTGGTTCCGGACCCTGCCTCGCAAGTGTAAGGACCGGAGTTCGATCCCCAGTACCATTAAAAAAAAAACATTGAATTCAGAGAAGGGAAGGCTTGGCCAGGGCCGCCGATTTAACAGTGAGCTGCGTTCATTATGAGGTGATCTTCCAGGTTAGCCCCTGTGCGTGACTCGGCCTGAGAGGCCGGCCCTCAGCGTTTGCGCTTTGTCGTCTTTGGTTGTGTGACCCACGGCAGAGCTGGGGGCTGGAGCGCCCCTCGGGGAGTGACGCGGAGACCACCAGGATGAGCCTCCTGCTGGGGTCCCAGCGGGTGGGTCTGTGACCCTTGGCCAGCACCACACGTCACACCTTATCAGCCATCCCGGATTATGTCGAGGGCCTCGCATGAGCACTGAGGGCACAAGTACGTGGAAGGTGCAGCCTGCTTGCACACCGGCCTCACTTCGGGGACAGGATGAAAACAGGAAGTGTGAGATACCAGCTGTGTAAATGCAAAGAACAAAGCAGACACCCGAGGAGGGAGGAGCCTCCTCAGGACCCTTTGTAGTGTGAAGGGATCCTCAACATTCTTGTCTATAATTTTTAAAACTTAAGTTTTGGCCTAGTAAAGATTCGTCACTTACAAACCCTGAGGTTGGTATCTTTCATCGGCTGACGTGTGATGATCGTGTGTGTTGTTATTTAATGACCTTTAATAACTGCAAGCAGGTGACCGGTTTTGTATTTTAGTAACATACTTTGTATTGCCTTGGAATGAAGGGCAAGTCTGTATTTTTCACAAATGGGAACTTCTAAACTCTGGAATTTTTGAAAACCTTATATTTGTAAAGCAGTTATGGGGCCAGGGATTTAGCCCAGTGGTGCCGCTGCCTTCCTCACAAGGGTAAGGTCCCAAGTTTAATCTCTGGTACGTACCAAAAAACAAAACAAAACAAAACAAAAAACCCCAAAACAAAATGCATATGGTTGAAAAGCAGTTATGAATGTTTTTGCAGATCTGGGTCTGGCTTTCCTTCCTGAAGTGGAGCTGGGCCTTAAATCCCAGTCTGGGTGTCTGTCCTCTCCGCTGCTCGGCAGCGCCCCCTGGCTCTGGTCACTGTGAACACTGCTTCCTCTGCTCCCTTGGTTTCTCTGGCTGTTTGCCTCACAGTTTACATAGCCCTGATTTTTAGTGGTTTCTTTAATATAGGGGAAGTGTTTTCCTATCGAGATAAACCCCCTCTGAGCCTTTCTTAGCAGTCTTTCTCCTTTCACTTGCGTGTGGCTTTTGGAATCAGCATTTTGAGTTTACCCCTTGGGGGTGTTGGTTGTGAATGTCTCTGTACCTGGGTTGAGGAGAAGTAGCTGATACGAGCCTGAAAGGCAGACACTGGGGAGACAGCAGAGCAGGACAGCCCGAGTGAAGTGAGCTAAGAGCGGCCGGTGGAAGTCCTCTGCCCCGGGTCCTGTCACACACAGCCCTCCCTGGTGTGGTCCAGCTCTGCACAGCTCTGTCGGTGCCCACAGACGTCTTCACCTGCCGTGCGCTCACCGAGGTGGAACAGGCAGGGACGAGGCGGGAGAGAAGTCCCCAGTTCTCTGCCCAGCCTCTTACTTACGTGCTTTTTGTACATGGTTCGCTTGTTTCTTGTGTCGTTCCCAAGGCATTGAAAGCTGTGGGTTTCTCACTCCATCTAGAGTTAGTGATAGTCCACTAATTTTAACATTTGACTGTTATTTTATAGGTAGTACCTAGTCGTAATGTAAAATATTTCTCTTCTAGGTTGTTGATGAGATAGTTTAAACTTTCTGCTGGGTGGGAGTTACTGCCTTTCTTCTACCTTTGTCGGAACAATAAAGTTGTATTCCCTCTCCCTCCCTTCTTTTCCTCCTGTCTTCCTTCCTTCCCTCCCAGGACTTTGTGTATGCTAGGCAAGCACTTCACCGCAGTCCTACACCTCCAGTCCTTTTTTATTTTATTTTATCTTGAGACAAGTTCTCATTGCGTTGCCCAGGCCAGCCATTTGAGTGCGGTCCTTCTGCCTCCACCTCTGGATCACCTGGGATTATAGGCATGTACCACCATGCCTGGTGCTTTCACTCTTAAAAAAAAATCTGTGGTTTTTAGGTAAAGATAAATATTACATAAATTTGGCCTTTTTAAACCAGGAAGTGTAGAAGTCTGTGGCATTAGCAGGTTCATGTTGTTTTATTTCTCCTTTTTTAAACTCTTGAGATGCTCTTTTGCTTAACTTATTTCCCACTTTTTCTCATATTCAAAGTTTAAATGTGCTCATCATAAAGAAATGATGGAGGTTTAAGGTGTCAGCTGTGCTGATTACCTGATTTGACTTGTGTATGATGCAGGCTGACATATTGTGTCTCATAAAAATGTACAAATGTCATGTGTCAATCAGAAAATAAAATTGAGGGCTGGCAGTGCAGCTCAGTGGTAGGTCACTTGCCCAGCATGTGGGAGCCCTGGGTTCGACACCCAGCATTGGCAAAGAAGAAACCAAGAAGTCACCTGCCTTGCTGAATGTGGCAGGAGGATCTGGTGCAACCCTTTCCCTTCCTCACCTCCGTGTTGGAAAGAAAACTGTGAAGAGAGTTTGCTGTAATGCCTGTGTAGCCCTGTTGTAAAGGCAGTATTAGCTTTATTATGTTACTTTGCTTGCGATTCCCAGGAAAACTAGCTTTGCTCTGGGATTGTAAGTATTACTCGAGGGAAAGGGTTTCTCGTCAGGCACATTGTAGCGCCTTGCTGAATGAGGTGGACACTTTCATTTGTTCTGGGTGTTTTTAACAGCTTTAACGTATGCGACTTTCTGGGCAGTTTGGCCACAGACCTTCCCTCGTCCTGGGTTGCAGTGGGGCGCATGGGGAGAGGGGCCGGGCCTAGAGGCCTCAGTCGCCTTCCTGATGTGCTCTGAGGTTTCCTGTGATGCTGTGGTCTCCTTTTCCCCACAGGCCAGTCTGCCTCCTGGACATGGAGGTATACCTCAGGCGTCCCCTCAACCTTGGCAGAGACAAATGCCCAGGGGAGAGAGGAGACAGAGGCACAGGAGAGCTGGCCGGACATTCTGGGCATGCTGCATGTAAGAAAGGGTGTCTGTGCTGACTCTGAGCTGGCTTGGCATTTCAGAGACCTGGAGCCTGGAGCCCAGGGGTGCAGATTTCAGCTGTAGATGTGCCCGTGCCAGGAGGTGTGATGCTGCCAACCCCAGGGTGTCCTCTGGTGGCTGTTACCATTAAAACACCCTGACTTGGGCCCTGGGGGTCTCCAGACTTCCCCGACAGTGCTGGGGATGTGACAGCAGGGGGCGCTTTCCCCACAGCTGAGTTGATCCCAGGGACCTGAGGCAGTTGCCAGGACTATGGGCCAGGGAGCCTGAGAAAGTGCAGACTCAGAAACCAGCTTCCTGAGAGCTACCCCGTGCTTAGAGGGGAAAGTTAATTTGTATATTTGCATCTAATCAACTCCAGTTTTTTCTTGAGTTTGCATAATTGTATAATTACAGGTGCTGAACTGACACCTGGCATATGTTGTATTTAAAAATGTAAGGTTCAAAAAACAAACGGTTGGCTTTATTATTCATTCCTCAACAAAAGCTTGTTGGATAATTTTGGTGCAACAAAATTCTTTTAAGAGGAAATTTAATTTTCATTTGTTAATTAGAGCTCTTTGTTCTTTTTGAGAGAACAATGGTTAATTGCTTATGTATTTAATTAGAGGAGACTTGGCTTGAATTAAAAAGAAGCACTAGAAATGTTAGCTGTTATATTACTGTCCCCGAAATGTTTAGACACTGGTTACCTAAGACAAAGAGGGAAGTGAGTTAAAATTCTTGGTTTTTGATAAGAGCTGGAACGCACAGTTATACTTCCTTTGTTGCTGCTGTTACACTCTTTTAAGTTTAATTTCCCCAGGAGGGAATGTTGTGCCATTGCTTTTTTGAGGGGTGGGGTGGGGACTCACGATGTGTGTGGAGTAAGAGTGGTACAGTGTTTAGTTTTTTCTTATAAATGTCACCATGAAGTCGGGTGTGGTGGCACAATCCTGTAATCCTAGCATGTGGGAGGCTGAGGCAGGAGGATTGCCTGAGTTCAAGGCCAGCCTGGTGGAATATATAGCAAGGCCCTGTCTGAAAAGACCAAAACCCAAACCAAGACAGAGTCACTGTGAATGTGATAATTCAGAGTCCCCCTTTTCTGAATGCTGTTATTAGTGCCACATGGAAGGGTTGCCAGGTGTGCAGAGCGTGTGTGTGTGTGTGTGTGTGTGTGTGGTGGGGGGAGAGCAGTCCTTGGCAGCTTGGTGGGTAGCCCGGGCCCCAGGGCTGGTGGGCGGGCAGCACGCAGAGCCTGGCCTCTGCCCTCTGCCACAGTCCTCAGGCTGCAGCTGAGTGGCGTCCCTCACTCTGGGCAGGCGTGCCCAGGGTCGGAGGGAAGTTAGGAAACGCCTGTTCCCTCGTCACCCCTCAGGACTTGCTGTGCAACTGTTCCATCCTTTTGCTGGCCTTGCTCATTCCCTGCTTTGTAATTTAAAAATCTGTGGCGCTTCTGTTTCTTTCCCACTTGGCACCAGTCCTGGCTCTTCTGTTTACCTGGTGGTTACTGTTCTCAGCCCGGTGGTGCCCTGGCCATGGAGGCCAGAGCGCAAACCTCCCTGTCCTGTGGAACTGTTGGCCTTTTCCGATGAGGCAGTGCCCGTAAACGGGACAGGCGAGTCCTGTCGTTGATGGGTGATGTTGTTTTTCCTTCTCCACTGTAGGTGTGTGATCCCGTAGAGGATAAATAACATCTTCTGCCCTGGTGTGGACTTTTTTCTTTCCCTGTCTGCTTTATCAGATGCTGAGATATGTGTTCAAATTGCTCCCTTTGGCAGAGTTGCCGTTGAGATTTTGCTGTATGTATTTTGAATTGGATGGAAAATTTATATTTTTCCATTGGTTTATTGTAATTTTTATTGTTATGATTGTCACAAAGAATCTACTTGTCAAAAATAGGCTTTTGAAAGGAAAGTTTATTCCAGTTAACAGGGACTAAAATCAGGAGATTTTAGCAGCTGGCTGGGAAAAAGCACGTTTATCACATCCGTGTGTGGATGCGCTGACCCTGGGAGAGGGAGGGTGGCAGCTGGCTGGGAGGGATCCCACCATGAGTGGATGGGCTGACACCGGGGCGGGAGAGATCAGCGACGCACTGGGAAAGGAGCTAGGCTCACACAGCGTGGGAGGGGCTAAGGAATCGGGGTGAACTGCGCGCGATCAGGTGCCGAAGGCCGGCCGGCTCGGGTGTGCAGTCACTGGACCTCTCGGCGCCGGGGGTGTGTACTGCACTTGAGCCCATGTGCCCCGTTTACCGAGAAGCCGCTGCTGTGTGCTGTAAGCAGCCTGTTTGCTTTTTCCTGTTGGTTTAGGGCAGGCCTGACAGTGCTGTGATCTTAAAAATTCTCCAGTAATAGTTTTTACCTGAAGCCTATTGTCTGGTATTAATGTGATCATCTCAGCCTTCTCTGAGTTAAACATGATGGCTGGCTCTTTCACCATTCTGTTTTTCAGTCCCCCTATAACTGTTTTAGATTTTTTCTCAGTATTTATTGAAAAATTCTGTTTTATGATCATTTCACTTAAGTATAGTATTTAATCCATTTGCGTTTCTTGTGATTGTTGGCATAGTTGGATTTGTATGCATCTTATTTGGTGTTTGTTGATCTGTTGCTTTTTTTAACATCTTCCCTTTTTCGTTTGATTTTCTGATTGTTTTTATCTTAGTTTATGTTCTCTTGCTTTTGTTTTTAAATATGTTTCTCCTGTGCCTACCCAAGGCAGTGGGCCGACACTGCTGTTTACTCTGCAGGTGAAGATGCTCTCGCTCCTTCTCTGCTGGCTGCCGCGTTGCTGCAGGAAGTAGGTTGCTGGAGCAGCTGTGGCTGTGCAGTGAGGTTCTCCTCGCTGCTCCTGCCCTCGCAGCCGCTCAGCGCGAGGACGGATTGGAGGGAGCTGGGCCGGGAGTGCTCCTTCTTCTCTCTCCACCGCCCTGCAGTGACAGCAGAGTGCCAGGCTGAGGCCCCTGGGCACCTCGCGGGGTTCTCGCCTCCGCAGCTGTCTGCTAAGTTTATAGGTGATTGTGCGAAAGTTTATTTCCTTATTTATATCTGTCATTATTTCAGAGAGGGAGGATCAGGCGGGTACCCTGCAGGAAATGAGAACTCTGTGTCCTTAGCTCAGTGAGGCCCCAGACAGGAAAGCATGAGGTAAACTCCAGGTACCCTGAGGTCTTTGGAGGAAAGATCCTAGTTTTACTAAATCTGTTAAGGTGAAAATAGTCAATGCTGGTATTTCACATTAATATTGGCATTCATGGAGAACGCAGGCATGCGGATTCCTTTTGGTTGAGCTTGCATATAACACACGACATCTGCTTAGCACGCGGAGATAATCCAGCTCTCCATCCACCAGCCCTGTAGCTTGTGTTCTGAAGGTGGTGAAGGAGGGCTCCAGTTTGAATGCTGGTGCAGTCCAGTTGTCCCTCTGGAGAGTAGTCAGCGGGAAGCAGTCCAGTCTTGTGGTGTGGTGTCCCGCAGGGTCCCTGCAAGCTTGCTCAGGGTCTGCTGGCCTCCCTGTGCGGAGGGGCCGTGGGCTGACGTGTGGCCCTGTCCGGCTGGGGCTGAAATCTTGGTTCTGGCCTAGGAGCGAGCGGCTCCAAGGAATCCACGGACGATCAGAGTATAAAGCCCATGGGATCCACCCGTGCACGCCCCCAGTCAGGGGAAACGTGATGGATAGCAAGGCACAGGGGGCACAGTGCCACACTGGAGGGCCTGCTGTGTGTCTCTGGGCACATTGGCTCCGCATTAGGGAACCAGTACCTGCACAGGACAGCGCTGCCCACGCCAGGTGCCTGTCTGGGTGGCCCTCAGCCGCCGTGAGCGGACAGCGCGGTGTGGGGGAGGGTGGCCCAGCTGGTGGGCACGCGTGTGTGTTTTTACACAGCTGAGGAGGCGACGCCCGACTTCTCCCCAGGGCAATGAATAAGAGAAGAGGGGCTGGCGGTGGGACAGTGACTCAGTCTGCTCCTGCAGAAGGAAACGGGAGCCGGGAGGAAGCACAGTACTGCAAGTCCCTGACTTGCGAACTCTCACAGGGGTGCTGGGTGAGACCATTCGCTGAGCTTGCAAAGGAATCTCACTCACAGACGGACACGCTTGTATGCTGGGCCTCGCTGCGCGTTTGACATTCCTTCCAGCCAAGTCAGCGTTTGCACCGTAGGCTCTGAGTTGTAGGAAACCGCGAGTCAGAGCGTTTGCTGCTTCCCAAGAGCTGGATTGCGAACGTGCAGCTTGTCGGGTGCAGAGCCATGGCGTGAACTGGGCATCACTGAATGTGTTTTATGCTTTACTTGTAAAAGATGCATGATGTAAAAAGTAATACATACCGCACAGTCCACGTGGGGAACAGATGTCTGCAGGAGGCTTGGTGGCCCCCTCGAGTGGCCTTCACCACCAGCAGTGTCGTCTGCTGTCCCTGCTCTCCCATCCTACACGGTGACGTAGTGACGGGGTTCCTTGTTAAACAGATGCTTGTACTCGGTAGGGTACTCTAGTATTTTCAGCGAAGGTGTTACACATGAAATGAAGTGCTTAGCTATTTAACGTTAGCGTATAGTAAATGTTTTCTCCCAGTCTGAGGGGCTGTGAGTGTAGATGGTGTTATTATGAGCAGAAATTTAGACTTTTGTTGAAGGTTAGTAATTCTTGTATGCCTCTTTTGTCTTGCTTAAGACTTTGCTCAAGATAGGATATTTTTACCATCTCTTCTAGAAGCATCGTGAGTCTCTTACAGTTAAGTTTGTGATTCATCTCAAAGGAGTTTCGAGATGTTTCCCGTGGCCCAAAATGCGGTCTGACCGTGTTCTCTCATTGTGCACTTCTGTCGAGTAGTTTTCTAACTGTCAAAGTTGGTTGGTAGTGTTGTCCACATTTTCTGCGTCCTTACTGGCTTATTATGGCCCTCTTTTTACAGCATGTATCTCTAATTTATCACTGTTGGCCTTCAAGTAGTGGCACACGGATTCACAGGTGGGCCCTGTGTAACGCCAAAATCCCTCCCACTAGAGCCTGCCTCGTTTGGGAAACGGAGCACGCGTCAGAGCTTACCTCGCAGCGGTGTGTTCTCCTGGGCGCTCTAGTGCTGGGCGTTTCCCTTCGATACCTGTCACAAACTTCACAGTACCGTCCTTATTTAATGCTTCCCTATGTTTTAAGAGAAGTCTTTGATATTTATTCACATATTTAGCACTTTTACTCTTTATTCCTTTCTATAGATCATGTTCTCTCATTGTGATTTTCCTTCTGGCTTAAGAATCCTTTTAATCTTTTTGATGTAGTTCTTCTGGTGATGTATTTTCTCAGCTTTTGTTTGTGAGAAATATTTTCATTTTACATAAAAGGTTTTTTTAAAGTTTTACCTTTAGCTGAGGATTTAGCTCAGTGGTTCTGCTGCCTGCCTTGCAAGTGCAAGATCCTGGGTTCGATCCCCGGTACAAAAAACAAAAGTTTAATTTTGATAGAGAAATAATAATTGCATAATTTTGGGGTGCGCTGTGGTGTTTCCATATGTGTGTACAGTCTCGTGGCACAGCATCACCTGGAGTGTTTCTTTTTTTGGTACCGGGGATTGAACTTGAGACCTTGCGTCTGGGAGGCAGGCAGCAGAACCCCTGAGCTACATCCCGGCCCTGTTTCTCATTTCTTTCTGGTGGCAAGGCCTAGAACCCGGCCCTCCACCTGTTCCGCAGTGCGCAGGGCACGGCTCTAGCCGTGGCCTGAGCTGTGAGCTGCTGATTGTGCTCCCTGCTCGGCTGCCACTTGGCCGCATCTTCCCTTCCCAGTCGGTCGCTTGCCGCCCTCCCACCGCTGTGTGCTTTGTGCCTTTGGCCCCTTGACCCCGCCTAAGTGGGCTCCTGTGTGTTTGAGTCTCTGTTCCTGGCTTACTCGTGGCGCATGCCACCCTCTGGATTCCCCCAGGTGACCCGGACCGACCGAGTTCTGGCCGGAGCGGCCGAGTAGCATCGCACTGTGCAGGACTCCAACTTCCGGTCTCCCGTCCCCTGGGGGTTGTAGACCTTGGCCCCGTGAGTGGCAGGTGGAAGCGTGGACTTCGGGTCCTCTGGGTAGGGGCCAGAGCAGGGCTGCTGGGTCATTCGGGATTCTAATTTCAGCTCTTTGAGGAGCGGCCACTCTGATTTCCCCGATGGCTGGACCTGTCCCTTTCCCCTCATCCTTGCTGGCAGGTATGGCTCATGTTTCTGTAGTGGCCACTCTAGTGGCCACGATGATAGCTCATTGTTTTAACTCGAGTTCTCTCATGACCAGAACTGCTGAGCGCTTTGTCCTGTGTGCGGTGGCCATCTGTGTTCATTTATTTATTTTTGGGAAATGTCTGTTCAGGTCCTTTGCCTGTGTTTTAATAGGGCTATTTGTCTTCCTCTTGAGTAGCCAGAGCTCCTCACGGAACTGCCTTGGCCACCTGTCCAGTGCATGAGCTATAGGTCTTTTCTCCAAGGCTGTGTGTTGTTTCTTTACTCTCTTAACCGTTTTCTTTGCTGTGCAGCAGATGTGATCCCACAGCCTATCTTTCCTTTTGTTGTCTGTGCTTTTGAGATCATGTCCAACAAATATCTGCTGTAACCAGCACTTTGTTCTAGTAGTTTTCTGATTTCAAACCCTAGTGTGAGTGTAACCCACAGGGAGCGATTCTTTGGGGTGAGTCTTGTCTCATGTGTGCTTCTCTGGTCACTCCTTCCTCTTCCTTCCCGTGTTTATAATAGTAGCCAGTTTAACATTTCCACTACATCTGTTAGCATTTCTGTTGATTGAATTTTCTTCAGAATCTATTCTGCTTTACACGCTTGATAATTAATTCGATGTCAGATACTATGAATTTTATATTTTTGGGTATTGAATTTTTCTTGTGTTCCTTCAAGCATTTTGAACGTTTTCTTAGACTTCTTTACATGGCCTGAAAACAGTTTGAGGCTGTTGAGGCTGAGTTTTACGCCCTGTCAGGATGACGTGGATGTACTAGTGAGGCAGTGTTCCTCTTAAAACTCTGGATGACCTTGTACTCAAGTGGACTTTCCACTCTGGAGTTGTTGTGTCTGCCCCTTATAACTTTAAAACTTTTATTCTTTTGGTACGTATTCCCAGATTATTTAGTATTTATTTTTGGTTCTGGAGGTTGAACCCATGGAATGCTAAGCTACATCCCGGCCCTTCATTTGTTTTTTAAAGTTTTGAGATGGCGTCTTGCTGAGTTGCTCAGGCTGGCCTCAAACTTAGAAGCCTCCTGCCTCAGCGTCACCAGTAGCTGGGATGACAGGTATGTGCCACCACACCTGGATCAATTTTTATTAAAATATATAGAGAATTATATTCTGCTAGAATATGTGGAGTATTGTGTTCTACTAGATCACTAGTGAATAACCAAGTCATTATTTTTATTATTTATTTATTTTTGGTACTGGGGATTGAACTCAGGACTTTGCACTTGCGAGGTAGACTGCGGCGCCGTTGAGGTAAATCCCCAGCCCCCAAGTCGTTATCTTTAATGGTTTTTTAATAATCCGAGTGTGACCACACCCTCAGGATGCTTAATTCAGCAAAGACAGATGATACAGTTTTGGTATCAAAGTGGTACTCCTGGTGGTTTTGAAAAAGCGCTACGCATACCAGGCATTGCCTTCAGTCTTCTCCTTGTTCTTTGCTCTCCCTCTAGGAAGAACGTGTTGTGAATCATATGGCAGCAAAGATTATTGAAAACGTGTGCACCACGTCCTCCGCACAGGCCCAGGGCTTCATCACAGGAGAGATCGGGCCTGCTCTGTGGCACCTGTTCAGACATGCCACTGTGGATTCTCTCCGGATAACGGCAGTGTCGGTAAGGCGGGCATGTGTGGGGCTATTGCTGGGTACATGTGGACACCAGGGTTGAAGAAATGTGCCAGAAAGAGGGTCAGTATAAGTGCACACACAGCTAGGAGTCAGAGATTTTGAAATAGTCATTGATGAGAGCGATGATGCGGATTTTCCTAAAGCAGGGGCTAGGAGACCTTGGGACAGTTGGGAAATCCCACTTAGACCTTGTAGGAA
The DNA here is from genome assembly GCF_012274545.1 of Fukomys damarensis. NCBI lineage: Eukaryota > Metazoa > Chordata > Mammalia > Rodentia > Bathyergidae > Fukomys > Fukomys damarensis. The sequence goes on from NW_022900924.1 coordinate 58,006,288, forward strand.
GGAATCATGGCATCGTGGTCTAAAGAGCTCTGGAGATGCCAGCAGCGGACACTGGTGGCACAGGGGACACAGGACCAGGTTGCTGTATTTCCGGTGTTCATAGCCTTCCCCATGAGCACCTCGTTCAGAGTGTGGGCTCAGTGGCTTTGTCCCTTTTGGCCCAGACAGACGTACCTGTCCGCGCCTCTTCTCTGCAGGCTATCCCTCCTGGCAGTGGTGAGCCCTGCCTTCTCCTGTCGCCCTGCCCTCCATCTCTCCAGATCTCCTCCTGGTTCCTTCTCGGGAACCTGACTGCAGTGGCCATTGTTGCTCTTCCCTCTGTCTTGAATCTCTCCTTTTCCACTAGATCCTTGTAGTCAAGATTCGCATAGTTTTTAATCTAAACCCCCCTCCCCCTGTAAAGAAAGCACAAACACAGCAGGCGGTGTGGGATGGCTGCCTTTCCTCCAAACACACTCTGTAAAAGTTCCTGCCGGACATTGTAGCTCTTCTTGCCCATTTCCTTTTCCTCCCCATGTGGCCCCCTGGGTCTCCTACAGCTGGTCCACTGAGGCCCTGCCGGCTTGCATGTGCCCGGAGGTGTGGGTGTTTATGGGTAGTTTTCAGTTCTTACACTGCCATATCCTAAAGACCAAGTACAAGAAGTGTCCTACCCCCTAAATACCCAACACACTTGCACACCCACACCCCATTTCAGCACCTGCATGTTGTCAAGATTATAGCAATTATACCTACTTGAGACATTACCAGTTGTGGAGCAGCCATCAGGAGTGACACAGTCCACCATTGACTTCCGCAGGGCTTTGAGGGGTTCATGCCATTTTCAGCCTTATGCCAGCCTGGTTTCTTTGCTTGGCAAAGTTGTCCCAGTGCCCCACCAAAGTCTCACCCTTTCCGGCTCTTCTGGCTGCTGCCTGACCCTGCAAAGCTGATGCCTTCATCCTGGGTTTCTTATACTTTCTTCTTGACATTCGTCTGGATCGTTAATTTCTTACTGAAATGTGGCCCTGGGGATTGAATCCGGGGACTTTGCACTGAGCCGGATCCCCAGCCCTTTTCATTACTTTTCATGTGGGGACAGAGCCTTGTTTGTTAAATTGCCCAGACTAGACTTGAACTTGTGACCCTCCTGCCTAGTCTCCCAGGGCTCTGCGTCACAGGTGTACAGCGCCAAGCCCAAATGTTCAGGGGTTTATGATGCGATTTGCCATCATACTCCACTGTCCATCATTCAGATTCCTCTTCCTAGGGGTCTGGGCTTTCCATCGGTGCCAGGGCTTCCTTCCCCTCCTGGCCCCAGAGCCCTCAGTGCTCGCGGTGCAGCTGTGCGCCAGGGCTCTGTGCTGGGGCCGCCAGCACTGCGGGCTGGAACAGGGTCGTGCGTGTGCATACAGACACTGAGGCCCCATCTAATCTGCTGTCTCAGTCTCTGGCCTTCCCTCCCACGTCTGCAAGCCGGTTCCATGGCTCCCGAGGGTTTGCTGAGCTGCCCACTTGGGTGATATACCCCACGCGGGCTGCCCCTGCGTCCCTCCATCCCTCCCACCTCCACTCTGCTCCCCTGCCCTCTTCTGGCCTCGGCACTCTGTGCGCTGTGGCCCCACCTTCTGGACACTGCCTTGTTGGCCCTGGGAGGAGGAGGGTCAAGGAAAGCCAGAGGTCAGAGGTCATCCTCATGCTTCCCTTTCCAAATGAGTCTCCCTTCCAGCTGCTGTCTGCCCGGCCTGCTCTGCACCTCCTCCTCCTCTGCGCCTCCTCCTCCTCTGCACCTCCTCCTCCTCCTCAGCGGCTGCTCCTCTGTGGCCCACACTGTCCCTGGCCAGAGTTGCTCCTTAATGGTCTCCCAGAGGCCAGTTTTCTGTTCTGCCGACTCCATTCTTTACCAGACAGAACTTCCTAAGGTTGTCCCTCCTGGTTTCAATCACTTTCCCATTTTATTCCCAGCAGGATCCAGTACTTCATCCAAAGCATTAGGTAGAAGCTGAGTACTGATGGGTGCTTTTAGTTTGGGGTAATATTTGATATTTAAACCATTAGTACATTTGCTTAGCAAATAAGTTATGTTAGTTTATTTTATTATAATGCCTGATTGTAAACTCCTTGAAATCTCAAACCACATTTTGTTCGTCTCTCAGCCTGGTGCCAGATTAGGACTTTTCCCGCTGAGACGGAGGGAGCTGCTGTCCCACATGGGAGCAGAGGGCAGGAGGTCAGGAGCATGGGACGCTGCCCTTAGCAGTGAGAGAGAAGAACAGGCCACAGAGGTCATGCTAGTCATGCAAACCAGAGCAGGAATGCAATGTGAGGGGGTTGTTCAGGGATGCTGAGCAGAGCAACTCCGACCTCAGAATTTAAGAAAATCACCTGTATTATACAGATTCCCCTGAAGATTTAGTCAGGATAAGGGTCATGGAAGCTGAGAGCCTGCATTCTAAAGACACCTCATGTGTGTTCCTCCCGGGAGCCTCCTCCTCCCACAGTGGCTTCTCTGTGTCTGGAGCTGAGGGCTCCTCCCCGCATGGCTCGGCCACCCTTCCCTGCTGTCCCCTCTCGTAGCACTTGGCCCTCTGAGCGCCCACGCCGCGCTTCTCTTCACGTCGTCTGGAGTGCTGAGGGCGAGCCTTCCGCAGCTGTCAGTGTGTGGGTTCCCACCAGTGGTCTAGATAGCAGCTCTCGGCCCTGGGCCCTCACCTGTGCCTGTCCACCTCTGTGCCCTGTCACTGGTGTACTGACCTGTGCTCTTCGTTTTTTGGGTCCCAACCCCGACCTGATCAGAATCTCTGGGGGGAAAGAGGCCCAGTGTTCTGCATTTTGGTAAGCTGAGAACAAGCACCAGTGTGGCCGGGGTCGGGGCACTGCCTGTCCGTGGTGCAGGAAGGACTTGGTTTGAAGGGAGTGGAAGTGGTGGGCTAGGCCTGAGCGGGGTGGTACGCTGAATGGGTGGATGAGGAAGATTGCTGGGTCGTGGAATTGAGGTGATCTCTGCAGGAGGCAGCGGGGCCGGGAGCCCTAGACTTGGGGAGTAGGGTGGCTCGTGCTGGAGTCCTGCCTGCAGGTGAACAGAGTCCAAGGGTGAAGAGGTCTGTGGGGTGGCGGATCCCACTGAGGCTTGGGCTTCTTCTCACTGAATTCGTGTTCCATATCTATTTCTGATGTTACTGCTGTCTTCTTACCAACACTTAGACACACCAGAGTTTAGATTTGAAGATCTCTGCTTTTGTATTTTCTAGACCGTCCTCCCTTGGAAGGGTGAAGAGTCTGAGGTGTTGCTGGAAAGAGCCTCTGAGCAGACTGTAGTTATTGATGGGCTGTATTCTGCTGCCGCTCTGAGTTCAAATCCCTGTTGCATGTTGGAAATGGGTGAACCATTTTTATAATTTTAAAACCAAATTTTATAAATGTCCCATGTAATTACCGAAAGGGAAATGAATTTACCTATGTGGCACTATGCAAATACTCAGGCCCTGCCACAGGGCCTTTAGTGCCTTATAACAGTTCTGCAGCACTCCGGTCCTGGGGGTGCCGGAACCAAGGCAGTGCGGGACCTCAGGCTCTGAGCGGCAGTCACTCCTTACTGCTGCAGTACCCAACCCCGTACACCACTCCACCCGCACACACTGGAGTGCTCTACGTGGTTCTCAGGCCTTGACTTACAAGGTGCTTTCTTCCGCCTCCTTTGCGCCCAGACTCTCGGATCGCCACCATTAGGACCCCCTCCTCCGCCCCACCTTCCAGTTCCGTAAAGCTGGACGGTCTCGACACGGGGCTTCTGAGATCATCCTCATGTGTCTGGACGGATGCTCTCAAGGGTCGCTCCTGCCCTGTGGTGAAGGTTCTGCAGTGTGTGGGTGACCCCCAGGTGTGAGCCCGGGGTGGGGGCACCGAGCACAGAGGGGCTATGGAGTGTCCCAGTGTGAAGCCCAGCCATGCCAGCTCTCGGTACAGTGTTTGGGGTTGATCACTTTGAGGGGAACCTGAGCCCTAGGAAAAGAAAAGAGCAAATGAAGCCGATGCCGTACTCCTCCTCCAGAACCTAAAAGCAGCTGGGAGGCTTTATGCCGGGTTCTGTGGGCTGGATTCTAGGTGTGGAGAAAAGCCCAGGGCTGTACCAGATGCTCAGAGGCCCCCAGGGCCAATGGGCCCTGAGACCCCCAAGGGGGGCCCTGACCTGAGCTTGCCCAGAGGCCACCTGCTCAGTCCTCTGTCCCAGAAAGGGAGCGGCTCTGGAGGACTGGCTTGGGCTAAGGGGTAGCTCAGCAGCCCAAGGAGATTTAAACAAAGAATTAGCCCCGGTGGCCAGCTTGCCATATGGCAATGACCTGACATTGAGTTTCAGCTTGTTGGCCTCCAAGGGCTCCCTCACGGTGAGCTGGCAAAGTACTAAGCCACACTACCAGAGGGGCCGGCCTTCTGACCACGCCCTGCCTGCCGCTAAAGCCAGCCACTTTTCTCTGAGCTAGACTCTGGCAAGTCTGGACAGTGATTGTGAACAGGTGGTGCTTGGGAATTCCCACTGAAATTCCACCAAGAGGAATTCCCACTGAAAAAAATCCAAGCTAAACTCTCTTTGGCAATAGAAGTTCACCGGAAAATAAAACTGATGAGGTGGGACGTGCCTCAGTGACCTGTCCTGCACCAGGGGGTGGAGCCACTGGCCTTGAGCAGGTGTTGGAACCCCGTGAAGGAAGCAGGCCCACTGCATACTGATTCTGAGCACGCCTTCCTGTCCTCCAGGCCCGTGCAGCCACTTGAGAAGGAAAGAAGTGCACTGCGGGGAACCACCCTCTCCACACTGGGCGGGAGGGAAGCCAGCAAATGGCTGGTCACCTGTTTTCTAGAAGGGGCTCGGCACAGTGGTGGTCTGTCCACACGACACTCCCTTGACCTGTGCACAGGCCCCTCCTGCCATCTGTTCTCCTGGGCCCCGGGACCTAAGGGCATCGTCTGTGGCACCTCTGTGTGTTCCTGCCTGCTAGCCTCCCGGATGGGCCTGCCACCTTCTGGCCAGTCGCAGTTCAGGTCGCACCGAGTCCCCTCACTAATAGGACTGGGGGTGATGGTGAGGACTGGTACAAGTCGGTGTCCTCTCCAGCTACTGACCTACTTTATCCACCTCTCTTGATCTCTCTGACAGATGACAACCTGACCTCACCCCAAACCAAACAGGTTCACCAGCCACAGTAGCTCTACAAAATCAGAGGCCTAGACCTCGTGTGTTCCTAAAAACAAAAATGCTGTTTTACGCCACCAGTCAAACAGTGAGAGACGCAGCACAAAAATCTAACTGACCATGCCTCCCAAATCTGCCCCAAATGCTGGGATTCTTAAATTAACTGGACTCTGATCTAGAAATGGTCCTCCTGGCGACTCCCTCTGGTGGCCTTCTGGATCATTCTTTTAGTCCTGCTTTTCAGCCCCTGCACTGTTAGTTAACCTCATGTTTCTTAGAGGCTCTAGAGCTTTCATTTCCAGATAACACTCCTGAAGAAGGCCAGTACCAAAACACTTCCCGGGACCACAGGGCTGACTGCCCAGGGAAAAAGCAGGGACGTCCCCTCCCAGCTGGAAGGAGCTGAACTGAATCCATGCCCAATACCCTGAAAAACCAGGAGCAGCTACTCCTTGCAGGGATTGGAGGAGGGTGTGCAGACCTGGGTGTGGGGGCATCTGGAGCTGTTGAGCTGTGCAAGCTGTTCTTTCTGCAAGTGGTCAAGAGTGGCTGGATAGGGGCTGGCCTTTTTTTCTTTATTTTTTTCTCTTCCAGTACTGGGAACTGAACTCAGGACCTTGCCCTTGACAGGCAGGTGTGGTGCCACTGAGCCAAATCCAGGGCCCACCTTTTTTCCCTGATAGTGGGAAGTGGGCCAAGGTATAAAAGGGCCTCAACCAATGAAAGGGGACCCTGAATAGAAAGGTGATCATAAACCACACGTGCACACACACACACACACCCCGGGACCCAGCAGGGTGCACACTGACTGCCTTGGTGTCCTTTCATTGGCCCTGACCTCATTACGCTTAGGGCCCCTGTGTACACATGCCATTGAGTACTAACAAATCATTAAAAATTCACAGTTCAAAGTAGGGCCGAGATGAATCATAAATGGGCAAAAAATACCCTAAAGAGCCTAAAAATCCAAAGCCAGACAACCTGGGTTCCTCACACTGTGGTGTCCTGGCTGGTTTGTGAGCCACGTCCTGCTGAGCAGTAATCGTCTCTGCTTTAATAACCGCATCCTCGCTTGCTGTGGTCTCTCACTGGTCATGCAGAGGTCCAGGCAATTTCTTCTCAGGTCACCAGAGTCAAAAAAGGACAGGTGACATTTCCATGGAATTAAGATATGCACAATGAGCCATTGGTGCGTAACTGAAATGTACTCCCTGTCCTTGCTTCCTCCCCACACTGTGCTGGCTGTCAGGAAGTCACCTCAGCACTGGCCTAGGGCTGGGAACAGGCTTCGCACCTAGTGGAAGCGTGCACTTTAAAGTGTTCTGTGGAAGGTGCGCTTTTACGCCAGTCAGCACTTGTTTCTTATTTTATCAGTAGGAGTAATTTTGAAAGGAAGTTCATTCTAAACAATTTTAATTGTTTTCTAAATATTTCAAGAACATAAAAAAATATTTTTCAAAGTTTTAAGAATTTTACCTCCCTTTTCCCTTCTTTTTTTTTGATACCAGGATTGTACTCAGGACCTTGCACTTGCAGGCAGGTGCAGTGCCACTGAGCTAAATCCCCGGCCCTCTTCCCTCATTTTTTCCTCTTGCCATATCTCTAGCAATAACTCTTCTTGTAATTTATGTTTTCGTTATCAAGGTTACAGACCAGGTTAAAGTATGAATCAGGGAGAAGGAACTTAGGTGACGTTAACTATGAGCAGGAACTGAGCAGTTTGGAGCAGCGCTGGGCTCTCACAGGTTGTTGAGAGAATTAAGTGAGGTAATTTTCAGATCCCTTAAGCATGTTCCTCCTACAGCGAGCAGTATTAATTTTAGGAACATGTTTTCTGCGCTTAGCTCAGTTTAATGTTTTCAGTTATGTAGAGTGGACTTCCTGTGTAGACTTATGAATTAGTTATCAGCTTAATAGTTACTGTCGTCCCGCGTTCATTTTCACTGCGGCAGGGTTGTTTAACTCTTCACTTTGCTGGGAATTTCTGCTTCCCGGTTGGTGGTTGAGTAAGAACGGAAGAGCTCCCAAGCAGAGGCGGTCCAGGGTCGGCCGGGTCATGTGGGGTGCCTGACACGTATGCTCCTGTCCCTGTCCTGCAGGCCCTGTGTCGAGTCTCCCGCCAGTGTCCTGCCGCCTTCCAGAGTGTGATTGAGAAGGTGGGACTACCCTCCGTGACCCACGCCCTGGCTGCTGCAGTCTGCAGGGTCCAGCAGTGCCTGCTGACCCTGTTCTCCACCCTGCTGTCCTGTGGGATCCACCTCCAGAGGCTGGCCCAAGACAAGGTGGGCTCCGGTGCACCGCTCCCTCTGCTATGGACATTGCTGTTCCCTCCTCCCGTGTTAGGGGCCCAACAGGCTACACATCACTGTAGCATTTCTTTTTCATCCCATGAGCCCTTTGTGAACTTCACCAAAGCACTGTACCACGGAACATTCACCCAAAGATCTTATGAGTCTCAGTGGCTAAAACAAATCCAGTTGAATGACCTCTGCCTGCTGGTCCCGTTTGGTAATGACAGTTGGCAGCGTTAGGAGTCCTTCCTGTGTGCAGCATTTCCTACCCCTACCCTCCTCTGACCGCCTGTTTTTCTTGGCCCCTTCCCTGCCTTGGCTTCCTCTGCCCCCTCTCATTCCTTTCCTTTCTCATACTCTGCCAGACCACATTACCTTGAGAGCCCCTTTCTGGTCATCCGTCCCACAGGCAGCTGGCTGGTCTGCACTGTGGTCTGTCCTGGCTGTGTGTGGCCTTTGTGGCCGTACATAGGTCCTGGAGCAGCCTTGCCCCCAAGTCTTCTCAGGCCTTGCTGGAGGGTGGTACCCAGGGCCCACCTCAGGCTGCTGCCTCTGTGAGATGTCTGGGCGATGCGTATGAACTTTACCTGTGTTAGTGTTTAGGGAGGTGTCAGCAGGTGCACAGAGCCGACCCTGTTCACAACTATGTCTGGAAAGCAGTTATTCAAAGAGGAATTTTCCATTGTGCAGGAATTTGCTGTTGATGGTGGTGCTGGGGACTGAACCCCAGACCTCACACGTCCCGGGTGCACACTCAGCCACTGAGCTCTCCTGGCCCTCAAGCCAGAGGCTGTGGACACATAGAGAATGAGAATCCTGGCTCTGCTCGGAAGTGCAGGGTGGGATGGTTTTATACAGCCCTCAGGGTGGCTCCTCTGTGTCAAATGCAGTGTGTTGAGTTTCGCTTTCTTGGCATAGTGAACATTTCATACTTCATTGACAACACGTTTACATAGCCAGCTTGACCCGCAGCTCCAGACAGGAGGACAGAAGAATTCCAGCCCTGCCGGGTTCTGATTTAGATTCTGCTAAGGAGCTTGTGCCTGAAGGTGTTTTTCAGCAATCTGTGTGTCTAGCTTTTGCTATTAAAATTTTCAATTTATTCTTGTATTAGAAAAATAACACTTGAGTAGTTTTACTGAATAAATTGGTAAGAGAGTTTTAGCGGAGTTGTTTTTTAAACCATCAGCATAGGTGTGGATTAAACTTCCAAGTATTTCAAAAAATCACTAAAGTAAGATGCATTTGTGTGGTTTTAATTGTTTTATAGTGTGCAACTATGATTTCATGTATCTTGAATGAATAAAGTTTAGTGTCTGGAATGCTAAATTATCTTTTGTTCTTGATTGATATTGGCATCCTAGAATTTTTTTTTAATTGTGGTAGGAAATGCATGAGCTTGGCTGCCTTTCCCATTGTAAGCATGCAGCCCAGTAGCACCCAGCATATTCACCTGGGGAGACGCAGCCCCCAAGACTTCTTCACCCTGTAAGACTGAAGCTGGGGACATTTTGGGTGGTGCTGGGCTAGGCTGAGTTGTTTTCATCTTCTGTGTCAGCAGCCCCCGACCCCATCCTGGCAGTGGAAGGAGGGCTTGGCCTCATTCCTGCAGGACTGGGAAGGGGTCCAGGCCCCAGTGGAGTTCTTGGGCCTGCGCTGGGGGAGGCCCCCCGGTGCTGCTGACAGCAGGCTGGTCACAGACTCCTCTGGGGGCTGCCTGCTCCTGGCTGCTGGGGGAAGTGCTCCACCTCCGCCCCAAGGAGCCTGGTCTGGGCAGCTGGGGTGGAGGGGCAGGGGAGGGGAAGCTGGTTCTTGCTGAATGTGGGGCATTAGCCCCAGTCTGGTCCATCCATACTGGTGCAGCGCAGGCAGGAGGACCCCTGTGCTGCTGGGTTGGAAAGAAAGCCCTGCACTGACCTGGCTTCCTGCTTGCTCATGCTCATGGTGCTGGGCAGGGAGGTGGTTTTTCATGTTGTTTCGCTGGAGCAGAGTAGCTGTCAACCAGAGGTTTTATCTTGCTAGGCTGTCCTTTACTTGACTCTGGTTTTCTGCGTGCGTGTGCGTGTGTATGTGTGTGAGTGTGCGTGTGTGCCCTTCTTGCTGTTACCATGTCTTGTAGACTACTGAACCCACTTTTCCGTGAAGCATGATAGCCTGACCAGCACAGCATAACGGCCTGCTGTCCGCCCATCTTCTCTTCCTTCTGGTCTGCAGTGTAGGTTTTTCACATCATGTCCAGGACCTGAGCTGTGCATGGTAGGAGTAGGGAGAAATGCATCTTCTCTCTTACCTTCTGGCGTTTAAAATGTGCCATTGACAGCCCAGTGATATACAGTGAACGTCCATTTAAAATGCAAAGTTCTACTTTTTATTAAGTAAAAACTTGCTGTTTATTGGCTGCTTACTGAGGGCCGCATGCTTAATGTTTTGTGGCTGTCCCTAGCAATGAGGTTCAGGGTGTCGAGTCACTCCGTCTACTCCTGGTGGGTAGAAGTGCTGGGTGCAAAGCTTACCTCTGACAGGGCAGGCAGTAAAGGAGGGAACGGGGTTCTTCCAGAGGACTGAGTGAGTAGCACGCAGGGAGTTGGAGAGCCCCAGGAGGAGATGCGTTTGGCTTTAGGGGTGGGAGGAGCTTGTGCAGTGTGGATTGGCGGGAGCTCTGTGGTTCAGCCTGGCCTCCGCGAGGTGTGTGAGGTCCGGGCCCTCCCCAAGGATCTGGAAATCCCACAGAAACAGTGCAGGCTGGGGAGAGGCTGTGTGGGAGGAAGGCTGAGCCCGGTGGTCACTGTTTCATTTCCACTGGAAAAAGAGAAGGTGCACTCCTTCGTCTGCAGCTGTATATGAGGAGCTTGCTGCTTGCTCTGTGTGGTTTCCTTCTGTGTGTGATTCCAGAGGCAGGAACCTAGGACAGACACAGCTTTCTGTTTCCTGTTGCTCAGGAAGAAAGATTTGTGTGTGTGCCTTTTATAGAGACCAGGGTCTGTCTATTATCATCTTTTTAATTAAAATTTAGTACCCCCAAAGGTCTATTTCCTTGTTTTTATTTTTATTTTTTAGCAGTGACAAAGTTTATTTGAAAAGTGTGTGAGGAATGAGGGCGAAATTGGCTCTGCAGAGTGAGCTTGGGCTGACTAAAACAGGACAAAGCAAGATAAAAGGGCACCCTGAGAAAGCAGGGCGGGCTGTCCTGAGGAGCTGGCCCGTTCCCCTCTTTAAATATATAAAAACAAAATTATTATTTACTGCATTAAACTTAGAAAAGCAGAAATCAGAATTGGCTGTAATCTCACTACCCAGAGATAATTGTAATTGACACATTGCTTCATCATTTTTTTTTGCATGTGCATGTCTGCTTTACAGAGCTCAGACACGTTGCTTGGTCATATTGTAATGGCATGCGTTATGTCCGTCATGCCAAGGAAGCTGAGCTGTGGGCCGATGGGCTGGGGACAGAGGGAGCGGTGGTGACAGCAGCTCTCTGTGGTTTTACTTCTGCAGTTTCAGATGGCTGCTGTAAGCCGTGGTCTGAAGATAGTAAATGGAAAATTCTATGTTTTGAGAGACTCTGTATTCACATAGGCTTTATTGCAATCCCGTGGTACCCCAGTTCATGAACTTGGTTCCAAGTAAGAGGAGAACTGATTCAAATTCAGTAGTTAGGTTCATTGCTGACCCTAGGGGGAAATTTGATTCGGTTCTCATCCTGTTTGGTTTGCAGCCGGAATTGTGGAGAGAACTGAGTTCATGATCTGAGGTACCACTGTGTACTGTTGTAGACCATTCTACTTTATTGCTGGTTATTACTGATCTTTTACTCTGCCTAACTGATGTAGGCCTCGGTAATGTTCAGCCTTCCCGGCATCTGTGGGGGCACTCGGGACCCATGGTGCCCTTGGATGAGGAGGGGTGGCCATGCCTTTTCACAGTTTCCATGCTTGAGTGATGGAACGGGAGGCTTCTGGGAAGAAAACCCTGTGCAGGTTAGGAGTGAGTTTTATTTGCTAGTATTTGCCTCCTAAGCTCTTTTCTTCCCTAGTTTACTTTGTAGTTGTATTTCTATGGTTCTTTCAAGCTTCTTATGTATTCTGCAAATCCTCAGTCACGGAGACTTGGGACTGAAGGAGTTTGGGAGCTCACAGATGTTTCTTGCTGTTCATTGGGGACTGCATGAGAAGGTCACTACAGTTTTTGCTAATTATAATACATTGGTTCTTTGGTTCATAAACCTAATTCTTTCCATGTTTCTGGTCATAGAATCTGGTTGCAACCAGTATCATGGAATGAATTCTGTGAACAGAATCATGGAAAGAATTAAGTTCATGAACCAAGTTACCACTGTATCTAAAAAATTAAAGTAGCATATTTTTATCAGGTTATATTTATAGCTTTTAGAAATTTTAAAATTTATATATTTAGTATAGAAAATTCAGAAAATTTTTAATATATCGTACAGAGGGCTGAAGTACAGTGCTTACCTCTATGAGGTAATGTCTGTTGAATTCTAACATGCTTTCAAGTTCATATTTGCTGTGTCCACACTCACACATATGTCCATACTCTCACACACACACACCCTTCGCTGCTGCCACGCACATGGGCCGTTCATCTTTCTGCAGAAACTGGATCAGCTGCATGCTGTTTGGGACACATCGTCACCCCATCCCGGGAAGGTGTGGTAACTCACTGCAGCTTCCCCAGGGGAAATGTGCGAGATCCTTTGTTGTGGACATTCTTAGGGTGAGCTTTTAAATAAAATTGCTAGATTAGTTTCCTATTTCACAAAAGTCTCCTTTTCCTTTGTAGCTTCTATTTAATGCTGTGGTTTTATATCTGTCGACAAATAGCTACAGTCCTAGTAAAAAAGCATTATAACATTGTACCCTGAATATATATCTTTCACATATATCAAAATATTTTGGTTTAGGGCTTAATTAAATCTATGATTATAATTCATTCAGTTTACTTTTCTATTTTCAAAATTTTCTGCCAAGATATGTAGAGGCCTCATGGTAAATTTCAGTTTTCTTTTTTTGCATAAATCTCCATCTTTTTAAATTTGGTGAACCTCAGTACGTTATTTTTGGGTTGTTGGAAGTTTGGGCTCTGTTCTAAATTTTGGTCCAGAAATGATGCCAATTGCAAAACCCGCTTTGTCTTCTTTGTCTTCAGTAGGTGATTGTTGTTAGGACTTAGAAAATCTAAAGAGAACAAGAGCAGAATCTAAGGAAGATTCCCATTTCTGATGACATAGTTGAGTGGATATCTTGCAAACCTTCACTATCAAACCTTAGATGTGCTTGAAAATCTCTGCCAGGATACAGTCCCTTAACTTGCAGCAACAAAAAGAAAGAAAAAACGAGTGAAGAGGTGGACGTTAGAAGGGCCATCGAGAGACAGCAGTGCGGCAGCCACTTGCTGCGGCATGCGTGTGGACTGGAAGGTTTGATGAAAGGAAATGGAGCCGGTAATACAGTTGCCCACACATGCCCGTCAGCAGTGGTGTTAAATACGTGCACTTCTGTTCCATGTACACTGTTCTCAGTTTTATTTTGCTTACACGCATTTCTTCCCCTGTTGTTTCAGTGAGGCGAATCCCTGACATACCCGTGCACTTGTTTCACGTTATCTGTGACAGACGAGGATGCTTCTGAAATAAGCAGCAGTGTCATTAAACTCTAAAAAACGAATAAATTATTGCTATATTCTCTGACATAGCCTGTCAGAATTCATTTCCTTGACTGTCTCATACATTATTTTTATAGATTGTTTGTGTAAATCAGGATCAAACCGAGAAAATAGATTTTTGAACACAACTTATTAATTTTTTGCCATTCTTTTTGTACTCAGTGCATTTGCAAGTAGAGCTGTGCTTTCAAGGAACTGTTTAAGATTCTATTCAATAATTCTTTGTTCACTCACCAATTTGATAAATGTACATATCATTTCCCTTTTGATTTTGAAGGATTTAAAACTTGGGGGATTTGTTTTGTAATCATTTGAAACAGTAATTCTATCCCATTGTTAATTAAAAAAAACAAAACAGTTCAGACTCCATCTCTGTGCCTTTTATTTTTTTCTACATTGTCTTCATTGCATGTAAGCATTTTCATTGGGGGACCTGTTTTAATTTTCCATTTAAAACATATAAGCAAGTGTGTTCTCCTCCACCGGCTCTTCCCTTTCCCTCCTTTCCTGACCATGTACCCCACCCAACTGCAAATCAAAAGGGGCTTCTCTGGTCCCAGCATGGGTGGGGACGGAAGCACTGGAGCAGTCAGAGCAGGGCCAGTGCTCCAGGCTCTCCCTCCGGGAAGGAAGGACAGCATTCCACCTTGGAAACCAGAATTATAACAAACATGAAGTGAGACGAGGTAGAGCCCTGAGGGAGAAGGTGTGGAGGGAGCATTTGTGGTGGGGCAGGTACCAAGGGTACCTATCTGTGAGTATTTCACGGTGGCAACAGAGGAACGAGCCCTAGAACCCTAAGGACGCGCAAGTTCCCCGGGCTTCTTTCTACTTTCTGCATCAGAACCTGCTTCCCAGGAGTACAGGAAGATCCATTTCATTTAAACATCAAAAAACATAAAGAGGTTGTGGTTAGACCCCATAAATGGTATAAAAGAGTGTAAGAATAAATGATGTTGAATATCACCCTAATGGCTTGTGAAGGCTCATTAGAAAAAATATGACTCAAAGCATATGAAAGCAATCACATAGTATTTTAAAAAGAGCTGAAACAAATTAATGAAATGTACAAAAGAAATTCACAAATCAGAGAGAAAAGAGCTTGAAAACAGAGAAGGTCTGTCAGAAGATAGAAAACAGGTGCCCTAGCTCAGGGGAGAAAAGGAAAACAGAAGAGAAGACAGTTTCATAAATGATCACACAAAAAAGCGCACACTGTAATACCTTGGTATTTTGGACTGAGTACACATAGCTAAAGTGCTCGAGCCCAAACGTGGATCTGGGTTTTCTTTTTTGAATTTGGCATATTTGCTCTACATAACAAGCTCTCCTGGCAGTGGGACCCAGGTCTGAGCACGGTGCTCATCTGTACCTCGTAGACTCCGTCCTCACACAGCTTGAGTTCATCACGACTTTACCTGCAGCTTGTCACGTGAGCAGCGTCATGCGGACACTCAGTTTCCGATTTTGGAGAACTTCAGATTGCAGGTTTTGGAGTAGAAATGTTCAACCTATATAAGCTATTGGGTTGGAAATGAGAACAATTTTAAGAGTCAAAAAAGGACTTAGAGGACAAAGATAATCCGACACATCAAGAAAATGAAACAAGAAATACTGTGAAGTCTAAGCCATGAGGTGTATCCCTGAAGCGGTGGAGCTCTTGACTGTACCTCTGAAAGGGCTCAGGTGTGCCAGCGTGTGTCCCTGGGGTGCGGGCTCGGTGTTGGGACACCACTTTCTAACTCGAAGGCCATGGGTGGGTGGGGCTGCTAATAAAAGACACATTCCGAAGGGGGCTTTGTCATGCGTGTGTGTTCCATACTTTACACGCAAGTCCCAAGACAGCCCCCTTCACTAACATGGCTCCCAGGCTGTGAGCCGGACACAGCTGTAACCTAGAAGGCCCTCGTGCATCTTTGCGCAAAGACTGAGTCACCTATAAGGAAAAGAAATCATGCAGTCCCGGCCCTGCACTTTTCTACAGCACCCGCTGGTAGCAGAGTTCGGTGGAGGAAGGTGTTCAGGGCTTGAAGAAAGAAAGATGTGGGCCAAAGCCTGTGTACGGAGCCATCGAGTCTCCCGTTACACAGACCACAGAAGATGTCTGAATGTGAAGGGGCCAGTCCTGCGAGCTCTTCTGAGACTCTGGAGAATGAGCTGTAGATTGCCGGGAAACACTGTGAGCTGGCAGTCCTAAGTCTGCAGTGCCCAACACATGAGTGCACAGAAGAAGAAAGGGCCGCTTAAAGTTATGAGACTTACAATAAACTGGTCAGCTGCTTTCTAGTAAATCTTTGATAAAGCTTTAAAAAAATCTCAGTGCACGGTTCTTGATGCTGGAATATCAAATTGTGTAAAATTGGAACTGTACTCCGCTGTGTCTCAACTGCCTGGGTTTAGGTGACTCACACTGACCCGTGCTGGTTCCCTAGACCTGAACATCTGTATTACTGTTTTCCTGAGTTGCGGAACCTTGACTGTGCTTTGTACCTGAACAGTCTGTAGTGCACACCTGGGGTTTCATGCGCTCTGGAGCTCACTTTTACAGTTTCCGGCGTTAGTTTTACAGCCGTTTCATATTTCACAGGTGGGTTTGTTCACGCACATTGGTAAGTTAGCATCTGTTTGAGTGATACTGACATTGACTGCTCTCTGTATGTGCCTTTTACAGTTTTCAATTTCCTTATTGATTTCGACATAGCTGTGGCCCCTTTCCATTTAGCAGTCTGGTTCAAGTGGAGTCCGTGCCCCGAGTTTAGTGTTCTGACAGAGGACCACAGCAGTGATTCTGAGCCCAAAGGCACGGTCTCTGGGTTATGTGGACGTGTCACGGGAGATCACTGTGAAGTTTCATGCCTGTAAAATTGTTTCGCAAAAGATTTGGATGTTAATTACACTCAGATTTTTTTCATTCAAATTCACTAGACATACAGAGTCAGTGGTTGCTGATCAAGCATTTATAACATGGAAATTGATTTATACATGTTAATCAGATTATGTGTGCATATTGTGTTTTTATTTTTAGACTGCATAAGTGAATGTGTGCTCTGAAGGACATTTCACTTGGCTACTTGGCTGAATGTCTTCAAGGAAAGTGATGCAAAAAGGTGTTAGATTTAATCGGTGCATTTTCCGTTTCTGTCAGTATTAAATGGAAAGTAGCGCAGTTATCTATATGCCTTCCAATGTTTTTCTCGAAGCTGTTATCAGTTGATGACCAGGCTGTGCTCATTGATTCTTAGTGGTGGCAATGGGTGAAGCAGATTAATTTTACCTCTTGAGATTTGCAAGAGATAATGTGGAAGTTATCTGCCTCATTATTTGTCATTCATGGAATAATTTTGTCTTTATAAGGTACATTAGAGGGATAGTTTACCATCTCACATAATTCCGGTTAGGACAGCTTCTTGTTTGTGGTGCGAGCTTCATCTATTTTGAACAAATTGTTAACATTTAGAGTATCTCGTCGCATCACCTTTAGTTCAGGCTACACATGCCCATTGTGAAATCCCCGTGGAGTTCCACTCTTTCTTGGTTCTTTGTAGTCACTGTCGGAGGCAGTGAACCATGGACCTGGACTTGTATCTGGGCTGCGAAACGGAACAGCTTCTGCTCTTTTCCTCCGGCCGTGTGGTGAGGTGAAGTTAAGTCGCCGTGGGTGCACAGAATTGTGAGGTCCCTGGGTTCTCTAGGAGGAGTTTGGTTGTTCATCCTCGCCACTGAGTCTTTGCCTGCCCCTGTGATCTTACCCCTTATGAGGATTAAACACAGAGCCCTGGGCAGCTTGTCGTAGGGAGTCAGAGTCACTGCTTCTTCATTCAGTTTTGGGGAATTGACGAGATGAGAATTTATTTAGGGTATGAGAAGTTTTTGGCTTAGATCCAAAACTGTACTGCATCTTCTTGAGGGACTCAGAGTTGTGTTATGAATAAATTTTATGTGTCACTTCTTTTATTTTTGACATTTGCTGTAGTTTCTGTAGTTCATCTCCCTTAAAATCATAAGCATATGATTTGAATTCTGCAAGATTGTGAATATGGCCGAATAATCTGTGTGAGGAAGAAACATGATAACAGATCTCATCATCACTTATTATTGGACATTTCTCTGTCTTAAGACTGTATCTGGGGCTGGGGATTTGGATCAGTGGTGCTGCCGCCTGCCTCACAAGTGCAAGGGCCCGAGTTCGATCCTTGGTACCAAAACAGACAAACAAACAAACATATATCTGTTGCTGCATGAAAATTTTCTGTGCCTGGAATCCTTTCCTTTCTCTTTAAATACTTAAGCTGTGTTTCAGTTATCTGTTGTTGAGCATCAGACCATCCAGATGTGGCAGCTGGGGCATGAGCAGTGCTGTGTTGCTCACATGCCTGTCACTGGCAAGGCCGCCAGCCGCTGAGGCACTGGGTGCTGGCACGGCAGCTCTCCTGGAGCTTGTTTGTGGTTGGCAGGATGCCCACGGTGTCCGGAGCTGGGCTGTGGCCTTGGGCCTGGCTCCATGTGCTCCGAGGGCCTCCGGGAAGCACAGCGGCAGATTCCAAGAGCGATGTCCCAGGGCAACAGGCAGAGGCACAAGCTGCATGGACCCCGTGGCCCCACTTCCTTTCCTTCTGCTCCCTTCCCAGGCAGTGTTTGTCCTGAGAGAAGGTGTGTCTGGGTGCTGGGTGGCTGGGATATTGGCTGCAGTTATGATTTACTCTACAAACCTAACATTTTCACCCGCTAGAATCGTCTCCTGTTTTGTTTTATAAACAACACTAGAGTGAGAGTTCTTTTGCGTAGTTCAGTTGTTCAGCATCTTGTTGGATAGATTTCTTCGTGCACAGCAGCTGTAGCAGAAGGCACATTTTTCAGGCTTTCAGGAAATGGCAGGACACCTTCCTGGCCACTGCAGGAAAGGACGAGCACTAGTTTGGTGCCAGGCCGTGTCTAAGCTGTATCCACTTCCCTCCAGCATGTTGACAGGGCTCCCAGCCACTTCTGTCTCTGCTCCTAACTTTGCGTTTCTTGACTACTGCTGGAGACAACCACATTTTAAGTTTCTTTTTGGAAGTTAGAGTTTTTCCTAAATTGTTTGCTTTTTCGGGTCACTTTGTTGTTTTATTGGAGTGTTATTGATAAAAGTTATTTGTATATAAAGAAACTGACTCTTCACCACAGGTTTTAAATGTTGTAGATTAATTTTTCCAACATTATAGATTTGTTTTGACAGATATACAGGGTTGCTTTCTTCCTCCCTTGTTTAAATTTTTAATATCTTGTTGTGTCCTTTCTTCTATAAACTGTAGAGTAAGGATATCCCATAATGAATAGTCTCTTTTAAGGTTTTTGTTTTCTAAAGTCTTAAAATATACCATTTTGTTCCCTCTTCCTATATTTTGCCATTTCTATAACAGTTTTCAGAAAAGTACTTCTCGCAGCTTTATGGTGTGTGCTGATTGTCCACATCGAGGTGGACAAAGCCTTCCACCGCTGCTTTGAGCGTGTCAGACATCCTGTTTCCTTGCGAGGTTGAGGGAGCTGCATCGAAGGTCCGGGTGGACGAGGCGGAGGCCCTCAGTTCTCTGAGCAGCACATTGTGCCTGCTCATCGGGGTGCACTCTGCCCCACTCAGGATGGACCGCGCGTTCCTTTGTGAAAGTCCTGCATTTACCTTGGAAGCCTTTTCTCTTTCAGTGGTTTGTATTTTATTGCTTTTTTTTTTTTTTTTTGGTGCCAGGGATCGAACTCGGGCCCTTGTGCTTGCGAGGCAGGCGCAGGGCCACTGAGCTAAATCCCTGGCCCTTTTGTTGGTGTTGTATCAATGAGAATTTTCTTTCATTATGTCCCGTAGTGGAAATTAGAGTTTTCAGTCTTTGTGCTTTTCTAGTTACTTACTGAGGACCACAAAGGCAAAGAGAAAAACCCAGTTGTGTACTTAGCACATTTTTAGACTGTAATTCACAGATGCTACACATGGGATGTTTAAAAAAATGTTTATTTTTAATATAAACTTAAAATCGTTTCTTCTTAGATGTATTTTTAAAAACTAGTTAAATCCCGTGTTGGTTTTGCCTATTTATCTTGAAGTCTTTTGCTGTACTTGTAGTTAAGGAGATTAGAATAAGGTTCCTTTTTTCACCGGCTTAAATCCTTTTTTGGCATCTTGTAAGTTAGAATAAGGCATGTGTTCTTCTAAAATTTCATACACTATCCTGTGAATAAACTTTGAGCAACTTTAAAGTAAAGATCAGTAGACTTTTAAGAAATTTTTATCTAAGTTGTCATTTGTGTTCATTAATAGTTTCTCTAAACCAAGAGTTGGAAATTTAAATAAAATGAGAAAGGCAGATAGTAATAAGTGCTGGTGAAGATGTAAGTGATTGGAACTCTCACAGTGGTGGGGAGTAAGTGGTGCAGCCCCTTGGGGAGCCCCTGGCATCAGGGATCCGATGCTGCCTTCAAGGGGCGGCTGTCCTCACTGTGTGCACCCGAGACCGGGAGCGCTCATGTTCACAGGACAGCAGTGTAGAAGGCTGCACGACTCTTTCTTACCCACACAGGTAATGCTACAGTAACAATAAAATACTTCTTTAGGTTGAAACAAGATGACGATGATGATATTTTCAGTTCTTGTTATATATTCACTATCTCCCTTTATTCCTGATTACTTCAGCTAATAATTTATTTTCTTGATATTTTTCAAAGATTCAGCATCTTTTTTTTTTTTTTTTTTTTTTTTTTTTTGGTGCCAGGGATTGAACTCGGGTCCTTGCGCTTGCAAGGCAGGCCACCGAACCGCTGAGCTAAATTCCCAGTCCCAGCATCTTGTTTTTTTATCATATTCTTTTTCTCCCCATTTTCTTCTCAATTCTTTCCTATTTTGTTACTTCTGATTTTGGTTTACTTTATTGTTTGTGTTTTAGCTTTTTATATTATGAATTTGTTCAGATATTTTATTCCTTTATTATCATTTAGAAATGTATTTACAGTTTTTTCTTCTGATTATTGCTTTAATTGTATCCCATAGGTTATGACATGTAGTGTTTTTTACTATTACCTTTTTTTTTGTTTTTGTTTTTGTTTGGTACCAAGGATTGAACTCGGGTCCTTGAGCTTGTGAAACAGGCGGCAGAACCACTGAGCTAAATCCCCAGCCTACTATTACGTTTTTATCTTTGTTTTTTTTTGTACCAGGGATTGAACTCGGGTCGTAGCAGCAGAACCACTGAGCTAAATCCCTGGCCCCCACTATTACCTTTTTAAGTCCTAAAATTTTGGTTTAAATTCTCCATTTTCTCTTGAGTTCAGTAGAAGAGCGTTTTGAAGTTTTCCAGATAGAAATGCCTTTTGGATCATTGATTTTAAAACCTAGTTTCTAGTTTGTATTATGGTTATAAAATTACTTTGTCTCTTATGGATCATATGAGGCTTTCTTTGTGCCCTATGATGTTGTCAATTTCAAGGAACATTTCCTGTTTGGAGAGGAGAGGGGTGCCTTGTATCATTTCAGTGTGGAGTGTGGTGGAGACCCACGAGGCCTGGTCTGTCCTGCAGTGTCGGGCTGTCTGTTCTCTGGATGGTCAGGCCCAGTGGGTGTGATGGAGTCCCCGACGCCGACCCCTCTCCGTTGCTTCTGCTTTGGAAAGGCCCTTGAGGAGCTGTTGAAGGGGTGCGCTCACTGCTGCGGTCGGTGGTGTTGGAAGTTTGTGGGAGTGGCGGGTACCTTCAGCATTACCAAGTGTGCTTTGTTTTGTTTGTTACTCCTTGGCCCAAGGTATGCCTTGTTTGTCAAGAAGATTTGTGCAAAATTTTATATTGCTTTTGAAATTTATTTACAAAGCATAACTCAGTTTTTTCAGAGCACAGTTGTGTGAAGATGAACACATCCTTAGTCTCATGTCAGCACCGCCACAGGAAGCACACCGCATCTCGAAGAACGAGCCTGTGCTGCCAGACTTGCCAGAGCCTCTTCTGGCTGTCACTGCTGCTGTCCCTGCCAGTTCCGGATCACGACCCTGGGAAGCGGGGATTTTCCCTGAGCGTGCTGCCCCGGAGATTCCCCCGGGTGTTTGCACACACGGATGGCTAATGATTGCTGAGTAGGGCGCCTGATGCCTCGCTGTGGCCGCCGAAGGGGCTGCTTCCAGTTTTTGGCTGTTGTGAATGCTGTTGCTTTCAGATTTTGTACATAAGGTTTTTCATGAACACACATTTTCTCTTCGTTACAGTCAGTGGTAAGAAGTGCAAGCGTGGAGGCAAATGTGGTTTGAATCTGTTTAACTTACTTTTGAAACCACAAAGCTGATTTCCCAGACACCTGTTCTATTTCACATTCCCGCCAGCAGAGCCCACAGACTCCGCGGTGGCTGTGTTGGTCATCTGGTGAGTGCGAGGCGTGCCTCATGGGGATCTGAACTCGGGTTACAGAAGCAGTTATGATCCTGAGCATCCTTTCATCTTTGACGTCTTTGGGGAATGTCTCTCTGAACGTTTTGTGTGTTGAAACGTTTCCCCAGTGTTGCGTTCGGAGTGTTCTTCCTGTGCTGCGGGAAGCAGCCGGTGTTTTCTCCCGTCCCACGTAGCGCGACCCCGCAGAGAGGGTAGCGTTGGTAAGTGCACTACATTGGTCATTTTCTCTTGTGTGCTGTGACGTGGGTGTCAGTATCAGGAGCTCTTCCTGACCCAAGACATGGATGTTTTCTCCTTTGCTTAAGGCCTTTGCAGTTTCACATTTTACGTTTGGTTGTTGGTTATTTTTGCATATAGACCACAACATGTTGAAGTTTTTAAATTTTTATTCATTTGCACATGGGTATCAAGTTGTTCCAGTATCTTTTGTTGAAAATATTATCTTTCCAGAATTGCCTTTGCATCTTTGTCATAAATCATCTGACTGTATTTCTGAGCTCTTTATTTTTCCCCTTGCTTACATGCCTATCTTTTGTCAATACTGCATTGTTTCTGTTGCTACCGTTTTTTTGTTTCTCGCATGCATGTGAGAGTATCATTATCTGTTCTAGTCCCTTGTCTATGTTAAAATTGTCATGTGTATCTACAAACACCCTGCTGGGGTTTTGATCATATTCCATTCATTCTGCAGGTCGGTTTGGGGAGAGCTGCCATCTTAACTAATGTGAATCTTCTACAGGAAACGAGTGTCTTCTGTGTATAACATACGTATTGTGTTTAAAAACTTTTTCTTCCATCACTATTTTGTATTTATCTTTATTCTATTTTCATTGTGAAGGTTCTATTTACATTTATTAGGTTTAAATCAGCATTTCCTTGTTGTTATTGGAGCTATTCAGTCATCACTGGGGCGCAGAAATACACTGAATGTTGCCAAACTTCCTTATTAGCTTGGGAACATTTTTGCACATTCTTTGGGATTTTCTGTGCAGTTGGTCATGTCATCTGCAAGTATTTCTTCCATTCCAATTCCGATGTTTCTTCCTAATTTCACTGACTACAGCTTTCAGTAAAATGTTGGATTACAGGGGAAGAGGGATCACCAGTGAGTGTGACATTAGCTTTGGCTTTGTAGGTTCCCACTTTCAGGGTGAGGGAATGATCTTCTATCTCCACTTTGCTGGGTGCATTTGTCATGAAGAGATGTTGAATTTTGTCAAATGCTTTTTATAATTACTGTTAATGGATTGGTCATGTGAGTTTTCTTGTTTAATCAGTGTCACCTGTGAGTTCATTGATTTTCAAATGTTGAAAGTCTGGGATCTCTGGGATATAACCACTAGGCCATACTGTGTTATTCTTTTACTGCTAGGTTCAACTTCTTTCTCCTGGAGGAGTTTGTTGTGTTCCCAAGTAATGTTGTGTGTGCTTCCTTTCCTTGTACAGCCCATGGGCTCGGCCCTTCCTCACGGCTCTGAATGCTTGTTCATTGCTGTTTCCTTCTTGTGAGCTGTGCTGTTCCAGTTTACCTCTGCTGTGTGGCTCTTGTTTGTTTTCAGCTTTGACTGGGTGGTGTCCGCCTAGTCTGTCTGACTGCTGGAACAAAACCCCTGAGACTGGTTCTCCGGAAGTGGGGAAGTGCAGGGGGAAGGGGCCGGTGGATCTGCTGCACGGCGAGGGCCGTTCCTCAGGCCTGGTGCCTGCTTGGCCTATGGGGCCTCTGCACGAGGGCGTGGAAGCAGTCCTTTCAGGGCAGAACGTCAAGACCTCCCCACCGCAGCACTCCCACCTCCTAGAACACTTTGGGCTTTGCTGCAGCACAGGGACTTGGGGACACGCACGGACCAGGCGGAGGGACCCTGCTGCAGCGTTTCTCTTTTTCTGTTGTGTCCATGTTTGTTTCCGCACCCGTGGCATAGGGAGGAGAAAGGAAGACTACGCAGCCCGCAGCGGTCACTCCAGGAGGATGAGTGGTAGGCCGAGGGGGTGCGGGGTGGGTGAGAGTCTTGCGGAGCCTGGCGTGGCCGTGGCGGGGACGTGCAGATTGCTGTGTTTGTTTGCTGTCTGCTGAGGGCGCTCCGCAGGAGGAGTGCCGAGCCCTGGACGACGTCCGTGATGTTGCCACATTCTCCTGGTGATCTTTCCGCTTTTCGGCTGTGTAGCTGCTTTCTGGCCCGTGTGAGCAGTTGCAGACACGACACCCTTCCCACCTGGCACATCCGAGTATCCCTGCAGGCCGACCGGCCGTCTAAGTTAATCTGCAGCCCTCGGCGGGTGCTCTGGACCCGGTCGTGTTCGCTGCAGCGGGGAAGGAACTGCGGCCCTGTGAGTGGCTCTTCCGCCTCCTGAACCCTTGGGCGGTTTCCGGTCTAAGAGAGTGGCAAGAGTGGCAGTCAGCCACAGCAGGAATCAGGGATGTCTGGGATGAACTCCCTGCTCTGCGATGCTGAAGGAGGGTCCGGTCCTTCTGGCATCTCAGCACGTTCTGCTCCTCACCCCGCATGAGGTTTGGTTTTGAGTTTGTTTCTGGGCTCTGTGACACCGCTGCTTCATACATGCGGCTGTGCCAAATCTTCGAAGTTGGAGGGCCACGTTGCCCAGTAAATACACCAATAAGTAAAACTTAAGCGGTGAGCATTGAGAGTCTGCCCTGGAAGTTCTGTGTTCCTGCTCAGTGCTCATCGCCACGAAGCACCCCCGGGGATTTGGACTCCGCATTGCATCAGCCCAGGGCTCCCTGATCTGGGTGTGCATGTGTGTTCCCTGTTTGCACACTGATGAAGCCCCAGAAATGGTTCACAGTCTGTCAAAAGGGAAATAACTGTACTTTTATAGACAGCTAAAAATACCCAGTCAGAGAGGAACCTGGCCCTCGAGTTCAGCACAGGATGAAGATGGCAGAGTGGTGGCTGGAGGTGAATCTGAAGAGAGCCCGGCCTCCGGGTGGAGAAGCAATAGCAAAGGCCTGGGAACCTTCCTGAGCAGGTACTGGGTCAGCCGCCAGGTCCCGTGGGCCCAGATAGGCATCAGGTGCACAGGTGGTGACCAGGACACCCATACCCACACTCTCCTCCCTTCCCGTGTACCCCTCTTTATTTTGGAGATAGGATCGCAGTCTAATTCAGGCTGGCCTTAAAAGTACTGTGTAGCCCACGCTAGCCTCCAACTGGCAGCAATCCTCCTGCCTCAGCCTCCCGAGTGCTGGGATTACAGGTGTGTGCCACCACACCAGGCCCATGTACCCTTGCTATGTAACTTGCTTCCTCTATTGGATCAAGATTAGCTAAGAAGCTATACTTATAATCCTATGGGTTGATGGTAGTTTGGCCCATGCTGTGCCCACGTTGTGACTGCTGTATACATTACCCCTGACTGGGCCTCCGTGGCCATCCCCTTGGGACCCAGCTGGAGCCCAGGAGCTGTTCTCCTTATTGCCAATAAAATTTTCCTAACCTCCACCTTTGGGTGGCGATGTTGTGGGACCCCATAGTGAGCACATCAGACTCCTGGCTGGTCGCGGGTGGCATGCTCCCTCCTGTGTCGGTGGACTTGTCAGGCACTCCCGTTCCGCTTTGTGTTAAGCCTCGGCCAGTAGCCCGTGACGAGGTGTGGGTTGTCTTTGTGTCCGGGGCTGGGTGTGGTTGCCGTCTTGTGCTTGCCCAGGCCTCTCTAGGTCAGATCTGCGCGCAGCTTCCGCTCACGCACGTGGGCTTCACTCTGTCCTGCCTGGATTTGAATCCAGTTCTGAGTTTGGGCAAGTCGCTCACCTTTTCAGAATTTGTTTTTCTCTTTAAAATAGGAATACAACTGGCAACTTTTTGTAGTTGATTTGCAGGTTTCAGTGAGATAATACATATGAAGAATTTAGTATGGAATCTGGAATAAATTAAAAGTCCCGAAATAGTAGCTATTTTGTTTCCTGCCATCTCTTTGATTATTGTAACTGATCCTCTCTGAGAATGGAGAGTTCTCTATATTTTTCGAGCTTTCTCAAGAACTCTTTCAAATGTCGCCCACAGGATTTTGTGTCTACGATTATCCGTTTACTCGACAGCCCCTCGGCCTCCATCCGAGCGAAAGCCTTCCTGGTGCTCTGCTACGTCCTGCTTCACAGCCGTGAGATGCTGCTGCTCGGCTGCCAAGCACGGTAGGTTCCCTCCTGGCCGCCACTCCAGCAGGTGCCGACCGGGTGGCTGTGTTCCTTCCGTTGGCTATTTTCTGGCCTTTATGGATCTGGTGTTGAAATTTTTTCCCAGTTGTTTCAAGGGTTTAATATTTCTCCTGTAAACTCAGCCCGGAGGCACAGAGAACCGAGGGAGACTTTGGAACTGAAGCAGGTGGTGGTGTCTGGTGGGTTCTGGATCTGAGCATGGCTCGGGGCAGGGCACTGCATGGATTATCCGGGATCCATGGCAGTAGTTTTGGGGGAGGGTGTGTGGACCATGCATCTTGTTTTTGTCAGATTTTGGAGGAGTTGCTGAAGGCCCCATGAGGCCAGAGAAGGTGCAGGGTGGGGTGGGGGATGGATGGGCCTGGCGGCGTCTGTCCCTCTCCTCTCTTTCTCTGTCCCCTCCCTCTCTACAGGGAGCAGCAGGTTTTGATGTCCTGAAAGTTCCCTTTCTGAACGGTTAGGTCCTGCTCTGTTAAAGCCCAGCAGAGTCCTGAAAGTCCATTTTGATGTCTGTGTCTTACCTGAACTTTTACCTGTGCTGCAACCTGGACAGGTGTCTGACCTCAGAGGAGTGCCTGGAGCTGCTGTGTACTCCGGGGCACCTTCTGTGCCGTGGTGACACCCAGGCATCCTCTTCCCGCCTCTCCCCTGTCTTCTGCAGCCTTGCCACCATTTCAGCACCCTGTGCCTGTTGCGCTTGGCCTGCCACTCCCCGGGCTCTGACCTCTCTCCCCCGTGCCTGCGTGGCTGGCTTCCTCTGCGGCGAGTCACCTGGCCACTCCATCTAAAGTCCTTCCTGTAACCCAGCTGTGGATTCTCCTTAGCTGCGGAGACTGCCAGAGCCTGGCGTTGCTGGGGCTCTGTGTCTGTGATGAGCGTGTAGAAACTTCGGCACGTCTGGCCCTGACTCCTCCCTCCTCCTCCTCTGCAGCAGTGTGGCAAGCAGGGTGAGCTGGAGCAGGGCGGGGAGGGGTGGCTCTGTCGTGTTGCACAGAGACGCAGAGACACCTCTGTCCTGGGGACCCTTGGGGTCCCGCCCTCTCCCGCCTGCTTCACACCTGTCCTCATCAGGCGTTGAGGGATGAAGGAGCCAGTGGGTCTGCTTGGTCTCGGTCCATTGAGGATGCAGGACCTTGAAGGAGAAAGAACAGGAAGACAGGGCATCTCTCCGTGAGGCAGAGCTAATGGAAAAGAATTCTAGCAATGAAGAAAGCCCCTGCAGAGGGCGGCTTTTTGGGAAGTCAGCAAAGAACTGAAGGAAGACAGCCTTGCTTGGGTGGCCCTGGCTTTGAAAGGCCATAGGCAGGGAAGCATCGGGCCACACGGAGCCCATGACAGGTGCGGAGAGTGCACTTGGAAACAATCAGGACGCAAAGGGTAGGTCCTTGGGCCCCATGTGCCAAGAGCCGGCAACTCCAGGAGGGGGGCCAGGTGGAGCAGGGTTTCTGATCAAGGAGGCGGGGACCATCACTTCTGCCACACTGCAGTGTGGGGTGACAGTGGAGGAGCTAAGGCAGGGAAGAGGGCTGAGGCAGAAGAGCTGTGCTTGGGTGGGCTGCGCTTGTTCTAGGGGATCTCTTACTGCCCGCCAGTGTGAGCCGAGGCTCCGCCTAGAGGCTTGGGGGACCAGCACTTGGAAGACTCAGGTGGGGAACTGCTGCCAGTCTGGATCCCCAGCACTCTGGAGCCCCTCTTCCCCCACTGCAGCAGGAGCCCCGAAAGCTTTTCTGCGCAGTGTGAGCAGGGAAGACTACACACAGGGGTCCAGACGCTGCTGAGTGGGGACAGGATTACAGGGGACCAGAGCCCCGCATGGGAGTCAGCTTGTTCTGCAGGCCCCAAGGAGAAGGAGCCTCAGCCCACTCCTCCCTGGCTGGCAGGGCTGCCAGGGCCTTCACCCCTGCTGTCCTCTTAGGGAAGTCCCACAGGGCTGACATGTGGCTATCCCCTCCTGAACCCCTCCTGACACCAGGGCCCTGCAGGACCGGCCCTCTGTCCTGAGCCTCCCCAACCTGCACACCTTCCGGCCACACTGCAGTGTAGCACGCGACAGTGGACACAAATGGCCGGGAGTCACGGGGTTCTGTCCTCTTAACATGGGTTGTGGAAACCAAAGCTCAGCACCTAACAGGGAGACAACAGGGACCCATGGAGCCAGGAACAGCCTGCTAATAATAGGAACAGGAATGCCAGTGAGGAAGCCCTAATTGAAATGCGAATGAAAAGTCCTTCTCACCTGCCGACCTGGCAAACTGGCAGGGCCTGAGGCTATGGAGATTGGCGCTCTCAGACTTGGCTGCTGGAGATGCCAAATACTACAGCTCCCGTGAGGAGAAGTTGGCAGTGTGGGCTGAGATGGCTGGAGCCAGAGTGTTTCGGGGCTGGATGTTTGCCGTCATTCCCTGGATGTTTTAGGGACAGGACCCGGTCTGACACTACATTTCCGTCTCATGTGCTCCTTGCACACGCAGGCGGACACTAATTCTGTGCAGTGTTTTTATTGTGGCTGCATTTTGGCTGGGGCCCCAGCACGTGAGTCAGGACAGTTCCCCGTGCCGTTGCAGAGATTGGATTCCGACTTTGGACTTTCGTATGAAGGTGCTCACTGCCATGTAGAGAAATGGGCATTTATTTGCCTTTTGACCCAGACAGCTTCCCCCCGGCTGGTGGCAAATGTGGTGGCATAGAGCGGATGTGAGAGTGCAGGACTTGGGTTCGGGCCGGAAGCTGAGCAGCCCAGCACCTAGCCCAGGAGCCTGGCTGCAGAGCTCTGTTCACCTCTGGTAGTTTTCTGTTCCTGGGGTAGCAGGTTAGCATGGATGTGGTGCTTTAAGGTGGTACCCACTGTTGCTGTGGCCGTCCGAGAGGGTGACACCTCCCGTCTCACAGGCTTGGGCTTGAGGTGGTGGCTGCTGCTCTGAGCCTCCCCTCGACTCTCCGGGCGCTGGTGGGGCCCCGTGTTCTGGCCGGTTTGTGGCTGGGTTCATGCTCAGTTCTAGGCTGTCTTTTGAGGCAGGTGCCCGAGCAGAGGTGTGGGCAAGGTCGCCTTTCATGGCTACATCTCCTCTTGCTCCAGTATCCTTTGTGGCCTCTCCTTCCCCGGTCAGGGCGAACATGTGCTTGTGAGAATCCCACCTGATGAGGCAGGTTTACCTGAGCCTCTCCATGCCCAAGGCTGAGACAGTTGGGACTGTCTCACCTCCAGCTCTCCTCCGAATCCTGCCTGTGTTTGCTGTGAGGTTGAGCAGTGGGTGGGATTCTTCTGGGAGGGACATCTTTAGATTTCGTCTTACCATATCCAGGCGTTAGAGCGTGGTGCCTCGGTGAAAAGGAACGAGGCTGACCTCCCATGTGGCATCGTCCTCTCCAACACCATCCTCCTGAGAAAGGCAGGGAGCGGGACAGCCTGCCACGCAGGACCTAGGAACTATCGGAAACAGGCGTGATGTGTGCTCTTACTAATCCAGAAGGAAGAATGGAGGCCTACATAAAAAATAAGCAAAAACAGCAGTGGAAGAGGGTAGAAGAGAATGAGGCGCAGGGCAGGGTGGGCTGTACTTCTCTAATGTACCTGTTTTAGGGCCCAGACTTCAGCATGACGTAAATATCTTATGTAAATAAATAAAAAAAAAACAGTAAAAATGCAGTCTGTCATGGAGGGTACTCTATGTGGAATAGCTTTCCAGAGAAAAAAAGGTTTAAATTGCTCTGAAATCACAATATCAGGGCAGTGTATTTCTTTTGGTATTATTTTGTGTACCAAAAACCCAATAAAGGAACCTAAAACTGCACCCAATTTTCTTGTCAGCGTTAATATTTGTATTGCTTCTTGAAACTATTATGTAAGAGCAAACTAATAACTGTGCCACTTTCATTTATAGCCAAGACTTTGCAGTGTAAAGAAAGCATTAATTATAAAATATAAGCTAAAAACTTTAAAGTTTAAACTAAAATTTAAAAGTTTAAAATTTTTAATTTGAATCAGAAGGGTTAGGATGAACTCATGTTGTACTTTTCCATTTTTTAAAAGCGATTGTCTATTGTGGTCTTACCTACTGCGAGGTAGTAGCTGGTCTGCTGGGGCTGCCCTGGCGGAAGACCACAGGTGCCCCACAGTTCTGAAGGCTCCAAGGCAGGCAGCGCCCCTAGGTTTGGAGTCTCCTGGACTGGGGTGGGGGGTGGTCTTTGCCACATGGCCTCCTGTGTGCGCAGCGACACCAGGCATGGGGCCAGTGCCACCCTCATGTCTGGGTCCCCTTGACAGCCTCCTCTCCCGCCCTTCTCCACAGGGCCTGGTGGATCCTGCTGATTCAGTCCCGGGTTTGCATTTTGGTTCCTGGAAAACAGCACTCTGGAGTTTCCTTGCTTGCTCAATCTTTTTCTCCCTTCCTTTTGTTTTAGTAGCACTGTAATGCTAGCGTCATAAAATGAATCACGATGTACATCTTCCTCTGTTTTCTAGAAAAGAAGGTATCAATTTATTTCCATGTTTGATAGTTTTCTCCAGTGAATTCATGTGTGTTTAGAGATTTATTTTGGGGAGGTTAAGAATTATGTGTTCAATTCTTTAGATTTTAAAATTTTATTTGAGCATTCATAGTTCTTGATTCTTGAAGAATCAGTTTGTGAGCGTGTTTTTTTTTCTAGTATTCCCTCACATTTTTACCTACTGAAGAATTCATAGTGTTATCTCTATTTCTGATATTGGTGTTTAAAACTTCTGTTTTATTTTTGGCAGTTTTGGTATAGATCTATCACTTGTCACGGTTTATTTTGAATAAATAGCTTTTTGTTTTACTTTCTGTATTGTCAGTTTCTTCTGATTTTTATGCTTTTTTTCTTTCTGCTTGATTCATTTTGCTCTTTTCTGAGTTTCTCCAAGTAGAAACAGAGATTATTTACTTTGAGATTATTTTCCTTTTGGAAAAGTTCTCATGTTTCATTTAGTGCTGTAAATCTCCTCAGTTATGCTTTTGCACAGATTTTCATTTTAAAGCTTTATTCAGTTCATTGTGACCTTTTTATTTCCTATGAAACTTCCCATCTGCGCCATGTGTTATTTAGAATTGTGCTGTTTAATCTACATATGTTTAGAGATTTTTCTTTTGACATTCTATCCTGGATAGTTTGACTTATAGTGGTGAGAGAACTGAGATTTTAGTTCTGTTAGACTTGTTGAGGTTGGTTTTGTGGTTTAGTGTATGCGTCATCTTTGCGGATTGTTCTGTACAAGTTAGGGAGAGCCCATGGTTTTGTTGTGCGGTTTACATGTTTTGTATGCTTACTGTTTTTCTTTCTAGAATTTTTATCCATTTCCCAAAAGGGTGTTAGATTCTGCAGTCACAGTTGAGGAAGAAGGTTAGACTGTGACTGCCACCCTTAATTTTGTCCCTTGTGGTGCTCTTTTTCCTTTTTTTTGTGTTCTAGCCTGCTATTCTCACTTCCTTTATGCTTAGAGAACTTTCTTTGTCTTTTCTTTAGGTTATGTAGGTTTGCTATTTGAAAATTGTTTTGCTTTCAGAAATCATTTTGCTCCTTTATTACTGCACCGTACTTTATTACACTCATAACTTGTGGTTGAAGATTCTTTTGCTTCTTGTTTTTTGATATTTAAAAATATTCATCTTTCTTCTGGTCTTTGTGATTTTATGTTTGGTTTTAAATCTGTCATTTGAATTAGTATTTCTATATAACTAACGTCATTTTTCTCTAGAGTTTTGGAAGATATTTTCTTTGCCTTTGGGATTTAGGAATTTAATCATTATATATGTTTGGTGTGGATTCTTTGAATTTATCCTGTTTGGGGTTTGCTCAGTTTCTTGAATGAGTAGGTTAATATCTTTGCAAGTGTGGGTATTTTTCAGGAATTATTTCTTTGAATATTTTTAAAATTCCCATTTGCTCCTCCTCCTCATTTTCAGCTATAGTAATATAAAAGTGAGGTTGTTTTTAGTCTCCTACAGGTTCCTGAGAGTGTTTCAGTTTTGTCTATCTTATCTGTGCTTTTTAGATTTTAGAAATTCACTTCATCTGTACTCATATTCATAGATTGTTTTCTTTTATATGTATTCTGTTATTGACTCCATCCAGTGAGAGCTATATCTTAGTTATTACATTTTTCAGTTATAAAGTTCATTTTTAGGGCCTCTCTTCATCCTCTGAGATTTTAAATTATCTCTCTCTCTCTTTTTTTTTTTTTGGTACTGGTGATCGAACTCAGGACCTTGCGCTTGTGAGGCAGGTGGCAGCATCACTGAGCTAAACCCTCTGCCCAAGATTTTAAATTCTTCACTGGCTTTAAGAGTTTGTTAAGCTTTTGAAATGTATTCATGAGGGTTGCCCTAAAGTGCTTGTTAGCGCATCCCACCTGATCCCTATGGCCCTGGTGTCTTTTTGGTTTGTTCTGTGGTTTTCGTGGTTCTTGCATGGCTGAGTGGTGTTGGTGAGGTGATGGGCATTTTATCTGCTAGGAGATCTGGGTCCTTCCTTCACTCTGAGTCGCTGAGGCCTGCTGCGGCTTGGTGAGACGGCCGGGTAGGACGCTCAGGCCACTGCCTGCCTCTCTCAGCCCTGCAGACCCAGCCAGCAGTGGAGAGCCAGCTGCCTGCCTGCTCCTCTGGGTCTCCATCTCTGCCTGCGGATGCCCCTCCTGACAGGAGACGCGTCATTCTCATCTGCTCCTGTCCCACAGAGGAGCAGGATTTCTTTGTTGGGCCTGACTCCCCACCCCTTCCATGGGGACGTGGAGGCCGCTGCTCTCGGGTGGGGTGGGGCTGTGTGGAAACCAGACTTCCCAAGAGCTCACTGAGCCAGGAGGAGGAGGGGGAGGGGGGGGCGGCAGCAAAGGGTCCGTGGTCCTGGGGCAGGGCAGGGAGAGCCACGGGGGCTCTGTTGGGAGGCTTCTTCTTGCTCGCCAGCAGCTGGGGAGCAGGCTGTGGTGCATTCAGTCTCTGGTGCCTCCTGAGAGGAAGATCCGACCCTGCCGCTTGACGGAGGAGGCTCACAAAGCCTTGGTCAGGGGCTCCAAGGCAGATTTGGCGTGGAAGGGACCAGCAGAGGAGAGCTGTGTGTGGTCACGGTGGCAGGGAGCAGAGGGCGAGGGGAGGGCTGAGAAGAAGGCGACCGTGACCATGACCGCTGTCCCGCCAGGGCCTGCCTCTGACAGCACGTGGTGTGCTGTCCACCCTCAGGCCTTTCTGCCTTGCTCTTCATCTGGCTGCTGAATTTTGGTTAGAAGAGTAGGCCTTCTGCTCCATCTCTGCAGAACCGCACATCCAGAGTCACTTTTAAACACTACCATGGAAACGGAAGTCGCTGTGGCTGTTTGGGAAGTGATTTGGAAATGTCTGTGACCATTAACAGTGGCTACCCCGTGGCTTTCACAGGCTTGCAGTAGCTGTGTAAGTGGAATTAGTGCGTGGACTGTTTATGAGATGGTCGTGAGAATATCCAGTGCAACATGGTTTCTGGTGCTGAGTACCTGGAAGTACAGTGCATTTCTGTCAGTGCTGAAATATTTTAATAAATGATGACATCACTTAATATAAGTGATGACGCATTGGTGAATTTGGAGGGATGTTTATTGCACAGAGACAAGTGAAAATGAAAGGGCGGAGTTCTGCATTGTGAAGATATTTTGTAAAACGACAAATGGCTAAACATTTATGTTTGTATTTGCATAAAAACCCATACACACAGGCGAATAATACCAAATTGATTGTCTGAGGAGAGGTGGGATGGGGAGGCTGATTATCTTTTTTCATTTGTACTTTTAGGTTGTGCAATAAATATGTTTCTTTCCTATAATTAAAAAAAGTTTAATGAAGATAAAGTTAAATGTTAGTAATAGGAACCAGTTAGTTTTAAAGGATGAAGGAGATCTCTAAGACAGTAAAAGTTAAATCTCTTTAGATTTTTAGATTTAATTTAGTGGTATAAATTATTCTCCCAACAAATACTTGGTACAGTCTGTGGAAAAAGTTTGGTATCTGCTTCTTTGTGTTTTGCAACCCCGGTGTTACATTAGTGAGTATGTAAATGGTAGCGTTGTGGATAAAGGTGTGCGGAGAGAGGCAGCCTGTGGCCGAGTGTGGTAAGTGCCCTGTGATGTGTGTACACAGAAGAGGGTCCTTCTGCCCTGCGGAGCTGCACCGGCTCAGCGCTGTGGCCACCGTACACCTGACAGCAGGGCCTCACAGAGCGCGGGAGAAGCCTGGCTGCTTGTGCGAACGTCTTCCTGTTTCCCACCATCGCCGCCAGTCTCTGTGGGTCAGACTGCAGCACATGTCCTGGGAGGTCAGCGCTCAGATCTAGCTCGTACGACACGGTGACATCGATGTCAGAACCAGATGAAAGTGATCCGATGCCATCCTGTTCTCCACTGGGCCCCTGCGCTCACTGACTGACAGGTGATGGAGCAGGCCTGCTGTGTGCCTAGGAAGGAGGGCCTCGCAGAGGATCACCAGCCTGCCTGTCAGCACCTCTGATGGGTGGATCGTTTTCCTGGAGACTTTTCCCCTTCCCTATGGCTTTGCTATTAATATAGTAATCACTGGAATAAAAAAAAAAAAACTTCTTTGATCTTAAAGACTTTTAAAAAAAGAAATATTTACTCTGGATAATTGGTTAACTGTGTGGGAAAAATTATTTTGTCTGCTTGTACCACAGAAAAGTCAATTCCAGATGGATTAAAGAATTATATATCCCAAAGAAACCATAAACAGCTGGAAGAAAAAGATGTTTAAATGTGGGCAAGGAAGGCTGTTTTGAGGAGAAGAGCAATGAAAGAAACCATTAAATGGAATGCTGATAGTTGGGCTAAATATAAATTATATCTTTAAAAATTGTAAGTAGAATTTATATACTAGCAAAACTATTGATTTTTTTTTCCCAGTACCAGGGATTGAACTCAGGACCTTGCGAGGCAGGCATGGCAACACTGAGCTAAATCCCTGGCCCAAATTTTTATATCATATGTAATAATTTCCATACTATAGAGAGATTCATAATAATAGGAAATATCAGCCCCATTGATAATCAAAGACGTACACATTAAAATAACCAAACGCTGTTTCTACCCAGAACATAGAGCAATGCCACTGACTTATGTCCAAAGTACAGGTAGAGGACCAACTTTCTCCAATTGGTGAGACTACTTTCTGGTAGCATTTTTATAATGTGTTTAGGATCTGTGATCGAGTATCTCCACCACTGCAAACGAAGTGAACACAGGTTTGTACTTTCCTGGAGCTATAACGTACCTGAAGGGTCAGATCTCAGTGGACCTGCCTTTCCTCTCACCAGCTCAGCTGCTGAATGTGCAGTACCCAGAGACATCACGGAGTCCCCACAGCTGGGGGTGCCTGTCCACACCATGTAGCAGCCCCCAGAGTCACCCGTCTGTCTCCCAGAGTGACATCTGGTTTAATGTGACCATCACTGCATCTTCCAGTGGAAGTTTCCCTCCCAGGAAAACACTGCGAAGATGTAACAGTGGAAGAGATCGATCCCTTCTACTCCTTGAGTCACACACCCATGTGTACCGACAAGGGTGAGACTGTAGCATGTCTCCTGGCTACTGACTGAAAGCGTAGACTTTATGGTATAAGACAGCTCAATTTCTGAGCATGTGTTTCCCCAGCCAGCACCATGCCACTTTTTCAGTAAGTCTTTCCCCATTTCTGTTGAGTCCAATGCTTGTGGTGGTGTTGGACGTGCTGAGACCGTGGATTTTATGGGCTTGCACCCAATGCCACATCCTTTTTGCCGTTAATAAGTCCCCAGTCGTTATTATATTGGTTATCATGGTGGCAAATCAGGCATTTCTTAAGTCCGTACTTCCCGGTGCTGGCAACTTATGGGCACAGAAAGCAAAAACACACCCAGGATCTGTGTTTTTATCCAGTGGGAATAGTTTGCTGCCTTTCCACAACCATCATGTTCCTAGGTAACTGGTCGGTCTCCCAGGAACAAGGCCATATGGGCTCAGCATTGGTTCTCTTGTTGGCTGGAGAGCGGGTGTCCAGGTCATCGTTGGTGGGGATGTTCCTTTTGGTGAGCACACGCGTAGCCTCCATCTTTGCCACTGTGTTCCCTTCACACGAGGCTCTAGCAGCAAGCCCCAGGATGGCTGTAGGAGTGGTGACAGCCGGGAGCCTTCTCAGAAGTGGACGGTCTTCTGCCAGTGGCCACATTGGACCCCACATCTTGATGCTTGGGGTCCATCCTGGGTGGGCTGTCCAGACCTCTTTCCGAGGACTTCCTGTCTCCCCTCTTCAAATCTTGCTCTGACTCCCTGACTGTCCCGCCAGCCACACCTCTGAAACACAGTGTGCGCCATGATGGCGCTCTGATGCTCTGCCCGCCCCCTGGAGGTTGTAGCGCAGCTGTCCACGCCCACTTGGTGCCATCAGTCAGGGCCCCACTTGGCCTTTGCCCCTGGCAGTCAGCTGGGCATAGATCAGTCTGAATCAGCACAGAGGGTGCAGTGCAGAGGTGGAGGGGGTAGAGGAAATACACACCCTGCACCATGTGGCTGCCGTGTATGCTAAGCTCAGTCTCGAATCCATAACCTGCTCGATGACCGGTTCCTGCTGTGTGTGCCCAGCACTGTGCTCGGTGCGGGGGCAGGTTAGTGACAGGAAAGGCATGTCGCATGGTCTCTTATGGCAGTAGTTCTGTGTTTTCTAGGAGCAGCTGTTTCTCAAAAATAAAAAAGTAATCCGCAGAGGAAATGTCAGTGTTGTGGTTTACTTTCAGGTGCTTCCTGGGGGCTTCGTGGCCCCGGATCTCTGAGTAGCACTGGACCTGCCCGGCACTGGGTGGGTGGCAGAGCAGTTTGTCCTACAGCCTGGACTGCGGCCAAGCCTTTTCTCTGGCAGTGTAGGGGCCTGGGAAGAATGGGGGGTGGAGGAAGGCGTGCACGGTGTGCGCTGCCTTCCGAGTTCACAGAGCCCACCAGTCATCATCTGTGCTTCCGCTCGTCATCAGTAGAAGATGCGCTCCTGGCCCAGAGCCTGAGGGCTGGGTCTGTCTCATTTCCCATCAAGGTTCGGGCTCCTCTTCGGTCCGGTCAGCTCAGGGCCCCCGAGCAGTGCACAGACGCGATGTCTGTGGCGACGGCTGCAGAGTTGGTGTGGCTTTGCGGCAAAGTGACGAGCGCAGGAGTAAGAGCAAATGCTGTGCCTGCCAGCACTCCTGCTACCTCCGCCGTCCTCGAGAAGCACAGAAGTCCTTTCAAGGCCCGCAGTGATGACAGTGCACCACGATGCACGTTGCTCGCCCCAGCGGTGATGGTGCAGCTGTGGTGGCTGGCAGACCTGCTCGCATCAGTGTCCTTGCTCCAGATCGATTGCCGTGATTTCCCACGATTCTGTAGACCATTTACATGGAGGTGTAATAGACAAAACCTTCCAAGATTTTGCTGTTGGTACTCATTCCTGGAATTTGCCTTCCTGTTTATAAGGCGTACTGTCTTGGTAGAGGGACTGTTCAGATTTCCAGTTGTCGCTTCTGTCTTGAGCCCTCCCCTCACATAGGGATGGCGGTGTGTGGGCTGCAGCCTGTGGCATTCGCACATTGGCGAGTAAAGACCTGATCACACTGCAGGCCCGGGCACATGCGGGGCAGTGGGACTGGACTCCGGGCCAGAGCCATGTATCACCTGGCCACCCTAAGCTGAGAGACAGAAGC
Source organism: Fukomys damarensis (assembly GCF_012274545.1). NCBI lineage: Eukaryota > Metazoa > Chordata > Mammalia > Rodentia > Bathyergidae > Fukomys > Fukomys damarensis. Next base: position 58,043,690 of record NW_022900924.1, read on the forward strand.
TTTCATTACAAACAAGTACTAAGTTGGGAGATGAATCTGCTGCAGCTTCTGGCAGGGAGAGGGAAGAGAGGAAAATGCTTCCCATATTTAAAGCAAATTGTTCCTGCGTGGGGGATGCAGCAGTTACAAGTTACGAATGAAGTGGGCTTAGAACGGAGTGACACGGTGGAGAGTGCTGTTTTCCTCCCTGGAAACTGCATCGCTGCCGAGGACCCAGTCATGAAGCTGTGGTCCTGACCCGCCAGCGTGGGCGTGGGCCTGGGCGTGCTTGGTTGGCGTCCTGTCCTGTCCAGCAGTGCACGGCGGGTGTCTCCAGGAGACAGAGGGGCACGGTCCAGACCCTGCGCGGAGTGGGGCAGAGCCTGAGATGCTGCCTGCTGCCCCTCACAGTAAGGTCAGCTTCCTGGACTGCCTGGGAGCCCTAGATCTATCCCACGTGACAGCTGCACTTTGATGTTTGATGATTTTCCTACCCTGTGATCGCTACTGCAGACTAGGTGTTTGGACACACGGCAGTCCCGTGCTTCCAGTGCCCTGGTCGCCGCCTCCGCTCCTTTCCCTCCTCCTCCCCCTCCTCCTCTTCCTCTTTCTCCTCCATTGGGGATTGAATGCAGGGCTTTCACACTGAGTTACATCTCCATCCCTTTTATATTTTGAGGCAGGTTTTGTTAATTTGTCACAGGCTGAGCTCCAGCTAGGGATCTTCCTGTCTCAGCCTCCCATAGTGCTACGATTATAAGCATGCACTACCACATTTATCTCCATATCTCACAATCATTAAGCAGCAAATATCAGTCAAATTCTCAGTATTCGCTGTGCATAAATTCACTTAGCCTTCCTATTTTTGGTGTGGCTCTTCTCTGTTTAACTTGGTGTGCTTTTTGTTTTGTTTTGGTACCGGGGATTGAACTTGGGTCAATGTTTTGTTTAGTTTTTTGATAAAGGGTCTCGCTGTATAGTTCAGGCTGGCCCTGAACTCACTGTGTAGCCTAGGCTGGCCTTGAATTTGCAGCGATCGATCCTCCTGCCTTAGCCTCCTGAGTGCTGGGATTACAGGTGTGCTTCTTACCTATGCAGAGATTTTATTTTTTCTAGAGAATAAATGTTAAGACCGCTCTGCCTGAATGAATGAAGTCTAGTGGCAGTCACTTAGGGACAACAGGTAGAGGAGTGTGCCAGTTGTTAATTGTCACCTTGACTGCAGGAAGAGACTCTTGGAGCAGTGTTGGATGAGGGGCTCTGCCCTCCTCAGTGTGTTCAGTTGTGTTCATAGCTGAATGTGCTCTTAGGAGGGGCCCCGGCCTGAGGCGGCCGCTGGAACGGGCCTTTCGGTACTGTGTTTCTCACTAGCACTACTCTCCTGCTCTGCTTCTCAGCTGCGACGAAGTGAGCAGATTGCTCTGCTGGGCCCTTCTGCCGTGTTTCCTCCTGGGAGCCAGCCAGTAGTGGACTGAATCCTCTGAGACCGTGAGCCAAATCAACCTTTAAGTTTATTTCCTCCTTTTAAGTTGTACATGTCAGGTGTTTTATCCAAGTGGCAGGAAAGCTAACTAATACAGAAAATGGTATTGGAGAAGTGGGGTTGTTGCTGTGACTGTACCTGGCCAGGTGGTTCAGAAGCCTTTGGAGCTGGATTGCAGGAGAAGTTTGGAAAGGTTTGGAGATGCTGGCTAGGGAAGGCCTCATATGCTGTAAGCAGAGCCTGATGGGTGGTTCTGGTGAGAACTGGACAGGAATGTGGATAGTAATGGCAGGATCAGGCAGTTTCAGGTGGGATTGAGGACGCTATTGGGAACTGGACAGGTGGCCACGCATGTTACATTCTGGCACACATTTTGTCTACGTTTTGCTTATGTCCTGAGAATTGGCAGGAGGTACATTTAAGGATGGTGGACTAATTGATCTGGCAGTGGAAATTTAAAGGCAGCTGAACATTCAGGCTGTGGCATAGGTACTGCTGACAGCATTTAGCCAGCTTTATGTTGAGAATCAGGACTAAAAAGAAGAGCTGAAATATTTGGAAAGCTTCCATCCTGGCCCTAAAAGAAGCACACATAAATCTGGAGCCAAGGAAAGTGTGGTTGGTGAAGATTTGTGCTATTACAAAGACTTGTACTTTGAACGTGGACTGGAAGAACACCTGGAGCATGTCTCGGGATTTAGCAGTACTCTACCCATTGTAGGCTCCAGGCTGTAAAAATGTAAACCCTTTAATGAAAGCAGAGCCTCTGATCCCGCAGCTGGAGAAGGGCCCCCTAGGAAGTTGGTTCCCCATCATTTTCTCCGTGCTTGGCCATCCAGGCACGGAGACCACTGCAGCAGTGGCTCGAGGGGATGTGGATACTGCTCAAGCTGGTGGCAAAAGTGGGTGTCATTCGCCTGATGCTTGTCACAGGCAGAGCAGGTGCACCTGTGCGGTGAACACAGAGGTAGGCTTCTGACAGCCGCATTCAGCGGTGTCTCGTCTCAGCCGGTGCTCGTTTGCTGACATTTGCAGTTATACATAGCAAACCATGGACACACGTCATCCTGTGTGTGTGCAAGTATATCTGTGGAGTAACTTCTTCTAGAATGGGAACTAATAGATTTTTAAAGCTATTGCCAACTTACTCTGTTAGCTTTGTATCACTGTGATGAAATACTTGAGACAAGTGAACTCTTAAAGAGGGAAGGTTTATTTTGGCTCACAGTTATAGAGGATTTACTTATGGTTGTTGGCCCGTGGCTTTGGGTCTGTGGCAAGGCAGTACATCGTGGTGGGGTACACCGTGGAGCAGAGCCGCTCACCTCATGGCAACCAGGCTGCACAGAGAAAGCCAGGATGATGCTGACTCTACCAGCCCCCGCCCCCAGCACCTTCCTCCAGGGCCCATGGGAAAGGCTCCCCCACTACCTGTAGCTCCACGGGCCGAGGGTCACGCTGAGGGACTTCTTGTGAGCGTATCCATCCCAGTTGCCCTTGCTGCAACGGCCCTCTGCAGTTGTGCAGTGTAGGTGCTCACACGTGTGTGGAGCTCAGCTGGCTTGGTGGGTATGTGGTCACATGGTAGAAGATGGGGTCGACTCTGAGTGTCCTGCATGGCTTTCTGCTTGGAAATATAATGCCCATTGTGTGGTAGGAAGAGGGTAGTGTTTAGAGGCAGGGCCTCTGGGAGGTGATGGGGGTTAGGTGAGGTCACTGGGTGGAGCCCCACAAGGGGCCCTGGTGGCTTTGTAGGAAGAGGGAGAGGGTCCATGTACACAGTGTGAACAGACGGACAGTGGGTGTTGGAAAAGTTTGTTACAGGAAAAGGCACTTTGCCACAAATCCCCCTGAAGATAGTTCTCACCTCAAACACACCCACATGCCTGCCACTTTCTGAAGCCCCTCTGGAGTCCTCTCTCCTGAGGATCTAGTTGTGCTAATATGGCTACGTGAGTGTCCTGGACCAACTCAGAATGTTTACCTTTCCTGGTAATTTGACTTTGGGAAGAGAAAGAAGTTGCATGGTGCTAAATCTGGTGAGTGGGATAGCTGAGAACACAGAATGTGCTATAAACAGTTCATCAATACGAGGTGATCTGAAAGCACGTGACTATTTAAAGAAAACAATTTATTACAGTGCCATCAATCCCCCTCAAGATACTCCCCAAACACACTTATCCCATGTTCTTCCACGTTCTGGGGCAGTTCTGGGAGTCCCCTTTTGTTAGTGTCTTTATAGAGTGTGATAAAAAATACAGTAAATGCTGCTGTGAGTACCGTCTAAGGGCTGGCTAGTACAAGCGTGGCTGTGTCCTCATTCACCTGAGTCCCTGGACCTGGCACTGCACGACTTCTGGCTCTTCTCCAAAGTCAGAATGACCATGAAAGGGAAACATTTCAATGGAGTCAGAGTCTAAAGGCAGCGAGAACGACACAACTAAAGACCCTCAGGAAGGAGGACTCCAGAGCTGCTGCAGAGCGTGGCGAGGACAGGGGGACGAGTGTGTTTGAAGGCACGCGTGGTGGGGGCGGGGTTTGAGAGCGTCTGGACTGTAATATTTTTTCTACACTTACGCCTTCACTGTTTGTCCGATCACACCGTGTATACACACAGACATGAGTGCCCCGTCTCTTGGCTGGTGATGGTAGGTCCTCCCCTGCCAGCGAGCAGACCGAGCCCAGATTTTAGCTCTTGATCCCCCAGAGGTGTGAGCTAAGTAAACTGTAAGTAGCCCGTCTCGGGTATTCGTGGTGGCCATGAAACGTGAGCTCGCACGTGAAGCTGTGCAGGAAGTGAGAAGAAACGGGCAGTGTCACGCGCCGAGCTGGCGCGGTCCCTGGGGTGGCAGGGAACCGTCCGGTGGACACCAGTCAGCGGGATGTGAAGTGCCTGTGTCCCACTGCTGTGCAGTTAGTTGTACTCTCTGATTTTGGGAAATCTGTTCTGCAGGAGGAGGAGCTGACAGGGAGGGGGCCGGCAGCCTGACTGCGCAGAATGGTTCTCCTCGCCCCTCGGGAAGGTCTTTGCTGGTCCTGTTGTGTGGTTGGAGTGTGGAGCAGTGACTAAGCGGTCTCAGAAGTGCTGCGGCCTCCACACAGCTACAAGGGCGGTGATCGTGCGACTGCGCAGCTCCCTGGCGCCCCGGCTCCAGCTGGCCTGTGGTGCTCTTCGCAGTGTAGCGACTGTGCTTTCGGCGCCCATGTGTCATGGAAGGGAGAAAGCCTTGCTGTCCTCCGGTTTCTGCACCATCAGGAAGTTCTGACTCTGGACACTTCTGTGCTGACCTCAGTACTCTGCATTTAACCACGGTCGTATTAGTGTGGCCAGGGTGGTCAGCGGCAACCGAGCAGAGGGTGCTGACCCACCGGTGCAGCCCTAGTGGGCCTCCCGACTCAGGCTCGCACCCGTGTGTTCACTGCAGGGCTCCAGCAGTAAAGCACAGAAAGGCGAGTGCACCGATGCGCCTGGTAGGAGAGCCACGCCCGTGCGGTGTGAGGTTCCATGGGCCGTCAGCGTCTGCTTGCAGTGTGTGCAGACCCAGTCTTCCTGCCTCGACGTGAGTGGTAGATGATGTGAGCAGGGGCATTGCCACAGAGGAGCTTCCATGTGAGGAGAAAGGCCTGGGGGCTCGGGCAGAGGACTCGAAGGCCCAGCGAGGAAGAAAGTGTGTGGCGGGGCTCAGTTTCAGGTGACTGCAGGGCGCCCTCAGTCTGCATCGGTAGCCCTTGCTTCAGAGTGATGTGGTTTAGTTGGGTTGAAAGGCAGGTGTCGTAACACCAGTAGACAAAGACATAGGAGATCCAGACGCTTCACGAGTCTCTGCTGTCTCTACAGCCCTGTATTGACAGGAAACCTTTTCTTTGGACACAGTTTGCTGAGTTGGGATTCATGTGAGTTGCCTGGGGGTTCCAAGCAAGGCTAATGCTAATGACCAACAATGGTGTAGTCAGTTCGTGGGTTCACCTGCAGTCTTTGAAAACCAGTAGCCCCTGTATATTGACATCTTCGCCTTTCATTATTCATCTGGAAAAATGTCGTTTTCTTCATTGGCCAAAGGCACATGATTTTGAAATACCCTGGCAGATAGATTCAAAGCCAGCTCATTTTCTTTCTGCCTATGTGTCTTGAGCTGAGGCAGAATCAGGCCGTGCCTGACCAAGCCACTAAGGCTCTAAACGCCAGTCTGATGGGGACAGTGCCCTGTGGACGCACTGGCCATAACGGCGTTTCTGGACTGATGCTACCCACTGTCATACTGTGAGAGGTGACCTCTGCTTTCCCATTTGTAGGCTGGTGATGTACATTGAGAGAGACAGCAGAAAGACCACTCCCAGCAGGGAGCAGCAGAGCAGCGGTGAATACTTGTCCAGATGCCTGGAGCTGCTTGTGTGCCACATCGCCCAGGAGCTGCCTCGGATCCTGGGTAAACTGAAGTCACACCCTCAGGCCTGGCTGTTCTCACCTCACTGGTTTGGGCTAAAGACCTTGGCTCTTTCTCACTCTCTCTTTCCTTTCTTGCAGGAGAATGAATGCAGTGTCACTTGCCTTCTTGTATAGTTTCAAGATTTAAATTGTCCTTATCTATATTTATAATAATTATTTTGCATCAGTGATCTTGAGACAAGGCTAAATGTTACAGTGAGGCGTTATTGGAAGTAAACTGAGCGTTTTAGAGTATAAACAAATGAAAGCATTTTAACTGCTTATAGTTGCATTCACACAAATTTTCTGGTAACTTTTCTCAAGGTTTCTCTCCACTTAAATCTGAAAAAAATAATTTTCCCTTGAGTTTAGAGCCACAAATCAGTTTATTAGAAGAACTTTAAAATACCTAGCTTTTAAAAATTGAAGTGCTAAAATGTAAAGAATTTTGACAATATTGGTCTGTATTTAAGTTCAAATTTTAAAAATTTCTTTGGTTTGAAAATTATCTTTAAGACAGTATTAATGATTTGCAAAGGATGTTTACTACAACAAAATCTCTTATTTTGTTATTGCAGAAATTAAAATGTGGAATGTGTCCACATTCCTTCAATTCCTTTTCATGCTTTTCCAGCAGATGTAGCTATAAACAGAAGTGTTAAAAATATTAAATTTTATTTAAGCCATTGTCCTAAAGCATGGTGATGATTCAGAAATTCAGAGTATTAACTAAAAATGGTGAAAATCTCTTCACACCCAACCACAGTAACTTTTTGTTATTATATTTTGAGACTTTTTTGCTGCTAATGATTGAAAGTACAGCACCCCCAAATTCATTCTGGATTCTAACTTTTGTTTACCTCCAACCTGAAGGTTATGATCTGGTTGTTTAGGAGCTAAGATTCCTATTACCAGACTGTATTTTCACATCCAAAGATAAGATTTCAATGTCCCAATGTCAGTATGTTTATTATATATAATTATATATGTTATTGTCCAATGAAAAGTTTTGGGAATAGAACTCTCCACTTCCATCCTGTTCTCCTTTTAAAAAAAGTTGTGATCTATAAGTTGTTCATTTATATAAAGTAACTTTAAAATGATTATTCCTGTATACCAAAGTAATGTGATGGTAGTTGAACTTCATGAAATGCATAAGAAAATTCCGAAATCACCACTCTACCATGATTTTTATAGATTCTGTTTTTAATTTCTGGACATGAGGCTAATTGAAAGTGTGCACGCAGAACACCCCAATTTGTCCCCCGGGCCACATGTGTCTAAGTTCAGTGTTTGTAAGTGGAAGGGATGTGGCCGGCACTTATATTTGGAGGTCGATTACCTTGGAATTCCCACTAGTGATGGATCCCTGACTGTGGCTCCACACCCTCGGGCTCTGTAGCCGGTGCCCTCTCTGCGCTGTGCTCTGCAGGTGACATTCTGAACGCCTTGGCCAGCATCTCCGGCCGGAAGCACCCATCCACTGTCCAGGGGAAGCAGCTGAAGACATGCCTGCCGCTGATGCCCGTCGTGCTTCACCTCCTCACTGCCCAGGTACGGCTGCTTCAGTGAGGAAGGGCGTGGCCAGGTGTGATCAGCATGCTGTGTGGTTGAATTTTAACAAGTTGACCACAGTCGACAACACATTGCTGTGAATCCCCTTCAGAATCCTGCCCTGGCCTCAAGCACACTCATCCCATCGTCCTTGCCACTTCCTGGGGCCACTCTAGAGTCCTCTTTTATTAGTGTCTTTGAGGAAAATGATCAAAAATACAGTGACTGCTGTGGCTGAGTGCCATCCAGCAGAAAGGCAGCGTGTAAAAACATGGTGCTGTGCCCTCACCCACCTTATTCACCGGTCCTCACACTGTGGGACCTCTCGCTCTTCCCCAGAGTCAAAATGATCATGAAAGGAAAATGTTTTGAATCCATTCAAGACATCAAGGCTGTCAGAGCAGCGCAACTAAAGGCACTCAGGAAAGGGGGCTCCAGAGCAGCTGCAGAGAGTGGCAAGGACGCTGGGATGAGTGGGTTCAAAGCAGTGGGGAGAGTTTCGATCCTGTCTTATAAATTTGGCTCCCTGTTTTGTAAAGTAGCTAAGAAATGTCAACTGAGACAAAACATTTTTGTTTCTTGAATTAAAATTGGTCTTGGGTTTCAGGATTTAATCTGTGGAAACTTTTACCACACACAGGTATTTCGACCGCAAGTTGTAACGGAGGAGTTTCTCTTCAGTTATGGGACTATTCTTGTGAGTAACTCCACTAAGTGTTTTACGTTCATACTAAAACTGTGGCTGTTTCTCTACTGTGTGTGGAATGTGATGTCAATATGCGGTAATTTAAAAATTTCAGTGACATTTATTTGTCTCTAGGGAAGTGACCTTTTTGTATTTTTATCTGTTGACTGTAATAGAAGTTGACATTTGAAGAGAAAATATATTCTGTCCTGATAATGTGTTCTGTTCAGAGACAGCCCCAAATATGGTAAATAAGTCCACAGAAACGCTTTCATAGATTTTTGTTCTGATAAAAAGTGTAAAATAAAATGTGGAAATGGAATACTAAACATGCTTCCGTCGTGACCAGCTTGGTCCTGTGCTATCCTGTTGTGCGTCTTGTCTCTCTTTACGACTGCCTTTTCCTAAGTAAAGCTCAGTTTAGTTTTTAATTTATTTTACCTTTGATGCTAAAGGTAGACATGAAAGCAGATCATTGTGCCATCTTTACTGTGGTTTCTGTTCACGAGTTCATCTTCTTGTCTAGGTTGTGGCTCATGAGTTGTCTTGCCTTCCCACTGTGCTCAAGCGGTTACCATACGTATTGTTGATAATCTGAGAAAGATGTCCAAAAGGAGAAGCGGGGACCATTGTTGCACAGTGTCTCCAGTCTTCCTCTTATAATAAATGGAACTGAGATTTTTCCAAATGCTTTAGAGGGGTCTGGTTAAAGTGAAGTTGTTCTTGTAGTTGTGTAGCAAGAATGGTTGCCACCCACAGGTGAGAGATGATCTTCCAGGAGCTTGCTGGTTGGTGACTGTAATGTTATTTTTGGTTCCGGGGTCATCTGGCATTTAATTTGGATTTGTTGTGTATAAAACGTATGTGCAGTTTGGTGAGCGGAGGGCAGGAACCGTCTGCACCTTAGAAATGTGGCAGCGCTCTCCCCGTCAACTCCCGTCCACAGAGCTCCGTTCTGTCCCAGGTGTTCAGCAGGGCCTCGAAGACCCGTCTCCAAGGTTGAGCTGGACAGCCCTGGGGCCTCCGTCGTGGGGCACCAGTGTGCAGCAGGGGCACGAGCCAGGGTGTAGGGTTGGTGTGAGGGAGCTGCTGAGACAGCAGGCGGAGCCGAGCCGGCCTGAGACCGCTGCCTATGGCCTGGCTGCCTCTATCCTCAGTGGTGGCTGGGGCTGGTCGCTCCTCTGGGATGCGCCCTCCTGAGTGAGTGTCTCCCCTGCTTCCCGAGTCTGGGCCTTCACCAAATGTGTCCCAGCATCAGCCCGCGATTGTGACTTGCATATTTACTGACTAGGGCCTGTTGTTTATAGTATCGACGGGATCCTGTTTGAAAGCTGAGTTCCTGTTATCTGTGGTACCTGCAGAGTATCTGATGTTTTCACGACTCATTTCATAAGAACGACGGGAGCAGTTTTGTGCAATATATGGACCTCCTGAATTCTATTTCATTGGTTTCCAAAGGTCCGCTGAGTGAGACTTTTCTTTTTTTTCAGAGTCACATCAGGTCAGTAGACTCGGGAGAAAGCAACATAGAAGGAGCTGTGGGTGAGTAGACCTCAGGCCACCTGGGCCTGCACGTGAGTACTCAGGACTGAGCTTCAGGAAGCTCACAGACCTGAGAGGAACAATTGGTGTGTTCCCAGGATCGGCGGCATCTGAAGAATTCATCAGGGTCTCGCTGTCAGCTTTCGAAGCCATCATACAGTACCCTGTGCTGCTGGAAGGCCACCGCGATACGGTCAGTTCTGCAGCCTCAGGGGAGCCCTGCTCTTTGTCTTTTTGATGATTATGGTCTCACGAGACCTGGAGACATGTTGCCGGCCTGGACGTGGCCCTCCAGAGATGGACCCAGGGGATCTGTGTCCTCCATCTGCTGTGCTGGGACTTTTCCTTGCTTGCGATTCTCTTGCCTTTCCTGGCCTCTACCAGCACGTAGACTCCCAGTGGTTCAGTGCTGCGGGTGCTGGTACAGACAGCTCCTGGTGGCGGGCACTGGCCTGTGTCTTCTTGGATGCAGAGGGCAGCCCTGGGCTCTGTGCTCCAGGGCTGCCCGCTCACTGCGCCTTTCCTTCATGTACTGGCCGGTGTCCCTGGAGACCCTGGCATGAGTGGTCTTCAGAGGAGCGAGGTGGGTGGCCTTCCCGTCCGTGTTTGGTTTGCCCACGTAGTGTCTGCTCGCTTTGTTCTCCTAGTCTGTTCTCTTTCCGGTGGTCCTCCCTGATTTCTGACCACTTGCATCTTGTCAGCCTTCATTAAACTTGGATGCTTAGTGCTGCCCCAGGCCTGATAAAGTCCTTGTTCTTGAGGGACATCTTTGCCAAGTGTGAGATTGTTCTAGGTTGCAGGTGTTCTTGCCGGTTCCGCTCCTGCTAGGCTTGTTCCTTCTCTCCTTTACTCTCTCTTGTGTTCTGAGTTAGTGTTCCCTCTGAAGGTAATTTCTCTTTCTATCTGTTAGCTCATTCTAAAACTTGTTTTTTGATAGGCAGTATCTTTGGAGTTCTGCAGACTCACTGTGAGGGTGAAATGGCGCTCAGAGGCAGGCAGACCAAGGAAGAGAGCGCCCTGGGAGAATCGAAGGGAAAGGCAGCTTTATTCGCTAGGCGCCCAGCGGAAGTCACCTTCCAGAGTCTCAGCCTGATTCTACGCTTGTTTTCATTTTACTCTCGCTCTATTGGCAGGGCGGAGAAGCAAGCAGAGTTTTACAGAAGCAGAACTTAGCAGCGGGGTAGGGAGGCGCAGGGAAACGGTGCTTTCACAGTTTCTCTCTCAGACATAGGGAGGCGCAGGCAGCTGTGAGTCAGCAGTTCACCCTCCAGGCGCAGTGACCTTCGCAGGTTTAGGAGGACGGGCGGGCCACAGACCGTCAGCCTGGAGATCTCAGTCTCTGCCCAGCTTTGAGACTGTCAGTCTCAACTCTGCCCTTTGTTCCTTTCCGTTTCAATGGAACCGAATGTGGCTGTCTCTTTTATTTATTCTTTTAGGAGTTTCTGTGCCTGTGGGCACTGGGCTCTTCCTTCTCATTGGTCTGCGAATTTCTCTGCTATTATCACTATCTGCTTGAACTCAGATCTTAGGGACGTCAAGCCTTCGCACTGCTTTCCAGATTTGCTATCTTTGTCCCTTTCATCGTTATATTCTGAGTGGTTTTATTTGTCCTGTTCTGTCTTCTGTGTCCATCCTGCTGCCAAATGCAGCCACTCTGTTTGATTTGGTTGTTTCATTCGTAGTTCTTCCATTTCTAGAGATTCTCTTTCTTCAAATCCATATTGCTTTTTAATACTTTGCTGTTCCCTTGTAGTTATTCTCCACCATGTGTTTTAATCGTTCCATTTGCTGGGTGTGGCTGCTCTACAGCAGGTCTGGGAATTCCAGAGTTGAAGACAGTGCACCTCTTGGTCGAGGCCCCACCCAGTCCCCAACATTCCCTGAGTCGGAGTCTGGAGTTGCTTCCTCGGGGAAGGCCCCTGGCTCCCTGGTACACCCCTGAGACCACAGGTTGGCCACCACAGTCTCCCGGGCACGCTTGTGCAGGGTTTGTGTGCACACCTGGTTTTGTGGAATCCAGGGGTGCATCCTCTGCACAGGCGCTGGCTGCTCGGTGTAGGAGCCTCATGGGCTCCCCTGCTCCGGGCAGCTGGCCAAGGCCCCAGGGGTCAACACCGGCCACACTCCAGCCCACGCGCTGCCTGGCCTTTCCTCCAGAGTTGGCCTGAAAGGTCCCGCGCTGTATTTTCAGACTGTAAATAATTTTAAGGTTTTGGGTTTCTGCGCTTCATCTGGCATTTTCCTTTGTTTTCAGTAAGTGTTATTCCTGTAGCCGCACCCCACCTAGAAACCCTGTTTCAGTCGCTTCCCTGACAGTGAACCCCACGTCTGTCTGCGGTGAGATAGTGCTTGTTGGGATGTTGTTTATTGACTGTTTGCCTAATGAACAGTAACCTCACAACTAACATGTTAAGATCTGGGGCTTGTAAATATCTGCACTGCATTTAAATAGAACTTTAATTAGTTTATTTTCTAGTTGAAATGTAAGCCCACTAATGATTGAAACCATGTCTCTATTATGATGGAAAAGGAATTGTTGCAACTTACTGCTTCATGAAAATATGTTTTAATGCCATCACTCATGGGGAATCTTCCAATTACCTCTTGTTGAGCATGACTGGAAGGTGGTGGGGGAAGAGCTCCACCCTTTGTAACTTGGAAGTGGCTCGGCGCATTAACTCAGGTCTCTAGGCAGCTTGTGGGCCTGGGAGCCAGGGCGCGGCTGCTGAGCAGTGTTGGCCCACAGAGAACCGTCCTCACGGCAGCCTCCCCGATGCTCATAGAAAGCGGGATGTAGAGGAGAGTCCTTTTTTTTTCTTTTTCTTTTTATAATGAAAACTCTGGTAATAATACACTTTGGTAAAATGCATTTCTATTTCTTTGATCTTTAAAAAGGTAAACCTTAATGATTAAGAAAAATGAAAAGCCTGCCCTTTTGTAAATTTTGAACTGAAGACTGATGTTTGTATTGAGTATTTCATTTTAAGCCAACTGTGTGGGTTCAACTGTGTTGGAGGGCTCTCCGAAGCCACAGGCAGGAGCGTGGACCGCCACACCCCCCTGGACCCGGGGGCAGAATGGGATTTGCCTGAGTACTCAGACCCCGTGACTCCGCAGTGGACTCCCCAGGGCGTCTGCGGGGCAGCTGAGCTGACTGGCCTTCCCGAAATGCGCCTGCTGGAACGCTCACCTCCCAGCCTCCCAGGGTGGCGAAGGCACGCTGCGGTCGTGGGGCACAGTGCAGTCAGCGGTGGACGCAGTGCATGGCCTGGAGAGAACTTGTCTCAAAATAAAATTTTAAAAGGCTGGGATGTAGCTAAAGGTGCAGGTCCTGGGTCAGTCTCCAGTACCACAAGACAAAACAGAACCCCCAGATTTGTGATCTTACAGTTCTCAAGGTCAGAAGCCAGAACTGGGTCTTCAGGACTACAGTCCTGTGTCAGTGTGGCTGTTTTTCTGGAAGCTTCAGTGCAAGGATCCGTTCGTTCCCCTCTGAGGCCCAGCTTCCTCGGTTCCTGCCCATCTTCCCGCTCCAGGAAGCACCTTCCGGTCTCCCGACACTGCCCTCCTGCTTGTCTGCTCATATAGCTGTCCTTGTTACTCATCTCCCCTCTCGGAATCCTCGATTGTGTCTAAGAAGTCCCCGTGCCCCGTGCAGCAGCGCCGCCGCGCTCTGAGGACCAGGGCCCAGACAGCTGTAGGCCGTCATCCTGTCCACCACGATGCATTTCCTTACTTCAGTGCTCGCGTCCACCAGACCCGACAGCGCAGCCCTTTCCAGTTGGCGCCTGTGTCCTTCTGCCAGCCCCGTCCCATGTTGAGTGCTTCTCTGGCTGCTGGGCCTTAGCCCCGGGCTTTGCCATTTCTCTGGGGACTGTGCTTGTGGGAGTGGGGACCAGCATTAGAAACGAGGGTCGGGATGAATCCTGGACTGCAACCCAAGGCCTGCAGATCCCTCCAGGCAGTGGTGCTGGAAGTGTTGTGCGTGTGCATGTGTGTGCACGTGTGTGCGCGTTTGCACATGCATGGCTGTGGTGGAAAAGTCCCCAGTTCAGCATGTGGCTTAGAAGTGAGGCTTCAGGAGGAGCTCAGGTCACAGGTGGGTTACATGGCATTGCTGGCCTTTCCTCTCTTCTGACACTCGAGGGTGCACGAAAGGCAGCATCCAGGAAGCAGCTGCCCACAAGGATGTTGTGGGGCGAGCAGGACTCCCCCCAGGGCCGTGAGCAGTACCTCCTGCTATTCCTGGCACACCCTCCCACAAATGCAAAGTGTGTCTGGCCTAAGGCCCCATGTTACACTGCCAGAACAGACTGAGGCCTTCACACTTGAGCACATGTGTACATGCGATACAGCGTTACGTGCTTGTGGGTTTCCTTGTGCACGTGTGTGATCCTGGACAGAGCCCCTGGAGTGCGGAACCCCCAGCGATGTCCTTACTTTTGGCGGCCTCTCCCATTGTGTGTCCATATCCCACACTTTCTCACCGAGTGACCCATTCACACCTCTGACCTTACAGAACCCTGCATTGCAACAGCAACCACACCCAAGGAAGCCAGGTGCTTTTGCAGAAGGCTTGGCCCCCCTCAAGCCGAAGGTCGCCACACGGAGCTCAGAGCCAGCCCTGCCCAGGTGGAGCAGCCCCGTAGGGTGTGCCTCTAGGCTTCCTCTCCCCTTCCTTTTCTTGTTGATTTTAATTTTTTTGAATATGTAAATATTAACCAGCTTTCAAAAGTTGAACTGATAGAAAAAGAAGTATTTAGCCAGGTGTGGTGGCATGTGCCTATAATCCCAGCACTTGGGAGGCTGAGGCAGGAGGATCTCTGGGAGTTTGAGGCCTGCCTGGGTTATCCAGTGAGACCTCATCTCAAGAAAACAAAAACAAAAGTAAAAGATGGATTTGGATCAGTGTCACTCCTGTCCTTGATAGCATGTCCCTCTACTCCATCTCTGCCAAGGCACTGACCTTCATTGTTTGTTGGTTTGTCCCTTCAGGATTTCTTTATGTAAAGAGATACATGTTTTATCTTTTCCCCTTCTTCTATAAAAAAGGTGACACATATATTTTACATTCTGCTTTTTTAGTAACGAACGTGGGAAATTACTCCATATTAGTTCACAGAGCTCTGCCTCGCCCTGTATTAGAGCAGTGTAGTACTCCGTTGCCTGTCTGCTTACCACAGGCTATTCAAACAGACCCCTGTGTTTGGTCCTTTAGCAGTTTGTAGTCTTTTACAGTTATGAAAGATAAATAGCTTTGTTCACATGCAGTTTCGTACAGTGGGTGGTGCGTCTTCAGGGAGAGTTCCTGGAAAGGAATTCTGTAGCAGAATGCAAGGGTGAATGCATGGGTACTTTGATGGGTGTGGCTGGCATCGCCTGCGTGGTGGCCTCCCACTGTGCTGTCCCCCAGCAGCACGTATGGCCTGTCTGTACCAGCCTGATGGAGGAAAAGATACCGTGAGGCCTCGGTTCATGAATGCTGTTGTTGGCGAGCAGTTGGTCGTAAACAGAAGCATTTGGCAAATATTGTTTTTCTTTGCAAGCTCTGCATCGGGTAATAGACATGGCTCTGGCCGCATGAACAGGAACGTGGCCATCCTTTCCAGAGGCGTGAGACAGAGAAGTACGGCGCCCCGTGTGACGGTGCCCCACCTGGCTTCCTCTGTGCTCTCCTCGACAGCGTCCCACTGAGCCACCCGCTACCCCTGAGGCCTCCTCGGTCCTCGTCACCACTGTCGTGTGTGTCTCACGCTACCTGGGTGGGAAAGGACGTGGCCATGCTAGGGTTGTGCTGCTCTGGGTGCCAGATGCGCTGGGTCGGCTGCAGGGAGACGGGTGGTGCCTTCCGGAGGGAGAGCGAGTGCTCCGTGGAGGAGTCTCCAGTGAAGGGCGTGCATGGACGCAGCTAACGGGGGGACTGTGCTGTTCGCTCAGCTTGTCGAAAAGAGAAAATTCAAATATGCTTGGGGGTTATTTGTAGCTGAAGGCTGCTGAACATCGACTGTCTTATTTTCCCTGTTTCACGATAGTGGAGAATGCTGAATTATAAGCAGAGTATCATCTTGTGCATCAACAGCTTAAAACAAATCCAGTAAGGATGAGGGTTCCAGGGCTGTTGATGCACACGTGGGGTTCAGCCCTGAGCTGCCCTCGGCCTCTAACTCAGTTTCCGGTGACTAATGACACATGCACGCACACTCATGCACAGGCACACACGGGTGCTAACATTTTCTTAGAAAGGGGCTGGCCCTAGCTTTTGAACAGAAAGTTAAAAAGCTTCCAGACTCAGGAATTTCTGAAGAGTCGGCAGATCCCCAGCTTCAGGACCTGTCCGGGGCCCTGCAGCATAGCTGAATGATGTTGGGAAGTCATTGCCACGGGCATCAGTACTGAAGTCCCTCTGTGACTCCTGACAAGTGCGGTGAGTGTGGACTTGTGGGGTGGAGAGAAGTTAGCAGCACGGAAGAACGTGGCAGGGACTGCAGGAGCACCTGTGTATCGTTTTCCCCGCCGCATGGTGACTGTTTGTGCACCTCCTCTTATCATTTCCCCTGTTTCGGCTGTGCAGATTAGTGGGTTGCATGTTGGGAGGCGTGTGTGTGCGCGAAACAGACTTTAACTGCCCCCAGTTTGAGCTCCCTGGGCAGGGTCTCTGTGTACGTTAAGCGCAAGCCCCCGTTACCTTCCCTTCCCCTCCATCCCTTCCACGTTCTTGTCATCTTTCTTAGATTCCGTGTATTAGGGAGAACAAGTGATACTTGTTTTTCGAGGTCTGGCCGATTTTGTCAACATGGTGATTTCCCGATCCTACCCTTTCTATAAATGACTGCGGCATGTGTGTGTCTGTTTTCTGTGTCCACCCTGCTGCTCATGGGCACCAGGCCATTTCCATACTGCGGCTGTTGTGAATTGTAGCACTGTAAACCTGGGCACAGGGGTGTCCCTATGGGATGCTGATTCTGATTACTTCAGGTGTGTAACAAGGAGGGCATAGCTGGGTCAGACGGCAGCTCTGGGGTTGTTTGAGGACCCTCCCTTCTGATTTCCGTAGAGTCCGCACCGCACATCCACACCTTTCCCCACACCCTTGCCTGCCTCTGCTGTGCTCTGTGTTCTCGGTGGGAACCTTCTGCCTGGGCTAGGGTCTCACTGTGGCTTTGGCTCCATGTCCCCATGGATCGATGTGGACAGGTCTTCCCTTATTGCAGTGATTCTGTTACAGCGGCGTGTGTACCAGCAAGCAGGGAACGGGTTCAGAGGGCTGGGTGCTGGCGAGCCACAGGGTGTGCGCTGGGTGTGGTCTGCAGTTCAGGCTCTTCCTGCCACAGGTGAGGCCGCTGGAGTCGAGGGTGTGGGACAGTGTTGTGTGCGCACTGTCAGACTCTGTCATCCTGGTTCCCTCCCTGTGACGTGACTCAGGTATGATTTAACAGAGTTTTGGAGTCTTGTCTGACCCCTTTTCGGTTCTTTATCGTCATGGAGCAGGGTTGCTTCTTGGTGTTGGCTTGTCATAAAGCACATTTTAATTGCGAGTCCAACTCATTATTTTTAAGTCAAGAAATATCTGTGGTATGCTGAATCAATAATTGCAGTATTAACTCATGTTTTGTGTTGGTGTGATACTGGATTTGAACTTCTCAGGTCCTTAGGGAACTTAGCTGTAACGTCGGATAAAAATCAGAAGGGCAAAAGTGACTGCTGTTGAAAAGTGTATTTGGTAGAGAGGACCCCCCCAACCTCTGGAAGGAAATTGTGGGTTTGATTGAGGGGCCTCCCTGGTGCACACAGTGCTGCTCGCTCTGGCCAGAAGACCTGGACTGGGCTGTGTGGGTTGCGGGCCGAGCAGTGGCCCCAGTGTGGTGGAGACGGGGTGGAATCTGTCTGTACCAGAAAGTAACAGCCCCTGTGGGGAGAGGAGGAGCAGCTAGGAGGAAGGGGCAGGAACAGGCTGGGGTCATAGACACAGCTGGTGGGGAAAATTGGGGCAAAAAGTCAAATTCTTTGGCAGGTGATTAAAAGTGATTCAAAACAGTGATAGTACTCAGTTTTGAATTACTGGCATTGCTGTTGTGGAATCTCTGTACCCCCAGACTACCTGGAAGCTCTGGTGCACAGTCCCAAGAATCTGTGAGAATCTCAGAGGTGGTCCTTGAAAGGGGCTGGTTTCTGGGCTGATTGGCAGGTGGAGGTCAGGTCCGCTGAGACCGAACGTCTGAAAAGTAACAGGACGCAGCCAGTGAGGCGAGGCGGGGGGAGACCCTCAGGTTGGCCGAGGCGGGCCCAGCTTCTGGTGTGGGTGGGAAGTTGCCTGGTCCACCCTGGGCATTGGCCTCCCTGAGGTGCCTGCAGAGTTCAAGAGGATGCTTTTGTTCTTTCATTCTGGGAAGCAAATAGCAATGGTTGCCTCTGCGCTCTGGGAACTAGGCGCTGGCAGAGATTTTATTTACATCTTGGATGTGGGTGGGGCCTTCGTCTCTAACTAGGGGACATATGCAAATTAGGCTTTGTTTTAAACTGGCCTTCAGTAGAGCAAATGCTTCTTAGAGATCTCAAAACAGCTTTTTACATCTCCTTCATTCTGAAGTTGGTATGAACAGTCATAGCAATGCCTCAGGAAGACTTCCTAACTGTTGGGTTCACTCTTTGTGCATAAGTAAAACTCTTGAAACCCAGGGGCCTCTAATAAAAGGGTTTGTTGGCGTCTCAGGGCCAGGTGCTGGGTGCAGGAGCAGTGACAGGTGTCCATGGGCCCACAGCAGGTGGGCATGGAGAAGCAAAGCACATCCCATCCTGTATCCGGCTCCCCTGGCGCTGGGAGAGAGGCTGGGCTCTGAGAAGCAAGGGGAGCTGGATAGGAGAGCTGGCCTGTGTTGGAGTCTGCGAGCTTCCTGCTGCCCAATTCCAGCCAGACCTCAGGGCATTGAACCTTGCACTTGAAGCCTCTGGCAGTGTGGTGAGGTCTGTGGACTCATTTTCAGAGCGATACTTTGAAAGATAACTCATTTATTATGAAATATCATATATAATATATTACATGCTTCACAATTGCTGAGTAGATTTTGTTTTTAAATCCTTAAAATACATAGAACACATAAAGTTAGGTGGCAAATTATTTGTATTGAAATCTAGTTAATTGTAACAACGAACCTGCTTGGGCCTGGTGCCAGGCCGTGGGCACTTGGCCGTACTTGGCCAGGTCCCTAAGTGCACCTTCCTGTCCCTCACCCAGAACCCTGACCTTACTTCCCAGCAGCCCTCCCTTCTCCTCATCAGCCAGGGAGGAGTGGGAGAGCTGGGCCTCCGGGCCTAGTCGGACCCCTGAGCACAGCAGCCTCCTCTCTCGGTTTCGTTACTTCCTCATTGTGGCGGTGTTGTAGATTGTGTCGAAGTGATTGTTTTCATTCTTGTGTGCACACTTTCCCATTAAATTGCTTTAAACATCTTTATTTTTGGTGGTCAAGCAACAGTGACACACTTCTCCTCTCTTTCCAGAGACCCTTGGTGGTCTTCCTGTTTGTGTTCTGCTATTTACTTTTTGTTTGTAACCTATACATGCATATTTATATGTATAGGGCCCTCCTCGCCCTGAGTAGCTGTTAGGTTTTGTGAGTGGTGGTGATAAAAGCCCCTCATCTACACGCTGTCCTGTCAGCTCACCTGAGCAGTGTGTGTGCGTGTGTGCGTGTGTAGCTGGTGTGAGCTTACGTACAATTCATGTGTATGTAGATATCAGAATATTTCAGTTATATACGCTCCCTTCCCATATTTTCTTTCCTTTGTTTAGAAGCAGGGGTCGAACTTGGGCCCCCTCCCATATTTGCTTTCTTTGTGTTTTTGGTACCGGCATAGAACTCAGAACCTTGCATTTGCGAGGCAGGTGATGGGACCACTGAGGCAAACCCCCGGCCCTCTCCCATATATTCTTGCGAGTAGAGAAAATAATTCCTGAGGTTTGTATAAGCATAGATTGAAATATTTTATTTTCCTCCATTTCCTTTCTTGAATTTTGTTCATAGTTTTTGCCCGAAACTACGCCAGGAACCAACTGTGTTCCTTTGTCCTATACCCTGAAGTAAGTAACATTTGAAAATTTATGTTCATGCCTTCTTTTTTGTTAGAGTCATTGTATATTTTAATGTACATTTTCTCCAAACAGAAATATCTCCTTTTCCTTAAAAATAATATTTTCTTGATCTCTGCAGTTATTGAATAGAACATGAATAAATTGGTTAGACAATTTTCAGTTTTTTATCCTTCACCTCGTTCAACTTGCTGACTATGCAGTCATTTTCATGTGGTTTTATTGTTCAGTTAAATTCTCACTGTAGCCTTCTTTTGATAAGCTAATCAACTGTCATTACTCAACATACATGTGAGTTAAACAGTAAAGTAGTCTGAATTTCCTCATATTCTTCATTTATATACTTAAAAATGCATTTCGTGTCACATTATAATTCATTCTCCGCCGTTCTTCTGAAAGACTAGTCTCACGCATTAGTACTGATTTTTATCAGCATGTATATACTACTTTAATTACCTCGTGTTAGTCAAAGAAAAACAATGCTGCTTTAAAAAGTAGATGGTACTATAATGAAATAGGTTTCTTTTAAAACTTACAACGTTTGGACCCAGCTGTTTACATGTAGTGTGTATCAGGGTCACTTGTGTTGTTCAGGATCCATCGAGCCATGCTGTCTGCGTCCTGTTGCAAGTTGATGTTTTTCACAAACGCTGCTGATTGCGAGATCTAACCACTCTGTTTCTCACTTTCGAATCAGGTCTGAAATGAGTCCCTGAAGGTATCACAGATGGTGTAGACGTGGAATCGCTGGCTGCTTGTCAGTGTGTGCATTTTCAGCTTTGGCTGGCATTGCGGAATTGGTCTTCCTACACGTTAACTGATCTGTCGTAGCAGATGAGTTCCCATTTCCCCACTGTCATGCAGCGCTTCAGATGCTTTGGTTTAATCATCTGTGTGTAAAGTCGAATCTCAGTTGTTCTGCTTCCATTTCTCTGAAGACTAGCAGGGTGAGCCATTTTCAGATACTTCTTGGCTCTGTGGCTCCTCCTTTCTGTGAATGTTCTGTTTGTTTCTTTATTATTTGCTATACTGAGGATCGAACTCAGTACCTTGTGCTTGCCAGGCCTGCGGAGCACCACTGAGCCACATCCTGGCCCTCCTGTTCAGTTATTTACATGTCTTTGGTTCAGTTTTTGGGCTTGTGTTTTTCTCATTGCTTTGTTTTGATGTATCCTGCGTATGAATCGTGACTTACAGGGATTGTAGAATTCTTCTGAGCGGATGGCTTCTCTCATTTGCTTGTGGGGACTTGTGATGCACATGTTGTGTCATTTTAACACAGTGGGCCCTCCACACCTGCAAGTTCAGCACACAAGGACTCAGTCAGCCACAAGTGGAACTATTAGAAGCAAAGTTATATGTGTACTGGGTGTGGACAGACTTCTTGCTAGCAGTTACATTGTAGTAAGTATTGTAAGTGCTCTCGGCTATGTGGGGAAGCCCTGTGTACTCAAATACTGCCCCCTTTCGTATGGGTGACTTAGCACACCAGATCCTGGAGCCCATCCCCCTGAACAGTGAGACCATAGCCCCTCTCCGAAAGCCAAGCCAATGGGGTGCCTGATCTTGGCTTGAGCCTCCAAAGCTGTAAGCTGAGCAGACCTCTCATCCACATGCTGCCCAACTGCAGCAGGAAACCGAATGCTGTGTTTTCTTTTCAGTTTACATATATTTTTGGTGTCATTTAAAACATCCTTTCCTTGGCCGGGATTTAGCTCAGAGGTGCTGCCGCCTGCCTCTCAAGTGCAGGGGCCAGAGTTCAATCCTTGGTTCCAAAAAAAAAAAAAAAAAAAATCCTTTCCTACTCTATCGCAAAGTTATTCTGTATTTTCCTTTAAAGTTTTTCTTTCCATCATTAGATCTTTAAGCTTCTTATAATTCAAAAATACATTCTTTGAATATTTTTAAAAATTGTACCTGTCCAAGGAGGAGTTTGTTTTGTGCAGGGACTGTAATATAGATCATGCCCAAGGCAGGCTGTGATCTTGTTTATGGGAGCAAGTCTGACTGAAGCCTATGTGCCGAGGTCAGAGTGACTCGCACCCAAATTCCATTCCCACATTCCCACAAGTAAACCTTCTGACCAGAAGGACAGTGTTCTGATCACAACCGTATGTTCTGTCTGCTCTGTTCCTCATCGAGAATGCTTTGTCTGGTCCTTTATGGGCCTTGTTTACATTAATTTCCATAGAAAGTGCATGCAGCTCACCTTTGCCCCAGTTATTGTCAGTAAAAGTCAGTGCCTGGGACTGGCCAGGGCTGCGCCAGTTGTACCAGCATTGGTTGTCCTGGCCCGGCTTTCTCCTAGTTCTGGCTTTTATTTCTCTGGCCCGCTTTGCGGACTGGGCCATCGTGCCCAGTGGGGACCGGAGCCCACTGCAGGTCCTGGCAGTTTTGCACTGTTGTCACTCTGGCTCGTGTGCGCATCTCTGCCTGCTGCCCTGTGAGCTCCGCCTGGCTCCACGCTGCGCCCTCCATGACCATCTGGTGAATATAGCGCCTGGTAGGGTCAGCCATCTCACTGCGTGCTTTCTTGACACACTTCTGCTGTCTGTGACCTCTGCTTTCCCTGCGTGCTACAGAACCAACCCTAGGAGCTCAGGGAAGGATGGTGGGCCATCCACTGTCTTTGCATCTGAGTGGTAGGTTCATCTGCAGAGACCTGGCCTCTCTGAGCTTCTGTTGAGACTGCACTTCCCCTTATTTATTCGCGTCTCTAATGCTCTTCATTTCTCTGTGCAGATCCAAGTTTTTGACTATAGGTTGTTTTCCATCTCTTCGAAGAATCTCTTTTAATGTTGGCCATATGGCAGACTTTCAGGCAAAAGAAATTCCTCGTGAGTGTATGTATGATAATTTCAGTTGGCTCAGAATTCTGTAGGTTTTTCTGTCTTAGCACTGCACATTTCCCTCCAATGTCATGGATCCAGTGAAATACAGAGGGGAATCAGCCCACTGCTGGTTAAATTTATGCTCAGCAAAGCCCAGGACCAAGGCGGTGTCTACTGTCTGCAGTAGCTCTGGGTTCCCGAAGCATCCTTGACTTTGTTCATCCTTTAGTCTCTGGGTTTCCCCAGGAATTCCTTTTCAGCCTAAGCCTTTGTCTGAAGCTTTCTAGTAGCATTTCTGCATCACTCTGCAGGGCGCTGTGGATGTTGTGGGAGGTGTGGGGCTGAGAGTGATCTCTAGTTCTTGGACTGGGTCCCACCCTGGTGCATGTTTGTGCACAAGGGGACCTTCCCACATGTGCTTGTCAGCATCTCCTCCCTGCAGGCAATGCAGGGAGGCCAGAGGGGACTGGACATAGGTGTTTCTCTTCCTCTGGGTCAGGAAAGTTCCGGAAAGCCCCAGTAGGTTTGGCTGTGTGTGGTAAAATAGCTTCCCTTGAGTTCAGGCCTTCGTTAAGAAGGAAAGAATTCTCGGGGCATATTTCAGAATGGATAGTTTTCCTTCCCTGCCGGGAGCTTCTGGGGACTCTTTTCCATTTTCACCTAAGAGCTTGGTGGGGCTCCTGGAGCATGAGGTCCTGGAAGTGTGAAGATCCCCTAAAGCCCTGAGTGTTTTTACTTGAGGATGTCCACCGCCGGTCTCCAGTGCTCATTTAGCTACCTAACACTCTGGCACCAATGCCTTCTGCCCCTGTGAGCCGCCGTCTGGATCTGCCTGCTCTGGTTTGGGGATGGCATTGGTCCTGTGGCTTGAGCCGTCTGCTGCATCTCAGAGAAGCTGTTGGCTTTCATTCTGTTCTCTCATGACGGCAGCTGTGATGAATTCTGAGCCTGTTTCCTGTTCACTGGCACTGGGCCCGATGGGTCTGTTGAAGGCCATAGTACTATATGAGTTATTTTCACATAACTTTATGCTTGTATGCCTGTAAAGTTCATGATGTCATAGGTGGTATAGAGCTTTATTGTTGCAAATGCTATTTTTTTCCAAATTGTGTTTGTTGGTTGCTATAGGTAAACAGGAAACTAGATTTTTGTGTAGTCATTTTCTGTCTTCCAGTTTTCCATTTTCTGTTCATATTTATTTTTCAGACCTTCAGATGGACACATATCACTTATTTTAGCGCCACTACCTCCTTCATGTATATTGTTAGCATTTTTAAGTTAGAAGAGGATCACATTGACGGGGGTTGATGCTAGGCTGCCTTCCTTTCCTTTGTGTAGTCTTGCTGTTGTCATACCTGGAATTTTAAAGTTCTCAGAACACTCTGGTGGAGCATGATAGCTGAGCTTTGAGTGAGTGGTGAGACATCACAGTAGAAGAGAACAAAACACGCCTGCTACTTAAGAGTTCTTGTACAACTGTCAGCTGGAACTGTGTGTGAGCTTGTCCCATGACATGGAAGTAGGACGGGTGGACAAGGCTGGGCCACCAGGCACACACACAGCTTTCTCTGTGCATCGCCTCGCTCACCCTTGGCACCGAGGAAGGAGCAGGTGCACAGACGGTACAGGTTCACAGTGCCTCGTGGCACTTTTGTCCGTGCACATCGCACACTTTGGTCACCCCCCAACCGCCCTGACAGTCCCTCGACAGTAGGCTTTTCAGTTAGATTATGCTAATGGCTTATTCTTTTTCACTGATATTTTGGAAGAAAAGAACTTGTTATTTTGGGTTGTTTCAAACACTATTTGAGTGTGGTCTGTCTGATATAACTGGCTTCTCATAGGAATGATTTGTATAATGTATTTCCATTTTTGGGGTCTATTTTTATAAATAACTTGTTTGATGTATTTGTAAAGCGGGGATTATTGCCTCATTTTCTCCAGCATTTTGATCATTGTTCAGCCTAGACATAAGTGATGATAACCAGCGTGTGCTTATTAATTTGATGGTTTAATGCCAACCTACATCAGCCAGTTTTGCATTGTCTTGTAAATTTCTCCTCCTAAGCACTGAGTTTTCAGAAAGTGCTCTTTTGATTTTCTTAATGTCATTTTGACCGGAGGACTTTTTCAGAGTTAAATGAGCTTGGCGGTTTGTTCAGTGTCATGAAGAGTTTAATCCCGGATGTTAATCTGCGAACACCGACCCCCCTTCGTGGTCCTGTCAGTGGAGAGGCGTGGGTGGGGTTGGCGCTCGTCTGTTTTGTGTGGAGAGCTGAGCCGAGCCTCTCGCCCTCCTCCAGGTCATCCAGTACATCCTGCCGCCCTTGGTCTCCCTGGTTCAGAGCCAGAACGGTAAGTGCGGGGGGGCCCCCCAGCTTCCCCCGCAGGCAGCTCCCCGCCGAGTCACGCCAGGCCCTTCTTCCCTTGCAGTGGAGTGGCGGCTCTTCAGCCTGCGGCTGCTCTCGGAGACCACGTCCCTGCTGGTGGACCTGGCGGCTGAGGATGGGGAGGAGGAGGCCGTGGCCAGCGGTGAGCACGACCTCCTGGCGCTGGTGCGTGACGTCCTGCTGCCAGGGTGAGTGCGGGGCCTGGCGTGGAGGGCGGTGCTCCAGGCCTCCGTGTCAGAGCTGGG
>NW_022900924.1:58070545-58126732 GCF_012274545.1 Fukomys damarensis
GCTCCCCGCCGAGTCACGCCAGGCCCTTCTTCCCTTGCAGTGGAGTGGCGGCTCTTCAGCCTGCGGCTGCTCTCGGAGACCACGTCCCTGCTGGTGGACCTGGCGGCTGAGGATGGGGAGGAGGAGGCCGTGGCCAGCGGTGAGCACGACCTCCTGGCGCTGGTGCGTGACGTCCTGCTGCCAGGGTGAGTGCGGGGCCTGGCGTGGAGGGCGGTGCTCCAGGCCTCCGTGTCAGAGCTGGGATGACAGGGTTCCCGCGGCGAGGCGTGCAGATGAGAGCCCGGGCCGCTCCTCCAGCTCCCGGACTCTCCAGTTCCCCAGGGAGGAGGGCGTGCTGGGTGACGGCGAGGGATTGTTTTCCGTTTTACGCCTTTGCTCGCGTGGCAGGCTGCAGGATGACCTCGGAGAGTGCCCAGTGGAAATGCGGGGACTCCCGAATGCACCCCAGGGTGGAGGGCACGACTTTTCAGAGTAAGCTATCGAGTGCGCCGTCCCCATGAGAGGAAGGCCCTCAGAAGGGCTTCCGGATCGCGTGCTCTGCTCAGTACGCATGCCTGGCGCTGCTGCCCTCAAGCCTGGGCTGCAGGGTGGGTCCGGGGCAGGTTTTCAGGGGCGGCTGCCTTGCATGTCCTGCATTCTGTTTTTATCTCCTGGAGATCTGTTCTTGGTTTTAAGAGTTAACGATCACAAGACGTATACCTATCGATACAGCTTCTTTCAAATTTTGGCCAGTGTTACGAGTTCAAATGACGAAACATAAAATTAGGTCCACACGTAAAAGCCACACAAATGGCTGCGCCTCCTGTGGCAGGGAGTGTAGTGCCCTGGAGTGGGCAGGTGGATGGGGCCACCTCTTCTCTTTTGTTTTCTCCCTGCTCTTATGCAGTTGGGTTCTGTGAGATCCCTGTTATAAATATGAGCAGCAAGGATACTTCTGATATTTAAAGGGAGAAAATGATTGTATGCAAAGAAATTTAAGCTTTGTCATGAGGGACTTTCGTAGTGACAAACTATCAATATAATTTCGTTTGTGTTTGTGTTATATGAGTGTGTGTATGCTTTGTACTTCTGTTGGTTAAATAAAAGATTTCAGCTTTTCTAGTGGGATTAATAATTTCAGTCCCATTGTACACTTCTAGAACTATTCATGCATAGTCGTGCATCTGTAGAGCCCCCTTTTTTCATTAAAGGCCACTGTTATGGTGTGTATCTAGATGTCCCCCAGAGTCTCATGTGCTCGAAGGTGGGGCTTTTGGGAGGCAGCTGGATCATGGGTGTATGAAAACCTATTGAGTTATCACATTATCCACATCTCTGGGCATGGATAATGGTAGCTCCAGCCTGGATGTGGGTGGCACCAATCAGGCTTATAAGCTGGATATGCTGTAGAGAGACAGGAGGAAGGCAGACTGCTGCTGCTGCTGCTGCTTGCCTGCCACACCATGGACTGTTTCTCTGCTGCCATGCCTTTCTGCCATGCCACCCTTCCTTGCGGTTAGCTGACTGTAGACTAAACCTCTACAAACTGTGAGCTGAAAGAAACCTTTCCTTCTTTAAGTTGTGGGTATTGGGTATTTTGTCCGAGCAACGAGAAAGTAACTAAGACAGTCACATTCACAGGCTGTCAGGGTTAGGGTGTAGACATATATTTTGGGGTGATTATATAACCTACTGTGTACTTGTAAGACCATGGTACCCATATCTGTCTCATGTTTCGTGTCCTTACCGTGTGTAGAGTTTCACTTGCAGCCTCTTTCAGCCAGGTCTTTCTGACATCCTCCTTTGTCTCCGGCCTGGGGAACACTCGGCTTACCCATGTAGCTGACATTAGCGATTCTAGCCCTGGTCTTGTGGCTCATAGGTTTGGGTTCAGAGGTTGGCCCTGCTCTGAACCAAGTATGGGTGCCCTCATGTTCTCCTTCTCCTTATCCCTTCTTTCTGTTTTTCTTCCCTCTGTTAGGATAGTTGGAATGCCAGTACTGTAACTGAGTTTATCTGTATAATTAATGAGAAAAGGTTTCTTCTCTTCTGGGAAGAAAGATATCATTCATCTTCAGAAAATTACCATGGGTTTTTTTCAGCTGAGAGGCCAGATTTAATTTGAAAGATTTGTGCAGAAAGGAAGAGGCAGTATTTAATGGAACTGAAACCCAAATTGACTTTAGTAATTAACATCAGCCCCTCTCAGAAGTTTAATATCAAAGTCATTATCAGTGAAATCTTGGTACTGAAAGTAATCTTATACTGATTATCTGAACATTTTGCCTGCTAAGAGTTGTATGAGGTGAGGCCATTTCTTGCTCAGGATTTAACTGTGACTGGGACTAGATCCTTCTCAGGAAATGCTGCTGCTGTTCTGGGGAGGGACATTTTAATATCCACATGAATGGAAGCGCAGGTGGTCCCCAATGTCCATGGGACTTGGGACTCGGACTTAACAGTAGTGAAAGCAGTGTGCGCTCCAGTGAAACCACATTTGGAGTTTTGAGATTCCAGCCTTTCCTGGACTGGAATAGGTGGATGATCCTCTCTTGGGCTGCTGCCTGGCAGCAGAAAACTACAGCTCCCAGTTGCCCCTGGGTCAGAAGAGAACAGCTGAACAGCACTGCCTCTCTGCCCCTCAGCAAGCATGCTTCCAGGTGGGGCCAAGTAGCGATCACATAAACATGTGGGTGACATCGGTTTGTCCTGGGTCCTGAGGGGAAGGAACAGGAGACCAGAGTGAGGGAAGCAGAACAGTGGTGGAGAGCATCAGGGGGAAGGATTACCGCGTTTTAGGTGGGGCTATCTGGAGGTGGTGAGTGACCTACCATGGTGTGCGAAAACCTGTTGGCCTTTGCTCCACTGGAAGCATTTTTTGGTACCGGGGCTTGAACTCAGGTCTGGGCGCCTGTGAGGCAGGTGGCAGAACCACTGAGCTAAATCCTGACCTTAGACTGGAAGCATATTGTGAATGTGCATTTTGGTTTCATACTTTCTTTTAGCTTTGAGAGTTTCATATTGAAAAGAGATCATAGTGATATGAATGTGCTCGCGATATCTTCATGACATTTCAGCATTCAGCATTTCTCTCCTGGGGAATGTGAGCACACTTTCTTTTATAACTCTCTTGTGACCTGTAAAATCATCGAGGCCATAATGACTCCATCAGTTATTAAGGTTTGCTTTCTAGAAGCTGAGAAATCAGCGTCATGCTTCCTTTTAAAATTGGAGTTTGTAGATGGGTTCTGCTAGTGGCAGTGCACTGTAAGTTGTATCGCTGTCTGGGGAACAGCGTCTGCAAGGCTGTCTGCTCTTGTGGACCAAGGACAGAACCATATGGCTTCTCTGTCTCCCTAGCCACAAGAATGCCAAGTTGAAGTAGGTGTAAACTTGGCTATTTTTGATGAGAATCAGAATGGAATATATAATTTTCACCTTTCTTTAGATAATTTTTTTTTTTTTGGCATCAGAAAGCAGCATCCCAATGTTTTATTTTTTCCTTTTACTTGTGTTTTGAGTTTGTGCCTCCTGGGTCCACCTCCCCCCTCACCCCTTCACCCATCACTCCTAGGGGCGTGTAAGCTGGAATCATTGGGGGTTAGTAACGGGACATCGATAAATGTCACTGTGCCCTCTGAATCAGAGTTATTCAGCCAGCACATTTCCTTGCATGCATTTTGTTAACCTGGAGTGTGTATTGTCTTTCTTTCAGCACTCCAGGCTGTTACAGTGAAAAATTTGCAGTTGGTCTGATTGAACGGGACTTACTATCCAAAACTGTATTAACACATACTTTCAAGTGGCGCTTGTGTTTCTCTTACTCAGAAGCACCTCTGTGTGATACTTCTTTGTGACCTTCCCATGTGACTGTCCGTTTCTCTGTCACTTAGGTGCCAACGTAACCATTGATAAGTAAATATCTATCATGCAGAGCGCCGGAGAATCACAGAATTGGCACATACAAATCACACACCTGGGAAGCCCTTGAGATGATAGCTATTTGTGAGTTATGTACCCTGCCTTCTAAAGTTTTAGGGTAGTTTTAGTGAGGCTGCCTGGTTCAAATTCTGACAGAGACTTCATTAGAAGTACCAGGAAGAGTGTGTTATCCACTTCCTCTTCTTAGCCTTTGCTTAGAAATCCCTGTTTTCTTGGAAGGTGGGTTTTTATTTTAAGACCTTGCTGTCCCACAGCCTCCTCCTCATGCCCAGTCATCTGTCTCTAGGCAGCTCAAGCCTCAAGTCCATCTTGCACTGTGCTACATTTGCCTTTTAACACGTTATCTTCCTCCTGCCAGTCCTTGCTCAGCAACCTTCTACCTCTCCATTGTGGGCATGATATTAGCCCTATTTACCTGGCCATCTGAGACTCTCTCTGTTTTGTGCTATCACTTCAGATTGTTATCTTCCTGCTCCATGTATTTTTTTCTTTCTTGTTAAGATTCACTTTGGACTTTCTGAAAGCACTTGTGTGCAATCTGTTTCTCCCTGCCAACCCCCAGACATCATTCTGTGAGTATCTGTATCTGTGACCAGGTCTTTGCTCCTTGTAGAGCACAGTTTTATTGGCTATCCTGTAATCTTCTTGTCATCTTACCTACAGTCTTAGTTATTTTTCTCATTGCTGAGACAAAATACTTGACACCCAAAGTTGTGGCAGAAAGGTTTATTTAGGCTCACAGTTTGTAGAAGGTTAGTCCATAGTCAGGCATCAAGGCAGGTGGCATCAGAAGAGGGGCATCACTGAGGAGAAACAGTCCATGGCAGGGTAGGCAGGAAGCAGCAGCAGCAGCATTCTACTGTTAAGGAACAAGTGACTGTAGTGAGAGTATTATTTGCCAATATTCTGCAAATAATTTTTCCTTATTAGGTTTGTTTGTAGTGATTTTGCCACAGTGAAATATCTAATTTTTAAGGACCTTATACATATTTTTCTCCTTCAATTCACATCTGTTGCCAGTAACATCTTCTCATCCAGGAATATGTGCACATCTGTTCATTGTTGTCAAATGAGGTTGCAAATTTTCACGTCTGTGTTCAATTTGCTGGAGATGGACTTCTTGAGGCATGGCCTGGCCGGTCACCGGAAGTTACTCTTTCCTGTGCAGTGTTGGAGTTGCCTTTCTGCCTCCTGCTTCCCATGTGCATGCTTGAGCACCTCCATTCATAATAGCTGCTGCACTTTTTGGGATGTGCTCCAGCAGGATCTTCCTCACGTTCCCCCCATGCTGTGGAATCACATCTCCCAACCCCCTGTTCTGCAGTTTATTCCTGGCCTGGAGCCTCTCGACAGCTGTTTCCATTTCTCAGACCACCTCAGTGGGTGCTGCTTCCTCCAGGCACTGCATAAGATCAGGATTTGTTTATTTTCAGAATGGGAATGAAGAACGAGGAGGCGAGGACTGCCTGGTCTTCAGAGCCTTGGATCAAGAATCTGTGATTTAAGAGATTTCTCTCTCAGTGGCTAGGCATTTAGAATAAATGGTTTCCCCACCTGGGTTCAGCTGTTTTGGGTTGGAGGGACCCTCGAAGTAGAAAAGTGGGGCACAGGCACCCTTGGCTAGGACTCTGTGAGGTCGACAGTGACCTCGGCCCACAGCAGGGTGCAGGGCGCCAGAATGCTTGCCCGGTCATCCTGGGCATTTCCCAGCCGAGACCTTTCATTCATTCCTTCATTCATTCATTTGCCAAGCTACATCCAGCGCAGCATAGGACCCACTTACGATCAGCAGAGCTGCCTTGTCTCTCTAGAAGATGAGTGGACAAAATCAATGTGCTTTTGGTGAGAGTCTGCTGACCATTGCAGAGCTGTCTCTGATTTAAACCAAACTCTGCTCTGCATTGGTACTCCAAACACATTCGTTGTGAATTTTGTGCTGTTTTTTCCAGTGAGAGGAAAATGGAAGAGTGTTCTTCAGGAGGACTCTGCAAGGCTGCACAAATCCACCCCTCCAGGGCTAGGTGCCCCGAGGCTTGGTCTGCGTCTGGTGCAGCCAGTGATCTGGGCTCCTTCTTCTGTAGTGTAGACGATGTGCTTTTGTTAAGCCACATTTAGAAAACACTCCGTAGTCCTGTTGAGGATGTTTTCTGTTATATTTCTAAACACTTTTTTCTTTTGCTTTCTACACATCTGAGAATAAAGAGATCACTTCATGTAGGTCGTGCCCTCGTCCCTCGGACATTCAGAAAGCCCGGTGGGTCCCCGGGGTGGTGAGTAACTCATGGGGAGTTTCTCACCCTCACTTCTGTGAGAGACTCCCAGACCCACACTTTCCGAATGCTGGCAGAGGACAAGGACGAGGACATTCTCTCTCATTGCCATCTTTAGGGGCAGTTCCTCAGTTTCCCTGTTTGGGATGCGCAGGGTTTGTTAACAAGGCAGGTGCCGGGTTTCTGAGCCCTGCCGGGCCCCAGCTGCTACTGTGAGATGTCTTTGTGTGTCTGGCTGAAGGCACCAGATAGGATATTCCAGCCCCCAGGTGACGTGGGTGCCTTGGACCGTGCACACAGCTGGGCCCCGCAGGGCTGCAGACTGAGCCCCCTTGAGCAGTGGCTGCCGGTAAAAGCACTGGACCTGAGGCTAGTGAGCTTCTGTGGGTGACAGTTCTGTGGACAGTGCTGGAGGACCCAGCCCTTGTCTGGGCCTTGGACATGGTCACCGTGACCTCCTGCCCGGCCTCTCCCAGACTCAGCCTCTGTCCTTGCTGCTTTTACCACATGTCCTTTCGCAGTTGTGCAGCACAGTTAGTGGTATAAGTGTTCTGAATTCTGAGTCCTTCTAGCAAACCTGGGCACCTGAACATATTCTTAGGCCCCCAACTTAGAAGAGCTTTGTATTTTACAAGAATCATTAGAGAAAGGAACTGATTATTCTGTCTCTAATCTGATGCTCTCTTGCTTTTAAAAAGAAAATTCATATTGAATGTTGATCAAGTATGGCATCATTTTTATAGGTGTTTACTTGGTTTTTGTTTTATTCCTGTGGTGGAATAGATTGGCTGATCTTCTAATGTTGTTTTTGTTTTTCCTGACATTACTCAAGCTTGGTATGTTTCATTTTCTTAACATACTGTGGTCTTTGTTCTATGAATGACTTAGTTATAATTCTATTATGAGTGGTTAGCATTTCATCTGTGTCATACAGGGGCAAGTCTTTGTTTTAACTTAAGAACTTAAGCAAGCTTTGTAAGATATGGTACTTCCTGGCTCCTTCAGCAGAGCTCTGCTCCGGGCCTGCCATTTTCTTGCTGAAGCTCCAGTGGTCTTTCTTCGAGGCCCACCTCTGCCTGGAGCTGTGGGGTTTCTGCCTTTTCTTTTTCCTGTGCTTTCAGTTCCGTTTCTGGTGTTCTCAGGTTGCCTTCCAGTAATTGTGCCTCTCCTCTTTTTACTTGGCTCCTTTTTAATGGCTCTTGGCAAAGAGGCTATGTAATTAAGCCTGTTACATAATAAGTTTTGGAATGGAGAATAAACAAGCGTGGAGAGCCTGGGGTCCTATGCTCTGGAGGAAAAGCATGCGGCTCATGTAACAGGTTTTAAATATCCATTTTGGATTTTGAGAGAGAGTTCTCTACCTCTTTAGTTATTAGCTGTTCTGGAGATTTAGGTCATGAAGCTGATCAGTTGGCCGTCCGTCCGTCTGTCCATCCGACTTGCTTAGGGATTCTCTTCATGGAGCAGATACCCTGCTGATCCGAGGCAGGCGAGACACGGTGCACAGGCAATGGCCTCTGCCTGGCAAAGGACGTCAGGGGCTTAAGGAGCACTGTTAGGGAGCCGCGGTGAAGACATTCCTAGTCTTATTCTCTGGGATTTTAAAGCGCTAGTGGTAGGAATGCGGTGCAGAGAGAGAATGTCACAGGCCCGAGGCTGCTGACCTTGGAAGGCCACTGGCCAGGGACCTGGGCGGAGCCCTCCTGCAGCTCAGGTGACTGAGGGTCATAGGCCTGAAACTGGTTCACAAACACCACTTTCCTTCTGGGAGCCCTGGGTTTTGGGGTGC
Organism: Fukomys damarensis; assembly: GCF_012274545.1. Classification (NCBI taxonomy): domain Eukaryota; kingdom Metazoa; phylum Chordata; class Mammalia; order Rodentia; family Bathyergidae; genus Fukomys; species Fukomys damarensis. The sequence continues at coordinate 58,078,526 of NW_022900924.1, forward strand.
TAGCCAGGGTCGTCTGTGTGCTGGCCCGAGTCTCCCTCAGTCTCTCTAGGCTGGAGGAGCCAGTGCTTCATGGAGAGGTGAGTGGGGTGGAGAGGTGTGTGGGCTCTGGAGCACACAAGGACCCCGGCCCGTGGTGCCCCACCCTTCTGCCATGTCCTGGTCCCTGGAGATGGAGCCGTGCCTCCTTTCTGGGCCGGTGGGCCGCATCTCGCCTGTGCACAGACTGCTGGGCTCTGACGGTCAGTGGTCTTGGGAGCCCACCTGGATGTGAAGCCCACGGTCTCCTGCTCTCTTCCAGCTCTGCAGTGATCTTGTGGCCCCTGGCCATGGCCGGTCCGCGTGGTCACCCTTTGGCAGGGGAGGACAAGGGAGCATCTGGCTTTGCGGCCCTGCAGGCACCGCACCTCATCTCTGGTGTCCAGGTGCCTGCGGTCACGGCCTGCGTCCCTCCTGTCCCTGCAGGTACGAGCGCATCCTCACTGAGCCTGACCCGGTGCCCGCCTATGCCCTGAAGCTGCTCGTGGCCCTGACGGAGCGCAAGCCGGCCTTCACCAGGTACTGACGCTTGAACTCTCTGTCTTACTTCTCCTCTGTAGGTGCATTCTGGGTGTGCTTTGGAAATGTTCAGGAAAGACCAGCATTTGAGCCTCGGAGTAGTAACTTTTTCTGTTTCCTATTTGCAGTAGCTGTTGGTGGTGCTGTGTTGGCTTATGTGGTCACATTCTTGAGCCCTTAGTTGAGTTTGTATCGTGTGCAATGCATGATCCTAAAACGATAAATTCTTTAAGGGGGAAAAATGAATGCGCATTGTTTAAAAATCTTTATTTGTACCTTACTTTCCACTGAACATGTAATTTAAATCTCAGTATACTATTTTGTTGGTTGCTGCCATTTTATTGGTTGCACACTATTTAAATATGATGCTCATCCTTCTTGCAGGTGCTGAGTGTGGTGGCCCTGCACACTTGCCAAGAACAGTTTGCTGAGAGCACCTGGGTGCCACCAGGGGAAGCCAGGGAGGAGAGTCCCGGGGGAATGTCCGCCCAGGGGCCCTCCCTCATAGTGACCAGCTGGTCTTCAGGCACAGGTCTCGGGTCTACAGACTGCTGCTGACCTGGGGAACAGAAAGCTGTGTGGGTGTGGAGAGGCCCCAGCCAGGCCCCTGGTGGCCGTGTGCACAGTGGGCTCCTTCCTTGGTCCCACCCGACCCAAGGTGGCCTGGGAACGTCCCCTAGTCACCCAGGGTGCCTGGCGGGGGCGGGGACAGAACTGCTACTCCTCGTGCTGATCCGAAGCTCTGTTTCCCTGGCATCTTAGCACCTTGCAGAGATCCCAGAGTCTTTCAGATTTAGCTTGCAGAAGGCACTGTCCTCTCTTCCTGAGGGGCAGGTTTAGTGCTGAGAGGCTGTTGGTGTTAGAAATGGAATACAGATAAATGGAGGTCGTCTTTCCCTACCTCAGTGTTGCAAACTAGTGTTGTGTGCTGACTTACCTTTTCATGAGTTTGAACAGATTGCTTTTACTTTCTCTCTCTCTCTCTCTCGCCTTCCCTCCACTTGCACTCATCTGTCCATCCTTCCTTTCTTGTAGTACTGGGATTGAAAGCAGGTACTCTACCACTAAATTGCCCAACTTGCAGTCCTCCTGACTCAGTCTCCGTAAACACCAGAATTATAGCTGTGCATCACTTATTTATTTTTGAGACAGGGTCTCACTGTGTAGTTCAGACTGGCCTTGAATGTACTATGTAGCACCTGGAGCTCACAGCGGTCCTCCTGCCTCAGCTTCCTGAGTGCTGGGATTACAGCTTGCACCACCCTGCCCAGCCCAGCTGTGTTTATTTTTTTTAATGTTGACTTTAGCTCACTCCTGTGGTGTGTTTTCTAGACTCTTTTTTTGCCAGTTGTATTAAATTTAGCTGATTTCCTCCCACGGGTGGGGTGGAGAACCCTGGAGAAGTAGAAAAAGAGGGGCTGACCTCTAAAACAGTTTTATCAGAAAAGGGGTATATGCTGGTTAATGTGAAGTATGAAGAAAAGGGCTAAAGGTGTAGGGAAAGTGGGAAGGGTAGGAGAAAGGTAATAAGGGAAAGAAAAAAATAGGAGAAAATGAAAAAATGGAAATAAAGTGTTTGTAAATGGGGAGGGGAGGAGGGGGTGAAGGGAGGGAAGGGACAAGGGGAAAAAATGACAACCAAGACCTGTCATGTGGAGGTACAGGATCCCGATAATGAATGTAACTGTGCTGTATCCCTAAAATGTACCAATAAACTCAATGAGAAAAAACAAGAGGCTGTAGACTAGGCGTGGAAGTTAATGTACTCTAATCTTTTTCTGAGAAGGCTTTATACACAGAGTTCAATAGATTGATTTTATAATTTTTGTTTTAAATGAGCAAGTACTATCGGCATAGATCATCTTTGCCTTAACCCCTAACAGTAACATCACGGGGTCTGCCGGCTTCCCCTGGCCTCCCCACCTCCCTTCCCATGGCCTCACAGGCCCTTGCATTGGGGTCATAGCAGTTATTTTGGAGTGAGTCTTTCCTGAACATCTCACTTCTTAAACTCGGTGCATATACTGGATAGCTGTGCTTTGTAGTGTGTGCGTGTGAGTCTTTATTCTTACCCTTGCCTAACTGTTGCTGAGCCATTAGGGATCTTACTTTATTTTACATCACCCAATGACCGATGATACTGAATATCTTTTAATGTTATTCACTGCATCTCGTTACAGCATCAGAGCCGAGAGGCCATTGGCGCTCCCTCTGAGATGATGTTCTGCAGAAAAATTCCAGGTGCAGGAAGATTTCCTTTAGGCACATCATTTTTAAAATGGTTCTGTTTTCTATAATTTATGTAATTTTATACAAATATAGAATTAAGCTCCAGTATAGCCACAATGTAGAAAACTCTGACAGTTTAAAAGGGCAACATGAATGCTGCACACCAACCAGTGCACGGAGATGCCCGCACACTCTGTGATGCAGAATGGGCCGTGCGCCTTCTCTCCCCGGGCGGGGCTCTCCTGCTGGGTCCTGCTCCGACTCCCCTTCCGCAGAGACAGGCGTAGGCCGACCCTGTCCCCAAGGTTTGGGCTGAGCCTGGAGTGGGCTCCACACCGTGCAGTGGGCTCTGGGCCGTGGGCATGTGCTGAAGAATCAGGTCCGGGGCTGTCTGCATTTCCCTGACTGGGGTTTAAAGATGCATCTGGAGCGGAACCTCTTTACCTTGGAAAGAGAATAGCATAAGGAGAAGCGAGTGGAGAGGTCTCCTGCTTCTGTCCCATCCTGTTGCGGCCTCCTCTTCCTCACGTACCCTGTGCTGCATTCACCTGCGACCTAACGTGAGCTGTATGAACATGCATTTTCTCTTTTCTTCCTTTTAACAGAGATAGAGTATTGAGTATACGATTTTTGCCCTTGATTTTTTCTTTTTTAACTTAATGGTATATTTCCAGTGGTAACCATTATAATACCAGAATATTTCTGTGTGTCATACTGCACGTTACCTAGGATATACTGTAACAGTTCAAAGGGGGCAACATGAATGTTGAATAAACAGGATTACCACGTATCTTCTCTTCCCCTCAATGTCATAATTTATCTGTTAGCAGCTACAGGACAGACCTATGCCATTTCTAACCTTGTGATACTGCAAAGGACGAGCGGTCGTGTGTCCTGATCTCTCTGTGCACTCCGAAGGGATGGCTGTCAGCAGTGGTGTATGTGCTGTTCACAGCCAGTTGGGCACCACTTCCGGACACTGACAGCTTGTGGAGGGTGCGGCACGTGTCCTCTGTGTCCCTCTTGGACAGACATTTAGATTGCATTTTCTGCATATCAGTGTGGCTGATCCCTTTCAGAGAACATTTGTTTTTTCCCCGAATCTTTTACTGTTGAAAGCGAAGCTCTCATTAACGAAGGCCCTTGGTCCTGTGTGAATGTGTGCATGTGCTGCGCACCCGGGCGTGGGTTTGCTTCGTCAGAGGTAAGCGCGTGGTCCAGCTTATCTATGCGGTGGCGTGGCCTGGGACCGTCATGAATTCCAAGTCCCCGACTCTACCCAGACTGACAAAGTCTAGCTTGTGGGTCTGGACAGTGGCTGTCGAAGCTCCCCGGCCAATTCAGTGAGCCCGTGAGCCTCAGAGCCTCTGCCGGAGCATTGTAATTTGAAAGGTGTTGGTTGATTGCCCCCAGTCTGAGCCGTGCCACTTTGCTCTCTACCGGTTGTGGGAGCATGGTGCTCAGTGTGAGCCCTCGATGGCATTTATGGTGTGTGATATTGGGCTTTCTTTTCAGGTGAATTGAGGAGCAGGTGGCAGTTCAGGAGATTGAACCCAGGGTCTTCATTCTTAGTTTAATCCCCAGCCCTTTTTACATTTCTTTTCTTTTTTCTTTTCTTTTTTTTTTTTTTTTTTTTTTTTTTTTTGATATGCGATCTTTTCATTTCACTCAGTGGTGTAGCCTGGGGTCCAACTGGTGATCCTCCTGCCTCAGCCTCCTGAGTGTTGGGATTGCAGGTGTGCACTACCACACCTGGCTGGCCTTTGACATTCTGATGTGTGCAAATTGAGTCATATATTAATTTCTAGTTTTATTGCATGGTGGTCATCAGATACTTTTTCATGTTTTATTTACCTATATCCAATATGTGGTTAGTTTTTATAAGTGTTCTGTTTATTTGCTTACTGCACCACACAAACGCAGGCCTGGTTCTGAGGCTGCCTGACTTTGATGTGTAAAGTGGTCATATGTTCAGGAACCATGACTTGGTAGCAGCAATTTTAGGTAAGATATTGACTGTAGATGTTTGGCAGAGGTTGATGCCTAATTGTTTCATGCAGTTTTCTAGTAACATAAAATAACCAGGAGTTGCTGGTTATGGATTTAACCTGTCGCTTGGCTCCTCTGTTAGCATCCTGTTCTTAGAAGGGTGTGCATTGTAGGTTAGCTCATGCACACTGGGTTAGAGACCCAGACGGCAGCCTGTGACGTTACCCCTGTGTCCACTGGAGCTCAGTGTGGATAAAGAAACCCTGAAAGCCCAGACAGGGCACCCTGGAGGACTTTGTTCCCCTCAGAGAGACTCAAGCGTGTGGTTCAGTCTGTGCTGGACGACACTGTGCTTCGGTGTCCCCAGGGTGCCTTATTCTTCAGGGCAGCAGCGATGGGGAGCTGGACCTGGGGAGACACTGGGGTTACAGATGCAGGGCCCTCCCGGGTGGACCCACCATTTCCATGGGAGCGGCGTGCTTGCTGCCTGACCACAGTAGGAAGTGGCACCAGCTCTTGCCCCATGTGGCCTCAGGTGTACTTCCTTCCTTAGAGATCACCTGATGTCAGCTGCTCTGTTACAGAGGCAGAAAGTGCACGGAGACAGGGGCGAGTCTGCCGCCCTGGGGAATCTGGTTCATCACTGAGTTCATAGCAGAAATTCCTTGCCAAAATAGTGCGGTGTGCCACCAGAAGGGTTGTGTTACCGCCCGAGCCCTGCCCTTGTCTCCCCGTAATTTTATGGGAGGTTGCCCCAAGCCCTTCCTCTCTGAGAGAGCAGTGCTCCAGGAACTGCTCTCTTCCATTAAGAGCTAATTAGCTCTCAGTGAATCTTCCTCAGCAAAGTAATTGAATTTTAACTTTGAAGTTTTTTTTGGAGCAAAATTTAGTTCTTTTTCCGAATTGTTAGAAAAAAATGTTTGTGTTCTAGACAGGCATTCTAGCACTGAGCTAGTCCGAGAATGTTTATGTTCTATGTCTAAGAATCGTTAGAATTTTAGTTTGCTGAGAATGTTAGAGCTTTGTTTTATGGCAAGATTCATTAAAAATGCAGAAAAAATTCAGAAAAACAATGAAGCTTTAAAGCTCTCTTGAGTGAATCTCATGGTGAATCATTGATGTATCTTTCTCTCAAAACAAGCGAGTCTTTTGGTGCTCACGTTCCAGCTGGCTTGCATCTGCAATTCCTGGTCTGGGTACTCATTTCTGATTCCTTCATTCGTTTAACATCAGACCGGGCCTGAACCCGTAGGACAAAGCACACAGCAGCGGCTTCTCGGTAAACGGGGCACATGGGCTCAAGTGCAGTACACACCCCCGGCGCCGAGAGGTCCAGTGACTGTGCGCACCCGAGCCGGCCGGCCTTCGGCACCTGATCGCGCGCAGTTCACCCCGATTCCTTAGCCCCTCCCACGCTGTGTGAGCCTAGCTCCTTTCCCAGTGCGTCGCTGATCTCTCCCTCCCCTGGTGTCAGCCCATCCACTCATGGGGAAATCCTTCCTAGCCAGCTGCTGGAATCTCCTGATTTTAGTCCCTGTTCATTGGTGTTTTGGCAAGTGGATTCTTACAGCATTTAACTTCTAAGTGGGAACTGCTGAATGATAAAGGTAAAGCATAAGATAGAGTTCTTATCCTAAAGGTGCTTAGGGTTTAGTAGAGTAAGCAGATTTGTGAATGTGTGTAAGAGGTCAGAGAGACAAGGTGTGGCCCCAAGGAAAGGCATTTTACCCGACTGGCGGGGTGTCCTGGTCAAGGTGCTGTCCTGACTGGCAAGAAGTGGAAAGGGAGGGGAGAGCTGCACTCAGTCTGTGGGAAGCCTGAAGAGTTCCTTGTTTGTCTGCCGCCCCTCCTCTCCTTTCCCTTCTCCTCCCCTTCCGCCCTTCTTTCGTGAGGTGAGACCTGTTGAGGGTGTTCTCTAGAAGTAGCCCCTGATGCAGTTAGAAATGCTTGGTGCTGCGGGGCGTGGTGGCGCACGCCTGTAACCCCGGCAGAGCGCCCGCGCCCTGAGAAGAGTTGTAAGGGAAAGAGCTGCAGGCTCAGAGGAGCTGCAGGGCCGGGCTTTCTGAGGAGCCTTGGAGAGACACCAGTCTCCCAGTGGCTTCCATTTGCCTTTCCGTTTATGCATCTTAATTAAGTTAGGTTTTGCTATTCTGTTTTAATTTGAAATTTGTAATGTGAGAAGAGGAAAAGCCCACCTTCATGAAGGCGTTGGAAATGTTCAGGATGTCTCCCTGTTGTTAAAATACAATGGACCCTTGACTTACAAACTCAGTTTGCTCCTGAGGGCTGGTTGTAACTCAAGTTGGTCAGTGAAGGCTCAGCTCCTCTGCGCAGCCTTCAGAGTCTCTCCTGCACACGGGGGGATCTCAGTGCCCTTAGAGACACTGGCCTAGGATTTCTCAGTGAGCCCCACCCAGGAAAGGACGCTGTAATGTTCCTTCCAGAGTCTTTAAGGGCTAACTCTGTATCTGAGACAATCTGGAAGCACGTGCAGCCAGCATTCGGGTCCTAACTCAAGACTTTGTAAATTAAAACTAAACCAAGTTGTTCATAAGTCAGGCCGGTCGTAACTCTAGGGTCCTCTGTAAGTCATTTTGGGGTCTTCCTCCCTCATCTGACTGAATTTAGAAGTGTTTGCTCCAATGAAATCACAAGGAATGAAATAGCTATGCACTGAAGTAAAACTGTTAAAATCAGAACAGATAGATTCTCCAGAAACAGTTTGCTGCTTCTCAGGTGCCTGTGGAGATGAAAACTTCAGGGTGGGGGCTGCCAGTCTCCTGGGCTCCTGTCCCTGGGGTTTTTGTCACCAGGGCCCTGTGGAGTGTGACACACGCTCTCTCTGGCTGGGCTGGAGTGTGTTTTTAACTTGCTTTCCACCTTTTTGAACACAGCCCAGCTGCAGTGTTCTCAGCCACTTGCCCAAGCCAGGCCCGCATCTGCACCTCCTGACGAAGGAGAGGAGTTTCAGGGGGAAGGCAGGCGTAAAAGACTGGAAACAGAGTGACTCATGAGTTTTAGCTCTTTTTGCAGTCCCTTGGTTCAAAAGCTTTTTTTGGACCCCCTTTCTCTGTGCTTAGATTGGAGTCTTAGGGGATTACAGTGCTGTGTACTTATCCAACATGTATTATTGGTGTTAAAATTTATTTGGGAAGATTTTGGAGATCAAATTAAACCTGTCCTAGATGTTGACTTTGCTGAGGTATTTTATGTTCTTCCATTGAAGTTACCCTGTCACCAGTTACGAGCATAGCATTTTATTTTATCCTTGCAAAGTTTAACATTGCAGTTTTCCTGGGGGAAAGTTCTTTTTCTTGCTCCAGTGGCTAGTGGTTGTCAATTGTCTTTGTTGTCTGTTAGTAAAATAGCGTCCCAGCCTGAAGGGAAGGTTGACAGAGGGGGAGGCGCTTGTGCATGTCCGTGTGTGGCTGAGGCCTGGGTGTGGTAGAGGGGCCGGGCTGTCCTTGAGGTGTGCTCTGGGTCTGTGAGGCTGGAGCTGTGCAATTGGACTGCAGCCAGGGTGGTTGTTTCCACAGTGTGTCCCCGCAGGTCTGCCCATGTGAGTCCACACACATGTGGGGAACTCCCTGTTTAAATGTGGGTCCACGTGCACGCGAGTACTTTGCGGTCATTTCTCGGTCCGGAGTGGATAGCTGCTTGGTGGGAGTTACTAGGAACCACTTGGGGTTATAGCCCACATTTGTTCTAGTGACTTGCAGGCCCAGTGTGCACTCAGCACGTCCTCTTTGGCCAGGCCCCAGGTCTGAGGGCTCCTGGATGTTTCAGCCAATGGGGTGGCACACTCTGGCCCAGGGGTGCCTTGATGGTATTGTGTGTGGCTTGCTGGGAGGTGAGTGGTATTTACATTATAAAAGAGTTGTAAACCTTGAAAACAGACAAATGAGAAGCAGAGACCCTGTGTCTGGCAAAGCCTAAAATACTTACTTTCTGAATCTTTTCAGAAAATGTGTTGACTCCTGATCTAAAGGCATAATACTGTTTTTTTTCTGAAGCCTAAGCAACATCCCTTTGTGTGTAGACCACGTTTGCTGTGCCCCGTGTGTCACCTGAGGGCACAAAGGTTGACCGTGAATGCACTGCAGCAAGCAATAACACACTTATTTCATCTAGACATTAAGGTGGTCCTACGTGCTACTTGTTCTTTGGGAAACGTCTGTCTCCCTTTCCCAATTATACAGTTTTCACAATTTAGTGATAATGCCAGTACAACATACAACAATCTATAGGATACAATGAAAGCAGTTTTATGTGGGAAATTCATAGCAGTGAATGCCCACACTACGAAAACAGAGCAAGGTCAGATAAACAACCTAATGGTGAATCTTAAGCTCCTAGAAAAAGAAGAGCAAGACAAATGCAGAGCTCATACATGGGAGGAAATTATAAAGATTCTAGCAGAAATCAGTGCAGTACAGACTAAGAGAATCATATAAAATATCAACGAAGCGAAGAGTTGGTTTTTCAAAAGAATAAATAAAATCGATAAACCCTTAGCCAACCTTATCAAAACAAGGAAAGGCTCAAATTCATGTAACTGGAATGAAAACGGTGAAGTCACAACAGATCCAGCAGAAATCCAGGTGATCATCAATACCTGCTTCAAGAACCTGTACTCTAATAAAATGGAGAACACAGAAGAAATGGAGAGATTCCTAGATACGTATGAATTACCAAAGTTGAATGAAGATATAAAAATTCTAAACACCCCAATTACAATAAGTGAAATTGAAAATGTAATTAAAAACATACCAACAAAGAAAAGCCCAGGTCCTTATGGCTTCACTGCTGAATTCTACAAGACATTTAGAGAAGAACTATTGCCTCTACTCTTTAAACTTTTCAATGAAATTAAAAATGAATCAGTGCTTCCAAATTCATTACTGGAAGCAAGCCTTACTTTGATTCCAAAGTCAGGGAAAGACCCAATCAAAAAAGAGAACGACGGGCGGAGGCCAATCTCCCTAATGAACATAGATGCAAACACCCTCAGTAAGATACCGGCAAACAGAATGCAGAGGGTCATCAAGGAGGTCATACACCCTGACCAAGTTGGATTTATCCCAGGGATGCAAGGATGATCCAACATAGGCAAATCAATAAATGTAATACGCTATGTTAATAGAGTCAAGGACAAAAACTATATGAACATCTCTATAGATGCAGAAAAAGCATTCAACAAAATTTAACACCCCCTTTAAGATAAAAACTCTGCAGAACATTGGAATAGATGGTCTTTATATCAATTTGATAAAGGCTATCTATGAAAAACCAGCATCATATTAAATGGTCAAAAACTGAAAACCTGCACGTTAAAATGAGGAACAAGACAAGGATATCCACTATCACCACTCCTGTTCAGTATAGTTTTGGAAACATTAGCCACAGCAAGTAGACAAGAGAAAGAAATAAAAGCAAAGAAAGATAGGAAAGGAAGAAGTTAAACTGTCATTATTTGCTGATGATAAGATTTTCTATGTAGAAGACCTGAAAAACTCCAGCAAAAGACTTCTAGATTTAATGGACAGATTTAGATTTAGTAAAGTACCTGGATACAAGGTAAACACTCAAAAATCAATAGCCTTCTTGTACACAAATAACAGATTCACTGAGATTGAAATTAAGGAAATAATCCCTTTGATAATAGCATCCAAAAAAAATGAGTATCTAGGAATCAATCTAACAAAGGAAACAAAAGACTTCTGCATTGAGAACTACAGCACTCTGAAAAAGAGATTAAAGAGGACATAAGAAAATGGAAAGACATCCCTTATTCCTGGATAGGAAGAATCAATATAGTGAATATGGCCATACTTCCAAAACTGCTATACAGATTCAGTGCAATTCCTATTGAAATCCCAACAGTATATTTCACAGAACTAGAGAAAACGATCAAAAAATTCAATCAGAAAAGACCTAGAATAGCAAAAGCAATTCTAGGCAACAGAGCCATGGCAGGGGATATCACAATCCTCAGCTTGAAACTATACTACAAAGCCACTGTGATGGAAGCAGCATGGTACTGGCAAAGGAACAGACCCAAAGATCAGTGGGATAGGTTAGAAGATGCAGAAACAAGTCCTGACATACTCAGCCACCGCATCTTTGACAAAGGAGCCAACCATCCTCACTGGAGGAAAGATAGTCTCTTTAATAAATGGTGTTGGAAAAACTGGATTTCAACCTGCCAAAGATTAAAACTTCACCATGCACTAAACTAAGACCCAAGTAGATTATAGGTCTAAATATTAAAACAGAAACACTTAACTTGCGGGAATACAAGTTAGGTAGAACTCTTGAAAATACTGGTGTAGGAAAAGACTTTGTAGACAAATCCTCGGTAGCACAGGAACTAGCACAAAGAATCATCAGCTGGGATCTCATCTTATTAAAAAAGCTGCTGCACTGCCAGAGAAATCACCAACAGAGCTAAGAGACAGCCCACATTGTGGGAAAATTTTTCACCCACTCTTCCTCAGAGTTCTACTATCTAGAATATATAAAGAACTCAAAAAAACCAGACCCCCAGATATAAAGACCCAATTCAGAAATGGGTATCTGAAATGAACAGACATTTCTCAGACAAAGAAGTAAAAGCAGCAAGTAATCAGGAAAAAATGCACTGGTCATTTGAGAGATGCTGATGAAAACAACACTGAGATTCCATCTCACCCCAGTAAGAATGGCTGTTATCAAGAAATTAGCCAATAACAAATGCCTGCAGGGTTGTGAGGAGAAAGGAACCCTGCTCCACTGCTGGTGGGAGTGCAGACTGGTGCAACCACTGTGGAAATCAATATGGAGGCACCTCACACAGCTAGGATAGAGGTCCCATTTGACCTAGCTATTCTGCTGCTGGTATCTTCCCAAAAGAATTAAAAAATCATACCACATCGATATATGTGCACCCATGTTTGCAGAGGCACAGTTTGTAATAGCTAAAACTTGAAAACAGCCTACTAATTGCCCATCAACTGGAGATTGGATAAAGAAGATGTGTTTTTTCTATAAAATGGAGTACTACTCAGCCACAAAGAATGAGAAACTAGAGACATTTATAGCTAAGTGGATGCACATTGAGGACATACTCTTAAATAAAATTAATAGGATCATGTTAAATATGGAAGTTTCTCTGGTGTGAAAAACTGAAAGTGTAAATAAGGATCCAAATGTATAATTGATAATGTGTAATAGGAAGAAAAGGTCTAAAAGAATAGAGGAAGTGGGAAGGGTAAGGGAAAGGTAAGAAGGGAAAAGAAAAAATATTAGAAAAGGAAAAACATGGAAAGAGTCTTTGTAAACAGGGAAGGGTGGAGGGGGTGAAGGGCAGACAGGGGAATGGGGAAAAATGACAATCAAGACCTGTCATGGAAAGGCACAAGATCCCAGTGATGAATGTAACTGAACTGTATACCTAGAATGCACAAATAAACGTAATGGAAAATACTTTGTGAGAACACTGTGATTGTTTCAGGTGCAGCAGTTTCGCGGCATTTCTTTAGCTGTATATTGTCAGAGCCCAGCCCCCAGGAGGCCCCTCATGGCCCCCTACACCTGCCTACTTGGTGTTTTCTGTGAGGTAGCGCGCTGTGCGTGCGCTGTGTAGCGCCCTGCAGCTGCTTGTCTTCAGCTTTGGGTTTATCCTGTAAAGTGAGTTGTCATAGAGTTAAGCAGGCATATGATTTTTCTGAACTGAAGCAGGAGCGAGCAATCACAGCGTGGCCTCCTGCCTGATGTTTCATAAAGATTTGCTGGTTCACACCCACGCCCACCTGTGCTTCCTTACGGCCACTTTTGTGATGGTGGCAGGGTTGAGTGGCTGCCGTGGAGATGGGGCCTGCAGAGCCGCAGAGTTTACCACATTTTGCACAAGGTGTTGAGTGATCAGATAATTGTTCTTATTAAAAAAAACTGATTGCAATGGTTTTGATTTTATCAAGGTTCTTTTCTCTTAAATTGAATAACATAGTATTCTGTTACATTTGTCCAATTTCTTAAAAATTAAAGACCGTTAAAATGTATTATAGAGGCTGAAAAGACAGCTAATGAGGCTTATATAACAATGACATTGTCGCACGCATGTAGTTTAACTGTGCAGTGAGGGGCATTATTTCTGCTAGCTTTACCTTTTTTGATAGTCTTTCTCATAATTGTGAGTTGTAATTTATTTGCACATTAAAAATACCAATCTACTTGATATTTCACTTTCTGCTTATCAATAAGCAAAGCTAGTAGTTGCTTTGGGAGTGGCCTCATTTCTTGTGCTTAAGAGCTGCAGCTCAGTGTATTAAAGTTGGGATTTAATCGTGCTTTTTCTCAGTCACAGAGTTTCAGCAGTTAAAACAGAGTTTCAGGGCTCTGTCAGCGTGGTGGCTCACATGTGCATCATCTAATAAGTGGCTACTTTCTCTTTTTTTAAACAGACTTGTGGAAGAAAGCAAACTGATGCCACTCATTTTTGAAGTGATACTGGTAAGAGAGGAAGCATGCTTGTGAAATTGAAATGTTTGAAAGGTTTTGACGAGCGTGCGGTTGTCTGTGCATCCTTGACCCCACCGCAGAGCCTCTGGTTCTTTCCGTATCCTGAGCCTCCCGTGCCTGGGCTTTCTGCTCCGTGAAGGTGAGTGCTGCTTGGGGCCTGCATGGAGGCGCTGTTCGTAGCCCACCCTTCACAGTCGTCTGCATTTTACGTCTGCTGAACCAATCCACATGTTTCGCCGCCCAGAAAGGAGCCTCCACGCAGGTGGCCGGAGATACGGAGTCCTCCCTCAAGTGCGCATCCTGTGCCGGTGGGGAGTTGCTGTCTGTAGAGCTGGGCTGGCTTTGTGCCCCCTTCTCCTACTCCTGTAGGGACAGGAGTCTGAAACGACAGCCACTTGTGGCTCCTGTGTGTGGAGAATAAAATGGGGTGCAGAATCGACTCGGGTTCTGAGGGTTAGGTGGGAAACTGAGTGGCTGCTTTTAGCTGAGCAGTGTCCTTCCATGGAGTGTCCTGTGGTTCCTGGGCATTGTCCCTTCTTCCGGGAACATTAGTGCCACAGCTCAGTGACAGCATGAGACACAGAGTCGGCCGCTTCCTCAGCTGCTGGCCTGCCTTGGTTACTGGGGGTGTTAGCTGCGACCATCCAGTGGGAAAGGAGCTTTCTTAGCACCTGCAGACTGTTCTCCTTGGAGGTGGAGATCTTCCTTTCTCTGAGAACAGGCCACCCTTTCCCTCAGAGTGTGCTGACCATCCACTGGTGTGAGCGGGATCTTGCTTCTTACATTCTGAGGGCTGGAAGGTCTGGGTTGAGCTGCTGGGGTCTAATGTGGGAGGAGACGGAGGGCCGCGTTGTACCTCAGCAGGGAGGAAGGGTGCCTGACCACTGTCCCTGGAGAGCGCAGCTCTTTGTCCTGGAGCATGGTAACGCAGGATTTTGGTGTGCCCACAGCCGAAGCACAGCGCGGAGTCCCTTGCACCGAGTGGTGTAGGGTCGAGTGGTGTGTTCTGCAGCCTGGCCCAGGGCCCAGATGGCAGCGAGCTGGAGCGTGCGGAGTGCTCAGCGGGGTTTCTGAGCGGAGTCTGGAGAAGGGACAGAGAAGGGAGACGCGGCCACCGAGGGCTGAGAGTGGGTGTTAAGAAGGGTGCTGTTGTGTTGCAGAGTTGGACTTGCTTTGGAGGACCAGTACCACAGCTGTGCAGCTTGGCTGTGTGCCTGGACGTAGGGCAGGAGCCGAAGCTGTCCTCGCAGCCACATTGGGCGCCAGCTGGAAGGGCCCAGCTGCAGGTGTGGCTCCTCCTCCTCCAGCACCTGTGATGCAGTGCCTCTCCTTTGGGGACTGACAGCAGTGGCCCTGGTCTCTGGCTGTCCTCCAAGGCCCGGAGTCTAGGCAGTGCTTGTCTCCACCCCGGAGCGCTGAAGGGATGGGCCGCCTTCAACGCTGCAGTCCCGGTGGGCCCCAGAGCCTCACTGGTGGTTCTCGCCCTGAGCTGAGCAGCCCACGCTTAGGGTCTTTGCTAGGGTGGTATTTAAAAACAAATCCTGCTGCCCAGCAGTAAAAAGAGGTCAAGTCACTGCCTCACATCCCTGAAGAGCATTATTACATTTCTGTTGTACTTCTTTCTTTCCTGGGTTAAGTAATCAGAGCTTTTTCCTCTGTACAAATACATTTTTAAATCAATGCAAGGTGATTGTAGCAGGTATCCTGTGAACTATTGCCTTGTCTTTTAAAACTTTTTGTTACTGATATATATATAATACACTGTTTTATTGCCTGTGATTCTCATGTTTCTCAGATTGTAACATTTCTGAAATCAAAGTCTACTTTCCAAAGCAATGGCATTTTACAGTTGCTTTCAGCCGGGTGACCTGCTTGTCATGGCTTAAACAATTTATTTCACTTTTACGCTCCTTTTTATAAATGCCTGAGAGTGATATATTATAAAAATCCATTTCTGAATAAGTCTAAAAGAGCTTTTTCAATAACAAGAAAATAAAACTTCTGAGTAAGAAGAAGCCACGTCAACTTAATTGGTAGCATTTTTCTCCCTTGGTGCTGATGAGATAATGGTGCATCTTCGCCCTGATGGGTCCTAGAGTCGAGGAACCTTCAGCTTGGCTGGGCCGCTGGGTGTGGCTTCGCGGATCCTGGCAGTTTTGTTATTTGGGGGCAGGAGAAGCAGTCCTTCGGGATGCATTGTGAGCCCAGCCCTGGGCGCCAGGGTTAGTGGCTCTGCCCAGTGGGTGGTGGCTGCTGTGAGGGAGTGAGGGGCTTTAGGCATGGTCTGGGCAGAGCAGGGCACTGAGTACTGAAATGTGCCTGAGTCCTGGGAGCTTGGAGAAACCGTTGGGTGTGAGGCCCAAGGAAAGTTTGAGATGAAATCACGCAGGGCCTATACTCTGGCTACTTCCTATTTTTTTTGGCTTTGCAAACAATGTGTACCCTTCAAAATCAGACAGTTTCCTCTACTTAAAAAAAAAAGTCTCCCCTCCCTGAGCCTTGAGTTGTGGGAGGTAAAAACATCCAGGAGGTTGAGCAGGCAGCCAGGGGTGAGGACGTGGGCGCATCGGGCACCGGGTCACAGGCATCTGCTGGAAACCTGGGTGCCTGTGCCCTTTGGGCTCCCGGGGACGGGAACTGAAAGGTGCAGTCCCGTGGGTGACGCTCGTGACGCCAGCCAAGGGACTGACAGCTCTGCAAGGAGCGCGGTGGCAGAGCAGGTAGAGCGCTTCAGCTGTCTGGACTCCCAGCTGCCCTTTTCCTTGTTTGTACCAGGCCAGGTGCATCGACCAGCTTTTCCATTGCTGGTGCTTCATCCCTGACACCACCTGCAGCTTAGAGGAGCTGAGGGTTTTTTCTGCTCTCAGCTCCGAGAGTTTCCGGCTCCTCCGTTGGTCTGGCTCTGAGGCAGGAGCACCACGGCGGGCTGGGAAAGCCTACAGGTTGGTCGGGCAGAGGCAGCTCCTGGAGCTGCCTGCATCCGGGCCCCAGCTCCTAGCAGCACATCAGCCAAGAACAAGGGTGGGTGAATCTAGTTGCCCCCGAGGGCCTCTCTGCAGGCAGGTCTATAGTTGAGGATGAACTTATTGGTCCTCCCCACAAGGGAGAAGCGGGGACGGTGAGTGCGTGTGCAGCGTGGCCTTCCTGGGAGCTGGGCGCTGCTCCCCGGCCACCCACCTGTGTCTGAGCTCTGCGTGGCCCTCGGCAGGCGGAGGGCACCACAGTGGGCGCTGCCTGCGTTGAGCAGGTTGTGGGCTCACAGCCTCCCTCTGTGGCCTGGGGTCAGCTCAGTGAGCGAGGCTCTGAAGAAGGCCAGCCATGAGGGGCACCGCTACCAGGGGAACGGGATGAGGGACATTCTTTTTTCTATTTTGCCTTTTTCCAAAAAGTAGAAGTTGCTTTAAAACGTGCCTTCCAAGTGAAGTTGGATATATTGGCCTTTGGGTGTTGCTATAATCTAATCTTTCACTTTAGGTCAGTGGTTTATGTTTTGGCTACTTCAATAAGTCATTTTAATGCCAAGTAACATAGGCAGACTCTATTTTATTGGGAAAAATCTTTATTCATGGCAGATTTTCCAATGTGTGCCAAAATATTGCTGTCATGGTATTTTATGTGTCTGTTCCAAAACAAACAATTGAAGAGCAATTTCAGTGGCAAAAGTTAACAATAAAAATGTAATTAGCAATATACTGCTTTGACAATTATATTGTCTAGAAGAGCTGTTGGCTCAAGCTTTAGTAAATCTTTCAAGTCAGCTGTACCTTTAGAAAAGAGTTCCTTTATGGACTCTTGGAGCCCAGAGGATGTAATCACAGGGGCATTAAGGTAGTGCAGACTGCAGCTGCGTGCAGTTAGGGATGTTTTCCACTGTGTGCATTCATCAGGCTTTCAAATCGCCTTGCTCTGCTCGGTTGTGACTTGGCTCCCATGAGTTGTTTTTGAAGCAAGGCAACAGGTTTCTTACAGCCCTGAGAACCTGTGCGTTTGCATCCTCTGTGTCATCTGCAGGATTCTACTGTGCACGTGGACCAACATTTCTAAAAATAGAAAGTTTTGATTA
Organism: Fukomys damarensis; assembly: GCF_012274545.1. Classification (NCBI taxonomy): domain Eukaryota; kingdom Metazoa; phylum Chordata; class Mammalia; order Rodentia; family Bathyergidae; genus Fukomys; species Fukomys damarensis. Next base: position 58,095,861 of record NW_022900924.1, read on the forward strand.
AAATTTTAAGATGCAAATTTATACAAAGAGTAGCTGTTGACTGCAGGAGGTAAATCTCTTCTTAGGCTGTGTTTGTATCAGCAGAACATTTGCATAACGAGTTCCCGTGTATACAAAGACAACTTTGCATACAGCTTACCTGTAACGCCATTGCAGTATGTGCACTATGTAGTTTTTTGGTTGTTCTCAAATGAAAATGCACTTGTGTGCAGGCTTGGTAGTCTGCATCACAGGTTTGGAAAGTCGTTATCCGGTGCTTGAATGATGTGCGGATGGTCACGTGCCAGCTGAACACATTACTTCCATCAGACCAGTGCCACATTAGCTGGATAAATGTGCTGAACAAACAAACTTACATTAGCAAACTTTAGCTGCAGCATAACTAGTTTCTATATAACCAGCCAATTGGTTTGAAAGATGATAGCTTCTAGTAGGATTTAAAAAAACACTTCAGAAAAGCTAGAATAGAACTCAGCTTATTTTGGCCATCTGCAAGACACATACTGTGAATGTGTTATGAGGGGCTTCTTCCACATATGTGGAATTTGGATTTTTGTCATTGCAGTAGCTTGCCTCTCAAATGTCTCCGGGAAGCCCAGGTGTTAGAGGCGGAGCCCCAGTTGTGGTGCCCCTGGCAGGTGGAGGAGGAGCTGGGAAGGGTGGGGATTTGAGGGAGCAGTCATTAGGGCCGTGTGGCCTCTGGGAGAGTAGGACCCTCCCTCCCCAGTCCCCTCTCCACACCACACATTCCCACCCTCCCTTCCTTGCAGCTCTGGAATGAAACCCTGGAACCCTTGCAAGAATAAGCCTTTCGCCCTTTTAGGTTGATTTCTCCCAGGTCCTTGCAACAGTAATGGAACACTGACTTGTTCAATCATCAGTTTTACTTCTAGTTGTCCCCCAAGTCTCAAGCTTGGTTGGTTTGTTTATTTTTAGTTTTTTGAGACAGGGTCTCACTATGTAGCACAGGCTGGCCTCTAATCCCCACTTCCTGAGTGCTGGAATGACAGGCATGTTCTACCACACCTGCCTACTGCCAAGACCCACCCAGTGTGGGGTCTGAAGCTGGGGAGAGTGGTGGGAGATGAAAAGACAATGAAGAGACCAAGATCACTCTTGATAGCGGGGACCAGGTGGAATCAGAGCTTGTCAGGAGCGGGCAAACAGGAAGAAAAGGAGTGGTAGATAGTGCTAGGCTGAAATGGAGTGATTGTTTCTTGACAGGGAAGGATACAATGTAACTGTCTCCTGGGGCTGTGCTCTCCAGGGTCTACAATATGGTTCAGATTTGACTAATCTACAGGAGAGGAAGGTATAAGACCTAAAGTCTCACTCCACGGAGTGTGAACAGCTGGAAGGGCCTTCACGATGCTGGGACCTGTAGCTCAGCGAGGCTCCAGGAGCTCGACGGACAGCGAGAGTCACCCAGGAAGGAACACATCAGGCTAGGTGGAAAACAGACCTTTATTAGTCTGGCCAGATGGCACTCTCGGAACCAAGGGGTTGGCTCAGAGACGCCAGCTCGGGCTGAGGTCTTTTTATAGGGGGTACAAAGGGGGTTAACATTCTAAACTTGCAGGCAGGGGACAAAGGTTAATGGTCTGCTGATGTGAGCTGGTGGTCAGCAGTCACGTACTCGGCAGTCACACATCGATGATTAACAGATACCTACAGGATGTTTCACAGGCCACCAAGACATTCAGGATGAGCAAACAGTTCGACAGTTAACTTGGGGTCTCTACATACAGTACAGATTTTATCTCATAGTCTAGACCCACTAACTTACACGTTAATCATGATCTGGACTTCAAGCAGTACAAGATTGCCTTACATTCCTAAGCCAGGGTTTGAACAAAGGTCAGGGCTATGGCTACAATGGGAGGGAGTTAAAGCACTGGCTCCTAGGCCCCTTTTACTTTGGTCTCTCAAAGGGAGCAGGGAAGAGGTGAAAGATGGTCTTCTGGCTTGGCCCAGGGCAGGGCATAGGCTTCATTTTGAGGAGACAGAGTATTCATTCTTACCTTGCTCTAAGGAAGCCTAGTTAAAAACACAGGAGGGAAGTAGGTAACCTGTAAGATACTAAATAACTAAGATTGTAAGCTTTTGTAGTTTTTACTCTTGGTTGATTAAGCAGTTGAAACAAAGGTTTTCTTCCCTAAAACCAAGACCAGAGGGAACCACAACAAGCCTTTATTGCAGGGACAATCTGCTGAGCTGTCTCTGGACCAAGGAGAGAGAGCAGCATAGCTGGGACAGGGAGTGCTTCTTATAGGAGCTGGGACGGGGTTGAGTGATGTAGTGGCCAGGGATTGGAGGAGCCTGTGACATCACTGATTGCTGGGAGGTAGCAAGTATCAGGTTACTCTTCGGGTGGGGGGGGCAATTTGAGAAGAAGAAGGAGGAGGTTGTCTTTTGGCTAGAGAAGCCATACTTTAGAAGCAGGGCATTATGGGAAAGAGAAGGCTGCTATTTTATGTAGCAGCCCTCTTAAGGCAAGGGAAATCTAACAGGTTGGATCTGGTCCCTAGGAAGTGTGGCCAGAACCAGTGTTGCTGGCCCTTCCCGGCCCTGGACAGGGCCAGCCCACCCACTGGCCACTTTGGTTTTGGGCTTGTGTTGAAATAAAAGCAAAACAGCTCACGGTGGTCACAGTCTAAGGTCCTGTGCGTTGGGAACTCTGATAGAGGGGACACAGGAAAATGACTTGAGGGAGGTGGAAGAGCTACTGGCCCGGCCTGGAGTAGCAGGGGAGTCCCCACTTAGTGCTGGGACCCTCAGGGTTCTTCAGCACAGGAGCCTGTACAGTTTCGTGATGAGCTAACAGCGGAGGGCCTGCTCTCCTGCGATGAGAGGTCGCATAGTCACCAGCTCTGACTAAGCGGCAGCCTCCTCTCAGCATTGGCGCTTTGGCGCTCTTTGCCTTTGTTTTCTCGGTAAAGAAAAAGCAGAATTTACGCACTTAGATTCAGGCAGAGCCGCGGAGCGTTTTCACCGGATTGGGGAAATCCCAGGCACTGAGTCAGCTCCCAGATTTATGGGAAAAATAGAGCTTTAAAACAGCTCTGCAGAGTGGGATTGGATTTCAGATTTATTAGAGGCACCAAATTGGAGGAAGACTGTGATGTGCAGCCAGGAAGGGCGAGTTACCAGTAGAGGTCTTCTATGTTTCTGCTAACAAAAATAATACATCCTTATAAGAAGTTTCAGCAGTACGGACAAGCCTAAGCTGTCAGCATGGTCTCACAAGCTGGGTGCTGCTGACCTCGTCTTCCGCACACACATCATCCCCTTACCGTGTGTGTGCCTCTGTGCCTCACGCAGTCCCCGCAATGGCGTCTGCGGCGCAGGGAAGGAGCCCGCCCAGTGTGCGACTCTGCCTGCTCACCGCGTAATCTTCCGTTGCTTGAGTGCAGTTATTTCCCTAGTCGCCGTTGTTGGCCCCTTCAGCCTTGCCCCAGGCTTTCTGCGGTGGGAAAAGTCTCTGCACACCCATGTGCAAGTGCGTGGCTTTGTACCTCCTCCTCTCCTTGTGGAACTCAAGGAAGACTTTTCATCTCCTCCATTACATTTATGCCTCTGTATTTCATTCTCTTTTTTTTTTTTTTGCTGCTTTGTTTTATTATAAGTGGAATTATTTTCTTAACTTCTTTTCCACTCAGTTCAATGTTAGTGTACAGAAATGCACGTGATTTTTAAACATTGATTTTTGTATCCTTCATAGTTTCCCACTAAAAACAGAGGCAACTTAACTTCTTCCTCTTCCATTTGGGTCAGTTTCCTTTTCTTGTCTGTCTGGCAAGGATTTCCAGTAACATATGAAAAAACTGCAGCGAGAATAGACACCCTTGCATTGTTCCTGATCTTAGAGAAAAGCATTCATTTATGTTTTTGGTTTTTAGACACGGTCTCACTCTGTAGTTCAGGCTGTCTTTAAACTCCAGCTGTGGCAGTCTTCCTGCCTCAGATGATTGCAGGTTTGCACCACCATGCTGTCCTCTTAGAGAAAGCTTTTGGCTTTCCCTGTTGAATATGATGTTAGCTGTGGGGTTGTCATATGTGATCTTAATTATGTTGCTGTACATTGTTTCTGTACCTAACTTGATGGTTTTTTTGTCATGAAAGCATGTTGTATCTTGTTAAATGCTTTTTCTAAATCTATTGAGGTGATTATGATTATTGTCCTCCATTCTGTCCATGTGATATATTGCATTTATGTATTCGCCTAAGTCGAGCCATCCTTGCATCCCGCATGAATGTGATGTATTGGCTGCTGAATGTGCTCTTCACTCTGCTTTACTGGAGCTTTCTGAGGGTTTGATTTCATCTGTAGACACTGGGTTTTCCTTCAGAGATATTGGTCTGTACTTTTCTTGATGTGCTGGCTTTGGCATGAGGACAGTGGCCTCATAGAATGAGTTTGAAAGTATTTCTTGTGACTCTTATTTTTTAGAAGAGTTATAAAGGATTGGCACTACTTATTCTCTCAGTGTTCGGTAGAGTTCACCAGAGAAGCGTTTAGGCCCTAGGCTTTTCACTGTTGGGAAGTTTTTCTTGCTTATTCAGTTTCTTTGTTGGTTAAGCTTAGATTTTCTTTTCTTGGTTTAGTCTTGGGAAGTTGTAAGTTTCTAGGAATTTATCCATTTTTAAAAATTGTCATATTTCTTGGTATATGGTTATTCATTTGTGGCCTTTCGTGTGATTTTGCATTTCTGTGATGTCATTTGCGACATTATTTCATTTATAATTTTATTTCTTATTTCATTCTTCCCTGTTTTTAAAATTTTATGTCTAGAGAAAGATTTGTTAATTTATCGTGTTGGTGGTGGTGCTGGGGATGCAAGCTGAGGCCTTACACATGGTAATGTGTGCTCACCTCTGTGCTACACCCCACCTTTATCTTTCCAAAAATCCCTTAGATTTTTTCTAATTCCTTACGTTAAAAAGTTGATTTGAGATCTTTCTTTTTTTCTTAATGTAGGTGTTTACAGATACACACTTCCTTCTTAGATATTTTTTTGTTATACCCCACAAATTCTGTCATCGTGCATTTCCATTTCCATTGGGCTAAGATTTAAAAATTTCTTTCTTCTTCGGCCTATCAGTTGTTCAGGAGTGTGTGGCTTAATTTCCACATATTTCTGGATTTTCTAAAGCTCTCCCTGTAAGTGATTTCATATCTTTTGGTTGGAAAGGATAAGTGAAATGATTTCAGTCTTCATGAATTTCTTTGGTCTTCTTTTGTGGCCTAACCTTTGTCCTGTCCTGGAGACCGTTCCTTGTATTCCTGGAGAATGTCTATTCTGCTGCTATTGGATGGTGCGTTCTGCTTGTTATCATTATATAGGACAGCTTTGGCTTTTGGGACAGTTTTTACTTAGAGTTCATTTTTGTTACATATATAGTTTGATCAAAAGATATAGTACTTAAATTAAAAAATTATTAAAGTAACAAAGCACATTGCCTAAATAGTCCCCCTTGAAATATTCCCCCTGGCTTCAAACACATTTATCCCATTGTTTGGTGCAGTTTTTATAAACTTTTTGAAGTTTGTTTCATAGCCCTGGGTATGTTTTTTCTTTATTTCATTCTCTGGCTGCTTAAAAAGTATGTGTGTTCTGTTACTTGTAGGATATTTTATAAGTGCTAATTAGATTCTGTTGTTTGATGGTGGTGTTGGGTTACTCCATGTCCTGTGATTTTCTTTTTAGTTGTTCTCTCAACTGTAAAGAGAGGATGGTGATGTCTTCAAGCATAATTATGGATCTACTATTTTTTTCTTATCTCCTGATTTGTGCCTCAATGTTTTGCAGCTGTGCTGCTTGAATTATACACGTATGGGGTTTCTGTGTCTTCTTTTTGAATTGAGTCATGATGTAATTGTACCACTATCATTTTGTCATTATGTTGTGTTTCTATGTTGCTGTAATTTTCTTTTCTCTGAAGTCTACTTTTTTCTGATAACAGTATAGTCACGCTTGCTTTCTTTTGATTAGTGTTTGCATGGGGTATCTTTTTCCATGCTTTCAATGTTCACCTTTCCCTTATCATTAGATTTAAAATGAGTTTCTTGAAGTCAGCATATAGTTGGGTCAGATTTTTCCTCAATCTACACTGCAGACCTGCCATTTCAGTGATGAGACCTTTTATATTCAATGCAATTATTAACATGTTTAGGTATTGTCTGCCAGTTTATTTACCTTTCATCCCTTTTTAGTTTTTTGTTTCTGTTTTCCATAGACTATTTTAACATATTTTAGAATTCCATTTTTGCTATATATAGTGTTATTGAGAATATCTCTCTGTGTGAGAGGTTATCCTGTCATATTTTATACGCAAAAATTACAGCATGGTAGAGTCATCATTTTGCCAATTTAAATATACTTTATTTCCCTTCACAAAAAATATTTTTAAAAAGTTTAGATGTGAGGGCCAGGTATTTAGCTCAGTGGTGCCACCACCTGACTCACAGGTGCAAGGACCCGAGTTTGATCTCCGGTACCAAAAAAAAAAAAAAAAGTTTAGATTCGAAACTGTATAGTTATAGTTCATTTTAAAGAGATTCTAGTTCTTCGACCACTTTCAAAAAATCATTTACTCTTTGTTTAGTACAGCTTTACAATTTTGGCAAGTTGTGAAGTTTGCATAGTGAGTTCCTGTGTCTTCACTTAGCTTCCCTGTGAAGTTCTTACGTTACCATGGTGGTACATTTGTCCCTATGTGGTGTCCGGTAGTTTATTTAGATCCTGCTAGTTTCTGCTGGTGTCCCTGCTTATAGGAGCCATCCATCGTGGGCCCTCTCAGCCAGCGTTACCTCTGGTTGGTTCTGTGGGGAGTGCGAGGGAGGGAGAGCAGTAGGTGGGGAGACTTGTCACATGGAGGTTTTATGAGTGGCTTGTGGCCATTGTTATCTGGTCACCTGGGCCACTGGGTGCCCGGCTTTAGGGAGAATGAAGCCTGGCTCTGGCTTCAGTGAGTGCAGAGTTCACTGTCAGGACAGACACAGAGCCTATTTATGGTGCAGTGTAGGGCCAGTGCTGTTGGAGGCGTACAGCGGCGCCCCCTGATGTGAGGACTGCCCTTCCAGGAGGGGGTCACTGCCAAGCATGGAGGACTGCAGTTTCCATGGTGCACAGTGTTTGTGACAAGCTGAAGTGCCTACTTGGGAGTAGGCACTTTAGGAGTGCTGTACGCCCTCCCCAGTGGCACATGTGCCCACTCTTCTTTGCTGGGGAGCACTTCTGCTCTCCTGTCAGCGTTAACTTGTTGAACTTCATCTCTGTGCTCGGCGTCTCTGTCCCAGGTTCACACACAGGCTCCTCTCTGGGTCAGTGCCTTCATCACGGGTGCTCGTGATGCCGCTGTTGTGTCTAGAGCGCTTGCCTGGCCTGCAGTTCTGTATCTGTGAGATGAGTTAATTTAAGTCTCCACTCTATGGTCCACTTCCTGCAGCAGGAAGCAGTGTCCTGTGTGGTCAGCCTTGTGCTCCTGCACACAGACCGGCTGAAGCAAGTGCTCAGTAATGTCTGCAGAAGTGAGCATGTACTTGGGGGTGAGGATCCAGACTGTGAGGAGCTTTTAATCCCTGCCAAGTTGGAACTTAACCTTATGTCTGTCTGCCTGGGGTGATTGAGTTAATTGCATTAACTTGATTGGCTTTGGAGCCATGTAGAGGATGAGTACAGCACACTTCTGGGGGCGTCTGTGGGTGTCTGGGGTGTCAAGGAGGTGTGATGTTGGCAACCATACCTGGTCTCTGGCCCCTTCCTCTCTGGCACTATTCACCTGCTCTGTTTCCTGGCTCCAGTGAACCAAGCAGCTTCGCCCCCCTGTTCCCCTCCACCATGGTGTCCTGCCTTGGAGCCAGCCGACCATGGACTGAATGCATGAGACTGTGAGCCAAGCCAAAGCTCTCCTGCTCTAAATTGTGGGTGTTGGATGTTGTGTCCCAGGGCTTAGAGGGATCTTGAGGACTTGATTGATCACTGGAATGCGTACCTGAGGATCTTTTGTGTGGGAAGCACATTTGGAACATGTGAATAAAGCAGTGTCAAGAAAGCAATTCACATGCTTGTCGTTATATTCAGTGACCTTCTCATTTTGTAAGTGCCCTTTTCTGGGCAGTCTGCCTCTAGGTTTGTAGCTTCTCCCCTGTGATAAGGTTAGCAGTGGTTTTCACGGTAGCAGGCGGAGTCAAGCCCCATACTCCCAGATGCCCATGTCTGAGTCTCAGAAGCCTATAGCTGTGCTGTCATGAGGTGCTGGGGAGTTACGACTGGGGTGGAATTAGGCAGTCAGTCAGTCACCTGGACCATCTCATGGGCTCCATGAAATCACAAGTGTCCTTTAAATATGGAAGAAGGAAGAGGGAAGAGATGTCAGAGTTACAGGATGTGGCGTGAGATGACCCAGGTGGCAGCTGGAACTTTGGCACAGGGAGAGGCCGCAGGCCAAGGAATGCAGCAGCTCCTAGCAGTTGGCAAGGCTGGGAAGGTGGGATGACCGGCACCTCCTGGAAGGAGCCGGCTGGGCAGAGAGCGAGGCTCTGGGCCTTGAGGCTCATCCTGACCTCCAGCCTCCAGGTGGAGGAGATGGTGGTCTGTGTTGTTTCAGGATGCAGAGTTTGTAGCACTTTGTTGCAGCTGTAATAGAATGTGAGCCACTACCACTTACGGCACAGCAGGTCTGTCCTGCAAGTGAGCATGGGAGACAGAACTCAGCAGTCTTTGTAGGAGTAGCAGCTGAGACTGGGTGTGAAATCTATTTGGGTCTTTTGGTGTGAGTTTATTCTGAGAGCCATAAAAATATTGGCATGTATTTGATGGTGTTTTTAGATTAAGATTCATAGTATGATTCTTCATCTAAATTGGCCACAGCAGAAAGAATGTTCTTTTCCTCTAACTCTGCCCCGCATGGTTCACATGCAGATGCTTTCTGCTGTGCCATTCAACCATGGTAGTTTCTGGATCTCGCTGTAAAAATGAGTCATTGCTCCCTGACAGGTTTGCTTTTGGAATCTGTGACTCGGGAGCTCGGGGGAGGGCCCACATGTGTCTTTCTCCATCTGGTCTCCTGAGACGCTGTGTCTGTGGAAGCCCTGTGCTTGTTTTATTTCACTAGAAAGTGTTTTATGAAACACTTTTATGAAAGTGTACCCTGCATTTCAGCGTAGGCCTGTGGCTGGCGGAGGTGAGTGAGGGTCCATTTGCCAGGTGAGGATTCTTCAAGGGTCCTCCCATCCCTCCGGCCTTACACCGCTTTAGGGTTTATTTGCTTGAGTTCTTAAGGAGGTCTGGGACTCAGTAATGAACAGTGTATTTAGAAATGAGCTTTTCCAGGAAGTTGTTGCTTTTTACCTTTAGATCAGTACTTGTCAAAAGGGTTCAGCGTCCCTGCTGCAGGCAGTTTTGCCATTTCTCTGCCAGTGTGTGATAGATAGGAATGCAGACTTTCCCTTTGAGCACCTATCTGATGTGAGGCTGCTCCCCTCCGAAGAACTTTCTGGGTTTACATTTACCTGACCACATCTCCCTGTCTCCTTTAAAAGACACCTGAAGGTGCTGGCCATGGTGATGCAGGCCTGTAATCCCAGCACTGTTCGAGGCTGAAGCAGAAGGGCCTCAAGTTCAAGTCCAGCCTGGGCCACTGAGTGACTTAGTGAGACCTTGTCTCAAAGGAAAGAGGGCTGGGGATGTAGCTCAGTGTGAAGGTTCTGGGTTCACTTCTCCATACCACAGACGACACCACACAGCACAGCACAGCACGAGACACCTGCCCAGCGGCACACCAGCCCCTCAGGCGGTGACCAGAGAGACGTGACTGAACTCTGGCTGTGCTGTCCCGCAGGATGGTGCCCAGGGACCTGCTCCTCCCGGAGCCCTTGGTACCCACTTGCCACGCCCGGGGCGGGACCTCTGAGCTCAGGTCTCCCACCCGGTAATCCCTGCTTGCTTCCAGCCGGGATTTGATTCTGTGCACGAGGACCAGGTCTGAAACGTTCAGACTGGGGATGCTGTGGGGAGGGGAACACGGTATTTGGTCACTGGCCAACACTGCCCGCAGGAGGAAGAAGATAGGTGTGCACAGTGTGCCGTGTCCTGACCACTGCAGGTTTCAGCCCTACCGAACAAGATGGCGCAGAGCCTCTCCTCGGTCCACTCAGAAAGAAAGTGCCTGGACCCTGGCCGGGGTCTCGGAGATCTTCAGAGGCGCACCTGGAGAGCAGGTGAGCTCAGCTTTGGGGCGTGGATTTCCTGTGATGCCTGTGTGCGCAGGAGGGTCTCTGCCCTGGGGCGAGCACCCTCCCCACCTCGTGCCGTTTGGGTCAGGCCCTCGAAGTACTGTCCCCTGACCTTGGGGAGGTGTTGTAGGAGGCCTGTTCCATCCTGGCCCACCCGAGGGAACTGGGACAGATGACTAGGAGGGGTGTACCATGCACCTGGGGGAGAAGGGGGCTAGCACACAGCACAGAACCACCTGGCCCAGAATGCTGATGGTGCCGCTGCTCAGGAGCCTGAAGCCATCCATGTCAGAGTTTCCTATTTCCATGACAACCTCCGTTGCCATCCCAGTGGCATCAGGGGGTCACGTGCATGGTCCATCCCACACTGAGCTTCAGGGCCTTGGCCCTCTCCCCTGTGCCTTCTGCTCCCACACTCAGGCCTCCTGTCCTGACCCTGTGCTGCCTATTGCTCTCCCTCACAGCCCCCGTCTTTCCTCTCAGGGGTGGGTGGTTCCCTCCAGGGGCTCCAGCCTGGCCCAGCTGCTCTCTCTGCCTTCAGAGCCCTGTGGCTTCCTCCCTGCTTTTGCAGGGCAGACTGTGGTCCCTGTGTCAGCTGCCCTTGAGCGCACCCCAGCTCACCTTTGAGCACGTGCCCACGTCTCAGCACGCTCCTCCTCCTGCCCAGCACCTGTGACGTGAGCCTCCTCCTAGAGGACACACAGCGTTGGCTGGTGCCCTGTCACTTTGAGGCTGTCTCTGTGCAGCGACCGTGAGCCATGAGCGTCCCTGCAACAGTCCCTGTCTCCCATCCTGACCTGATGCCCCCAGGCTGAGACCATGTCCGTCTCCCTCGGGACATGCTGGGTGCATACGCACTTTCTCATTGCCCTCCGACCTAAATTTCTTGAGACCAGATTTCGGTGCTGTCTTTCTCCTCTTCCTTTTCAGTACTGGAGATTGAACTGAGGTCCTTTGCACTGAGCTACGTCCCAGCCCTTTTTATTTTGAGACAGATTCTCGCTAAGTCCCTAAGTTGCCCAGGCTAGGCTCAAACTTTCAATCTTCCCGCCTTAGTCTCTCTAGACTGCTGGGGTTTTCTCCTTGGCGTGCTTCCTCTTACTCCCTCGGGTTTCTGGCTCCCCTTAAATGGGCGCACACTGGGTACCATCTCCAGTGAGCACCATGTTTGTTGTCGCTGCACCCAGAGCAGCTGTAGTGCTGCTGACCTTGCTTGCTGGCTGCAGGGTTCCTCCAGGAACTTGGAGGGACTGGAGTTCCTCCAGACTTGGCCTCCAGGCCCGGGGCTCCCACTCAGCACCCACTACCTCCGTTCTCAGTGCCTTTGCTGCTACTCAAGCAGACTTTGAGCCTAGGCTCAGTGGCCCGGGCGCCTTCTTGGTTTCCTGCTCAGCTTCCCACTAAGCAAAGCTTCCCCTCCCACTTCCCCTTCCACTGTCCCTGTTGCAAGTGTCCTCAGCTCCAGGGTGGCTTTGGCCTGCACTTTGCTCCCTGGGTTTCTGTCACGGCTGAAAGGGGTCTCGAGCCCCCTTTGGGTGCCCCTTGCCCAATTAGGCCACTCACGCACCGAGAGGTCTGGCAAGAGATCTTTATTGTAGGGAGGTGAGCAGTAGGCAGGAAGGCAGAGAGAGAGAGAGAGAGGAGGAAGAAGAAGCAGAAGGAGAGAGAGAACAAAGAAAGGAAGGTCCTTTTATCAGTTTGGGGGTGGGCTATTGCTTATTTATGAGGAGTGGGATAGTTTTAACCTATCACGGGCCAGATTGTTTTTATGGGCTCAGTCCTGCAGACACAGGTTTCAACTTCCTGGACCACTGTGGCCTTGGTGGGGAGGCAAACCAGAGATAAGGGCATGAGGTCATTTTAGGAGCCAAGAGGTACCAGGAGAATGCAGCCTGTGAGGCGGCGTCACAGCGTACTTTAACATGATCAATTCCGTAACAGTTTTTGCTATGTGATTTTTTTCATAAATTCTCTGCACTTCAAGTGACTCCTGCCTGCTGTTCGTAGATCTCAGAATTTGACATCTGTACATCTGTAAGAGAACTCTGATGAGTGTGTTGTTTACAACTCTTGCTTTTAATCTTTAGTGATTTTCCTCTTCCTGTGTCAGACTGAGATGAACAAAGTGCCTGGATATCAGTGTGTCCCTCTGTGTTTCTCTCCTGATCCAGTTGTTACCACATTATGGGTTAATTATCATTATTAATATTAATAATTATTATTTCTTTATTAAATGTTTTGATCTGTAGCTGAGATTTGTTTCTTTAGTTTATCCTTTATGATATTTCTGTCTTTCTTTGGACTGATCATTATTTATCTTTTCTCCATCTCTTCTCCTCCCCTGGATAAAATTCTTTTCAAATGAGATTTTCCCGATTAAGTCCTCTAGTTTCTAATAGATTTCATCAGGATTTGTGCAGAGGCCCTTTAATTAGTGAACACAGGCTGTGGCGCATCTCCTCTTGACATTCCCGGCGGACACTGTGTTGTGGTAGGGCTCTGGGTCACTCCGGGCCTGTGTGGCGGTGCCCCACGTGTGTGCCCTTGAGAGGTGGCACCTAAGGGCTCACATCTCAGGGCCGTGCAGGAGCTTCCTGCTAGAGGCGAATGGCCCTGTGGGTCTGGGCCATAATAAGAAAGCAGCCCAACCACCACAGAAGTCCATGGATGAGCCCAGGGGTCACAGTCGGCAGGGAGGTGGCCAGGCGTGGACATTGTACAGGAAGCTGGTGCGATTCCAGCCGCCCTGTCAAGGCTGACACTGGAGGAGCTGCCTGATTGAAGAGCTTCTCTCAAGCAGGTGATATGTTACTGTTAAATGAGACCGTCATTGTGGTGTAATACTTTGCTTACAAATGTAAATATAAAATAAAGCATTCATCTCCCTGAATGACTCCTTCCTGATTGCAGAATGGGTGAGATTTCGGATGATCCATCTCTTCTTATTAATCCCATAGGGCTTCACAGTGGAAAGAAATGAGACTTATTTGTGCTTGCAAATCAAATTGCCATAAAAGGTTATTTCAATAGACAGAGGCAAAATCATAATAAAATAATTTACTAAAAATGGGAGCTAAGAGTGTGCTTAATGGAACAAGATTAGATTTAATTTTCTTACTGTTTCCATCATGAAAGCTCCATTATCTTTCCTGAAACCTTGCTCAGGCTCCCACCACTCTGCAGTGTAGAGGCCTCTCGGGTTCGTGAAGAGGATGTGGGCTCCATTAAAAATAAAAATAGTGGATATTACTCTGTTCTTTCATTTCTGCTATTTGATATCCGTGTTTCACATCTAGCTTCTTATATTCTCTTCCTCACTTCATCTCCTGAAAGCCATAAAATACCATTATCTAAGAGCTTTCAGAGGAAAGAACTTTGATTCCAGGGTTGAAAACGAAGCTAAGTCTTACTGATGGTAAGTCTCATGAGTGCAGAGGTGCTGAGAGTCTTAGGAATTCATCTGGTTCTGCCTTTGCCTTCAGACATATCTACTGTGAAACTGCATTTGGGGATAGAAACAAACCGGCACAGAACTGGCCCCTTAAACTTTGCAGAACTGATAGATTGGAATAGTGAATACTTGAAATACTTTATAAACTCCCAGAAGATGCCGCCCCTTTGGTTTAAAGTTGTTAGGGTAAGGCACCGGCCTGGCACCTGAGAGGCAAAGCCTGGTTCATTGAGGTGCCGTGGGAAGTTCCAGATGAGAGCCGCTGGGGCCCACTGGTGGCAGGAGGAGTTTGGTCAGAGCAGGGAAGGAGAGGCCGGGAGCCGACCACCAGGCCACTGGCTCTGCTAGTCAGGGTGGTGGGATATTTCTGGTTTGCTTTTAGCTCTGCTGGATGCTAAGGGAATTAATAACCTCAGCACGTACTTTTGGCCAAGATTTCTTGTGGACTGTGGAAGTCTCAGCCAGGGGTTCCAGAGGCTCGCCTGGCCCGTGTGCCTTGGTGCCCTGTTCTCTCTGCCTGCCTGCAGCAGCTCCGTGGCGGCCTTACCTCTTCTTGTGCTGCCTGCTCTCGCTGCCTGCTCTGTCCCCAGCTCCTTTCTGCACCACCCAGCTCGCCTGGCCTCACCCTTTCCAGCTGACTCCTGATCTGCTGTGTCTGTCTGACTGTGACCCAGGGGTCGGTACTCCCCAGCTGGTGCCTTGGAGCAGGCGTGGGCTGCTTTTTCTACAGATTCTCCAGGGAGTGACAGTTGTGTGCAAAGGAGATTATTCATTTTAAAGTTTTTTCAAAATAATCTATTTTCTGTAAGACCAAAAGGTATTGGTAAGGTAGATGACATAAAAGGAAGAATGATCCTAGAGGTGTCTGCATATTACTTTGCAAGGTGTTTACATAGACCCCTGTGTAGATATTTGTAGTCTTTGTGTTTTAAATATACATGGTTTAACTTTGAAAGTATATTAATTTTGATGTGTAGATTATTTTGGGTGCCTTAAACTGGTGATTTTAAAAAAGTTATTTGTTTATCTTGTTCCTTCTGCCCTGAGAGGATGAGAGTCTAAGATGATTTTTTAAAAAAACTGGAAACTCAGATGATTTATTTCACAACCCAAAAATATTCATAGAAAAATTATTGTAATACTGTAATATAATACAGAATAATAAGGAAAATACAAAATATAAAGAATAATAAATTAACTTGCAAAAAAAAGGCTGACTGATCATAGAATCAGCCCTGGTACATGGTACAGGGCGCCTCCTGGAGACCAGCCCTGCTCTGCTCCCCAAACCGCACAAGCTCACGATGGCCACCCAGCGCCCTCAGCACCGTGTGCCTCCTGTCCCACAGCCCGTCAGGTTCCCATGTGGTGGGTCTGGGCTGTCAGGAGTCCCTGTGGCTCTGGTGCAAGTGTGGTATTGGGAGGGCTGCCCTGACCTGTGTGCCCGAGGAATCAAGGAGCACCTGCCAGTCCTGTGGGGAGGCGTGCGGTCCTGGAGGTCTGGGGCTGACAGGTGCAGGGTTGAGGGTTGCTGGCCCAGAGTCCCTGGGCCAACACTGTGCTCAGCAGTGATCGCACATGCTCAGTCTGTTTGTGTCCACTGCACAAAGTGCCAGGCCCAGGCCAGGGAGAACGGGCCTGTGCTGGACACCTGTCTTAGTCACTTTTCTCTTGTGGCCTAGGCAAAATACCCAACACCCAAAGTTAAAGGGGAAAGGGTTTATTTAGCCCACAGTTTATAGAGGTTTCAGTCCATGGTCTTCTGGCTCCAGGGCAGGCAGGCACACGGCAGAGGCAACAATTCATGGTGGCAGAATCCAGCAAAAGCAACAAGGGAACCTCAGCAGCCTCTTCCTGCCCCTTTTATCCAGACTACTCAGTGCCAGACCAACCAGTGGACAGGTTCAGTAGTCATACGCCCTTAATCCCAGCATCACACGTTGTAGATCCAGCCGCCTCTGAAAAGCCCCCCTCGTTCACACGAGCATTTGGGGGACACTGGAGCACCCATGGACCTGCCCCGAGCTCAGCCCTCCGGATCTGTGTCCTCCCTCTTCCTCCCTCCTCCCGGCCTCACTTGCCTCCGTTCACCCTCTGTCCATCCTCAGCTCTTGTTCTGATTTCTGGTTTTCTCTTTGACCTGCACAAGAGGAATGTTTAATCAGGCCACCTTGACCTCTAAGCTCCTAAAGCTGGAACTTGTTTTTGGAGACCTAACATATTTAAAAAATATGAAAACACCGCTACAAAGAAATATAAAGAAATCCTCTTGGGTTGTGGGACCTTTGCTTTGCTGCAGAGGTGTTAGACCTGACTGAGTGGACACTTGTCAGAGAGGCTTGGTGCTCAGTATGACTTGTTTGTCCCAGGATAGACACAGAAGAGTGTGGTTGGAGTTCAGCTGATGTCTCAAAACCCGTAGGAGGCTCCCAACCAGGCTAGGCCTAAGAAATTAATTTCAGTTCTCACGAGCGCTCTGCTGGATTCCAGAAATCAAGGTGGGCCACTATATGGTCCTCTTCTCTCTTGGTCAGTGTAGCCAGTCTTCTGACTTTGGACTCTCCTCTTCCCCCTCCTCCTCCTGCTGTGTGGTGACTAATGGTCAACCTGGAACGCCCAGCTGAACTGAGTCAGCATGGTTCTGAGTGCGGAAGACCCACCTGAGGATAGTTTCCAACGGCATAAAAAGAGAAGTAAGGGAAGAGGGGAAGATCGTATGCTGCTGGTTTTCCTGGAGAAGCTCGCCGGGCGCCATGGGAGTTTTGGTTGCTCTGTCAGAGGGGGAGCTCGGGTCTCTAGTGTGCGGTCAGATCTCACGCATTCTTCTGCATTTGACTTTTTAGGTGAATATTTTAAAATAATCCCATAAGTTAATCTGTCCTGTATTAAATCTGTTCCCTTGCAAACCTTGACAACAATGGAATGGGCACCTGGACTGGGGTCATTGTTGTGACGTTGCCTGGCCATATGGCTTAGGAGCCTTGAGAGTTAATTTGGAAAGGTTTCGAGAGACTGGCTGAAGAGGCAGCCCTGGTATGCCCTAAGCTGAATGGGAGACTCTGGTGGGAGCCTGGAAAACAGAGTACTTTGGAAATGCAGCTGGTGGGATGAGGCTCAGGAGTCCTCTGCTGGGACTGCACTGACTCCTAGACCCAGGCAGTATGTGTTGTGCTTTGGCACGAAGTTGGTCTGCACTTTGCTTGTGCTTGGAGACATTGCCTGGGTGGCAGAAAAATTTCAATGCTGTGTAGCGTTGGGCTGGTGGCATGGCTACTGCTGAGGGCTTTTGACCAGATCTGTTTTGCAAATTAAGAGTGGGGAACCAGCAGGGTGATTTGAAGGGTTTGGCCAGAGGAGAGGCTCCAGTGGAGCTGAGGGTTGCAAGGATGAAAGAGGAGAACCGTTGTTGCTGAGAAGAAACAGGATAATGGAAAAGTGACCTGAGGCCTTTTACAGAAAGGAAGAGTGTGTTTGGAATGTAGGAGATCCCTGGCGAAGTCTTTCAGGGTTGCTACACCTGTTGACAGTTCATGGGAAGCGGGGACTGTGATTGTAACAGCGCTCCCCTATTATGTTTTAATGTAGTGATGTTGATGTGTACAATACTATTTTTAAGTACATAAATGGAGACCCAAGGAGTACTACAATTTGAAGCCATAATGTGGAAACGAGTGCAGTAAGAATTGTTATAATAATTCATGTAAATCTGACTAGATCGAGGTATGTTAGCTTTGCCCAGATCTGCCGCTGGAGGCTGGTCTGAGGAACTGTCCGTTATGGAGTTGACGGAGTGGACTGTAGACTGATGGGCAGCCTGGAACGCCCGGCTGAATGAGTCAGCACGTTCTGGGCCTGCGAGACCCACCTGAGAGTTGTTGCCTACGGCATAAAAGGAATCCTGGAGGGAAGACCGTGGGCTGTTGATTTTCCTGGAGAAGCTCATTGCAGGAGGGATTTTAAGATTTTTTCAGGAGTTTGAGTGTTTGTTTTCCTGCTGCACATGCTGCATGTGAGTACATGGCAGGGTTTTACCAATTTGAACTCATCATTTATAGTAAAGGTTATTAGAGAGGGATGCACACTGACCATAGGTACTGGAGAGGCCGTCTGTGCCCCTGGCTCTGCACCCACCCTCCGCAGGCCTCTCGGGCACACAGGGCCTTGGGCCCAGGGGAGTTGGGGGCAGCCTGGTCCCCCCCCACTTCAGGGCCACCTGGGACTGGCAGTCCTTCTGATAGCCTCCACCTTCATAGGCGCCGGCCTAGGCACAAGCCACAGCTGTGCTTCCTGGCCGCAGCTGCTGTGCCCCGTCCTGTGGTCAGGAACTGACCGTGCCCTGTCGGACTCACTTCATGGTGGTAGGCTTTTGCTCCCTGTGTGCTTGGGCAGTGGCCATCCTGGGAGGAGGGAGGCTGTAGGCTGCACACAGTGTCTTCTCGTCCACCCTCCCCCCGGGCTGGTCTTGAGTACAGATGGCCCGTCTGTCATCACTGCAGGGAGACACGGCGAGGAGCAAATGGTTCCCAGGACACTGGTCCAAGGGCCTCCCTTTTCCCCTGTGCTGTACCTGTCCCCAAGCCCAGAGCCGTGCTGGGAGCATCCCGCAGAAGCCTGGGTACTGAAAGGGGCTGGGACAGTGTATGGGGCAATAGGCTGCCAGAAGAGCGTCCCTGGCTTACCGCCCACTGGGGGTTCAGAAACCAAGCTCGGCACACTGCTCAGCAAATGGTGCCCGTTGGCCCACACTTCTGGTGTGCTGGCTGCAGTAGGTCACTGATTGTGACTTCATTAGCTGCTGCTGGCGGGTCATACTGGATGAGGGTCTCAGTCCAGTCTCCTGTCCATTCAGAAGGGTGGGGGTGGAGGAGGGGCTTTGCTGTGTACCTGCCTCTCCCGGTGGCATCATGCATGCTGGTGTGGAGGGAGCAGAGCTGGCTGTTCCTGCCATGCTGGCGTGGATTGCCTTGGCACACCTGGCACGGCTGCCTGGCCCCAGCTCCTTCTAGCCCGGGAAGGCCCCACTCAGACATCTGAGCTTTAGCCTGTCTTCTGGGGCAAGCGGCTGGTGCGTCTCTCTGTGGGCTCAGCATGAGGCTCAGGCTTGCTCAGTCACTGCTGCTCTGGGATCAAATCTTCAGGGTGACAGCGTTCTTGCTTCTGCCACCCCACCACTCTTGTGACAAGTCTCACCTTTCAGGGCTGTAGATTGCATCAGGGCCCTGGACACCAGGTGATAACAGGACAGTGACCCTGGGCCCCGCAGACCCAGAGCTAAGCCTGGGCTCGAAGTCCCTGTGCTTTAAGGAGTATGGTGAGGCCAGGCTGGAGACTGGCACCTGCTCGTGGGCAGTGGCTGTGGGGTCGGCGGGCAGCAGAGGGCAGGTGTAGGCGAGACCAGGAGAGGTGGCAGCATCAAAGCCAAAGCAGAACGAAAGAGCCAACCCAGCGGGATAAAAGTCCTCCTTCCCTCATTGGTGGTGGGGCAGTCTGTCCACTGACACCAGGTGCCGGCCAGGCCACTTCCGTGAGTGCGATTTCACATCCTTTGACCTCTCTCCCAATTTTCGCCATGCCTATGGTAACCACTGTTTCATTTTCTTTTTCTGTATATCTGACCTGTTGTTTCCTAAAGGAGAGATCACACAGAGAAATGATAACATGTAATATTTTTCTTTCTGCATCAGGCTTAGCATGTTCACCCAGCACGCCACGCAGGTCTGTTCATGCTGACAAACTGCTGATCTCTTCCATTCTAGCGGCTGGATAGTGCCTCGCTGCCCATATCTGTGTCTCATGTTTTCTCTGTCTGCTTGTCCCCAGGGGACACTTTGTGTGCTTGTTCTCAGCGCTTGTGCACAGGGCCACAGTGACGATCATTTATACGGAGTCACCACCGTCTTCAGACTTGAGGGCAAGGCTTCAGGCCCTTTCTGTGGGAGCTGCGGGGAAAGACTGGCCACTCCTCACGCATGTCCTTCTGGTGTCCTTGGGGTCTACGTGCTGCTCCCCGGCAGTGTGGCGACGCTCTTTCTTCAGGGCCCGGTGTGCCCGACTCCGTCTGTCCAAGCTGTACATTCTGATGAAGTTGTTTCGTCTCTGTTGCCCAACACTAGAGTTCGGCTCCTGTGATTCTAATTCTCAGTGGGAAGTGCTGCATTTTATTAGTGCGCTTGTGTCGTGTTTATTAAGTGTCCCCACAGCATGGCGGCAGGCGTGTGAATCAGGTCCACTGTGTGTGTTGGCAACTGGTGGATTATGGACAGCATCGTAAAGGAACACGACATGAGCACAGCCATATTGACCTGTGACTCACCCGAGCAGTGTGGACGTGCCATCGCTATAGCAATGGGCTAGTTCAGCTGGTGATCTGATCTATTGCCTAGCAGGTGTAACCCATAATGGTTGTTATTGTTTCCCTCTGGAATGTGTGGGTGGTACTCTCACTCCCGTGCAGCCCTCGCTCCCATGCAGCTGGAGAGTATAAAAGGAAGAGGTTCTGTAAGCGAGCGAGCGAGCAAAGGTGCTTCCCATCTCTCGGTCCTTTAAGGTTTAGGACCTGCTGGCAGGGTCCTGAAGTCGCGGCTCGCGACAGTGGATGAGTTCAGACATTTCACCACAGGGTCCATGGCGTGGCCTCGAAGGGTGTCACCATTGGGTGATCGGTCTCCTCCTACACACCCCAGCTGGTGCAACACCATCTGAAAAGCGTGGCTGGTGGTGGCGACTCCGGTGTGCGTGTCAGTATTTATAGGTGCTCTTGCCTGTGCCTTGCTGGCTTCCTAGGTGTGATGTGTCTCAGGCACAGGGGACCAGTCAGGCTCCAGACTGGGATCCTGAGGTGGATTGACCTGTGACTCACCCGAGCAGTGTGGACGTGCCATCGCTATAGCAATGGGCTAGTTCAGCTGGTGATCTGATCTATTGCCTAGCAGGTGTAACCCATAATGGTTGTTATTGTTTCCCTCTGGAATGTGTGGGTGGTACTCTCACTCCCGTGCAGCCCTCGCTCCCATGCAGCTGGAGAGTATAAAAGGAAGAGGTTCTGTAAGCGAGCGCGCGAGCAAAGGTGCTTCCCATCTCTCGGTCCTTTAAGGTTTAGGACCTGCTGGCAGGGTCCTGAAGTCGCGGCTCGCGACAGTGGATGAGTTCAGACATTTCACCACAGGGTCCATGGCGTGGCCTCGAAGGGTGTCACCATTGGGTGATCGGTCTCCTCCTACACACCCCAGCTGGTGCAACACCATCTGAAAAGCGTGGCTGGTGGTGGCGACTCCGGTGTGCGTGTCAGTATTTATAGGTGCTCTTGCCTGTGCCTTGCTGGCTTCCTAGGTGTGATGTGTCTCAGGCACAGGGGACCAGTCAGGCTCCAGACTGGGATCCTGAGGTGGTGGGGAGGTGGGGCTCCACAGCAGCCCCAAGCCTGCACGTTGGGGGCTCTTCCCCTCTTGTGCCCCAGATCCCTTTTAATTCCCTGATTACCTGGGTGCCTTGGGTGCTGGTCCTGAGCATGCTGCCCGGGCGGCGCCCCTACTGTGGCCCATTCAAGGGCCGTGAGGTGTGGTGGTCAGGGGTTGGTGGTGACTATTCCCTCTACTCTGCTGAGCTTGGTGAGGGGTGCTTGTCCTTGTGACCTTGGTCTTTGCCTGTATGGAGATTGCGGCCCCTTCTGTGCCTCTGAGGGTGGCAGGAAGCTCCGTGTCCTCAATCCGGCCACTGTTGCCCAAGGATACGGACCTGACGCTGGCCAGGCCTGGCCCTGCCCTGTCCCTGCGGTCCCCTCATAGGTTGGTCCCCTCCTGCGTGGTGTGGACTCCTCCAGTCATTGACTGCAGCGGTTGATGTCGGGTCTCACCAGCCTGCTCTTGCCGTCCTTGCATCTGGGCTCTTGGGTCTCCATTTGGAGGGGGAAAAGCTGCATCTGACGAGGCTGTCTCTGGTTAGAGTTGTCCCGCCCTCCTGCTTGTGCCCTTCTCCTGCAGTGGGCTGAAGGTGCACCGGCTTGCGGTCCCTGCCACCCCTGCCAACTCTGAGAAGGAAGCAGGATGTGTCTCCGTACTTCTTATCCCTGTAAGCACATGTGGTTGTGAACAAGAACAAGCCTTATTCGAGTTGCTGCGAGAGAGAGGAAGTGGCTCCTCTGATTAAGTGAATTCATTCCCATCTGGTCTATACCTTCTCGGCTGCTCCTCGCCTGACTCCCTCCCTCCGGGGATTGTGGTCCAGTTTAGGCAGTGGCTGTCTCGCCCCCCTGGAGAACCAGGTCCTCGCGGAGGCAGGGACAGCTGCTCTGCCCTGGGGTTGCCTCATCAGTGCTACTTAGGAGGCGAGCAACCAAGAAGAGAACTGAGAGCCACGTTTCTAGCAATTTCCAGCACAGACGGGAGCGCTGTCTAGCATGGCTGCCGGATAGCGCTTCCCTCATTCTGCACAGGCGCCTACGCCGGAGGAGCATGACAACCACGGCCGCCACGCTGAGGCTGGATCTGTCCCTGGGATCTTAGTGTCCAGAGGTGACAGAGGTGGAGACTTGGCTCTTTTGGGCGACCTGGTCAGGAGTGAGTGATTGAACTGTGGGACAAAAGTGCACAGGCTCTGAGGAGTGAGGCTAAAATGAGGCCAAAGCACATAAATGATTACACTGCTTGGCAGAAGGCACTCAGGCTGTGTGAGGAGGGGATGGTTAATCTGGGGCAGAAGCTCACAGGCTGTGTGAGAATCGAATGGCTAAACAACATGAAGTTTAGAGCAGTGGAGGGTGTCATGTCTGGCCATGTCCTTCCCCTTTCCCTGAGAAAAACTGCCTCTCCTGAGACCATTCCAGGCCCAGGCTGCTCTTCTCCTGTGCTTTTCTCTTAAGCTGATATTCTAAATGACAAGTATGGTGGCTCTTTCTTTCCCGAGTCTCCCTGGTGGCTGGGCACTCGTGGTGGAGAAACGGCCCCTTCGGGCCTCTCGGTGGCCGGACTGTCCCGTCTCCGGGCAGTCTGTTCTCCCTCCACGCCCCCTGGTTGCTCACTGGTACAGGAAACGTCGGTCTCGGCGAGTGGCGCTTGCCCTGTGAGGACGGGCGGCGCTGAGCACTGGCGTGAGCACGTGAGACGCTGTTAGGGTGTTGCAGAACGGGCGCAGCGGCCAGCACTGCCTGAGTACAAGTGGACTCGTCCCAGCAAGACCGACCTGTGTTTGTCGAAGGGGCTTTTGAAGGACGATCTGTCATTTTACCAAGCAGGACCAGAAAACAGTATGGATTGGCTTTGCTTTTTCTCAGAGGGCGCATTCCCTGTGTGTCGCTAGCTGCTTCGTCATGAATGCCGCGTTGCATCAT
The DNA here is from genome assembly GCF_012274545.1 of Fukomys damarensis. NCBI lineage: Eukaryota > Metazoa > Chordata > Mammalia > Rodentia > Bathyergidae > Fukomys > Fukomys damarensis. The sequence continues at coordinate 58,118,874 of NW_022900924.1, forward strand.
CTTGACACTTATCAGTCTTCCTCCTCCAGCTTGGGAGCCACCAGGTGAAATCGGGGCAGCCCATCGCTTCCGCAGTCATCGGCCCGAACCGGGACAGCAACCGCTCAGCTTTGGTGGTCACCACAGAAGTGCCCTTGAGCAGGTTGCTGAAGTCAGGGTCTTTTAGGCATTGGTAGTGGAAAGCAGACCGCTTTCCAGTCCAGCAGAGACCAGCTGGCGGGACCCACAGCATGCGAGGCGGCTCCCCATGGACAGGCGGGCGACTTGGGGTCCCTGAAGCCTGGATCAGCGACTGTAACCCCGAGTCAGGACTCCTGGCCTCTCTTTTCCTTCTCACTGAGTCCAGCTATGGAGACTATGCCGTCCCAAAGGTCATGGGGACACTGAGAGAGCGGCAGGGCAGTGAGGCAGGCCTGGTGGTCCTTTCTCGTCACAGGTGGGCAGGGAGAGGCATCCCGCTGTCTGCCCAGAGCGCAGTGGGGTCTGCGCACCTGCAGTGACCTACGTGAAGCAAAAGGCAGAGACAGGCCGAGAGCAGGCATGCGAGGGGCATGGGCAAAGCTGTGGCGAGTCTGGGGGAAGCTGGGCCAGCTCCACCGCAGTAGGTTATAAAGCTGGACAGAGGTGATTTGAGGAAAATGGACAGTGCCGAAATTGGATCAAGGTGTAGATAACTGAGTTGATTTAAAGATTAAAGGTCTACTGGCAAAAGCATTCCCAGTGCTGTTGCTTTTATGAGAGGCTCTCCTGGATCTGCTAGGACAGACATTAGGTGCACAGCGAACACTGGGATGAAATGGACGTGTGAGGGACGTGTGAAACGGGTGTCACCCACGCCCTGCTGCACTGAGTGGCCACGAGTGCCATGGCTCGAAACGCAGTGGCAGCAGACATTGCGAGGCTGGCAGAGGATCACGGCCCTCGGCCCTGCTGACATCACAGCCTTTCCCGTCCTCCTCTTCTGGTTCCGTTTCCTGCCTGAGAGCCAGTCACCTTCTGACAGATGCTGGGATTACTTCCTGTGTTTAGCGAGTGTTGCCTTCTTGAGGTGTGGCAGGATTGGTGTTTTGTTCTTTTCCATTTTTTTTGTCAGAGTAAGCCAGGAACCCAGGACAGTGGGCGCCTGTGATATCTGTGGCAGACATGACCATCCTAATGCAGTGGTGACCCAGGGCAGATGCTAGAGCAGGACCGGGGCGAGTGGGAACACAACTTGAGTGAAGCCAGTGACTGGGTGACTACGGCTGTTCTGTCTTGGTTTGGATGCCTGTGCCGCGGTTAGGGTGGTGTTCACCTTGGCTTAGCTTGGGAGAGCTGAGGGAGAGGCCGTGAAATGCTGCGCTGTCTTCACAGCTCCACTCTGAAGCTGAAATTATTTCAGAAACAGCGAAATGAAATTTCTGTTGATATGAGCTGCCCCGAAGGTACTATACAGAAGACTTTCTGTGTGCCAGGAGAGAAGGGAAGACTCGTAGGGACAGGCCGGGTGGGCCTCGTGGTCCCTTCTCGGGCAGGAGCCAGGCAGAGTCCCAAGGTCAGGGGACCGGGAAGGACCTGCAGGCCAGGCCGGATCTCTCCGCTCTTGCTCTTCGCAGGACCTGGCGTGAACCCTTTGCACCAGAGTCGCTGCGCCCAGCCTACTCCTGTGCCTCGGACTGCACTTCTAGATTGTACGAAATTTTATCATTTCACCTACAGTCTGTGTTTAAGTTTTAGTAAATCAGATGGAGAGAAAAGCAAGTGACTTTTTATGATCCTTTAAAATTTCCAAGAAATCATCTTATTTGTGTCTGAAACAGGAAATAGAGACTTGTTTCCCTTAGCCTCTCTCTGCAGGTCTGTTTTTCTCTGGTGCGTGATGGGGAATGTGGAGGAAAGCGACATGTACCCTTCAGTCCCCTCGTAGCTCCCTGCGCTGGAGCACGGCACTGCGAGTTGTAGCCACATCACACAGGTGTCAGGACAGAGGCGGCCAGAAGCAGGGCTGGGATCTAGCGTGGCAACAAGGTGTCCTCTTTGGGGCACTTTGCCTCGGTGGCCTCAGACATGGCATGGTCTCCTGCGTCCCTCTCCCTGCGCTCCTGGTCCCTCTGTTGTCCTGCACGTACAGAGGCTGCGTGGCTGCCCCTCAGCCTGGGTCGCCCCCTGCCTGGGCCTGGGGTGGGCCTTGCTGCAGTCCTGCAGGTGGCGCTCCCCTGCTGACCTGTCCTGGTGGAGATGCAGCTGCGTTTCTGCACGGTCCTCACGGAACTGTGGTCTCTTGCAGGGGCATCGGGAGAGCGTTCTGGGTAACACCGTGCAGAGTGTGGTCGCCTTGCTCAGCAATCTGGTCACCTGCAAGGACTCGAATACGAAGCTGCTGTGTGAGCACGGTGAGCGCACTCCGTCACCCCTAGTTCTGGGGTTCGCCATGCTCGGGTCTCTCACAGGGCGGGGAGTCGAGAGATGCTGTGAAAGTTGGGAAGTCGAAATACGGGGTCACGATCTGTAAGTCATGAACATGGAGGGCAGGGTCAGACAGAATACTCTCCCCCAGTTACTTCAGTTTCTGACGATACAGGGTCACTCGGCACTGCTTAACGACGATAAAACAAAAAACAGAGGTGCAGAATTACTGCTGCCAATGAAAATGAAAACCGATGTCACCGGACACGCCTCTGAAGCGGGACTCCGTGGGGAGAGTGGCTTTACTTTACGTCTGACACACATCTCTTAGCTTGTAAGACCACGTGCATGTTCCACTTCTATATTAATGAAGGATGTTGCTAGAACTGTTCACAAGAATGGGCCCAGATGAAATGCATCATTAAATAAGATTATGAGGTCACTGCTAATACTTGCCCACAGGAATTTGGAGTTCTGCTTCTATGGGAAGATCATACTATAATACTGATAATATTTTTTCCTACCCTAAAAAAAGACGTGATTTCAATAGTAAACTGCTAGCCACTGTGGAACTTTGGTACACAGAAACATTCGTTCCGTACCCGGCAGCACTGTGTTCTGTTTGTGGACGCAGCACGATTTACTTGACGGGCGTGCCATGGTCGGGCCGCCTCCCTCCCGCCTTCGGTGTTACGGACGCTTGCTTGCAGGGACACGTGTGCACGCTCCTTTCTCTGGAGAGCAGGGCCGGCTGTAGGGCCGATCCCTGAGACTGGAGTCACTAGCTCGTCCGTCCGTTCATTGCCGTTCTGTAGATGTTGACACATTACTGCAGGTGGTATGCCGGGCTGTGCTTCTGCCGGGACACACGAGGTCTTTGAACGGAAGTGCGTTACATTTCCCACTTTGTTCAAGACAGTTTTTGTGTTCTTCAGCAGTTTTGTAGTATCTTGTTAGTCTTTGCGCATTTCTTAAGTCAGTCTCATCTAGGCGTTTTGTTACTTTCACTTGTTATTTGAAACGTGCTATTTCCTGCCACTGTATCTCCTAGGCTTTCTAAAAGAAATGTGAAAGATTTTGATTTCTTCATGTTGCATCTTGTACCCCATTTGTACATTTTTAGGCTGGTTCTTCTGGCTTTCCCCTTGAGTAACGCTTGTGAACGGTGACAGTCTCTCCCACAGGCCATCTGGGCTGTGTTCTCACAGTCAGTGAGCCACAATGGCCTACTGTGCCCCCAGCCTTTGCTTTGTGAGATGCTGTAAAGCCAGTCTCTGCATTACATGGAATTTCTTCTGAGTCTTGATGGTTTTCTTGCAGTGTCATCTGTGTTGTCTGATCTGTTGGTGTCCCGCTGCTCCTGTGCGCTTTGGCGTGGTTGGTGGCGAGGGTTCCCTTTTCTCCACATCGGCTGATTCTTCTCACATCTGTTGCTGCACCGTAGTCATGAATTTTTCACCCGGGTTATTAAGAATTTGCATTTTTCTATGTTTTTCTTTGTTGATAGTGTTTGTTAAGGTATGATTTCATTCTTTTTTTTTTTTTTTTTTTTTTTTTTTTTTTACTGGGAATTGAACTCGGGTCCTTGGGCTTGCAAGGCAGGCGGCAGAACTGCTGAGCTAAATCCCCAGCCCCATGATTTCATTCTTTACCTAAATATTTAATGCGATTTCCTTTGGACACAGTTCCTGTTGACTGCTTCTTCCTGTTTTTGTTTGGCGTGCTTTATAATTTTTTTGGATAGCAGACATCTTGGATGATGTGAACGTGTCAACATCAGAAAGCAGATGGCCCCACAAGGTTGTGACTTCTGTCTTGTGATCTGTGCATTTACTTAGTGGCTGCTGTGTCAGCTCTGTGAAGTCTGTATTCTCTGCACCGGCGGCCGCAGAGGTCTCTGTCACTTCAGTTTGGAGCAGCTAGTGGCTGGACAGAGGTTTCCTGAAGCCCACAGTCTCCTCCTACCCCACAGGCCTCATGTGTGCCAGGCCCTGGCATCCACAGGGAGGCTGCCTAGTCCCCAGGTGGGACCAGCACCCAGGGAGGAGGCCTTGTGGCTCTCCACGGCCACTGCCTAGCTGCACATATGCACACAGCCTCCTGGACGCCCAGGAGGACACTTGGGCTTGTGCAGCCTGGAGAACTGCTCAGATCTGAAGACCCCCCAGCCTCTGTGCCCTCTGTTGAGACTTGGGGGGACAGTGCTGTTGGGAGCGCCTGCTGGAGGAGCTGGGCCTTGGGCACGTGGCCTTGCAGGGCAACCTCTGCTGTGTCTCTTCCTGCCTCGGCCTCTGGCTGGCAAGGCGAGCAGCATGCCTCCTCCAGCACACTGTTCCTGCCTTGGGGCCAGCTGATGGGCCAGAATCCCCGGGACAACCCTGTCCCCCCAGGTCGGGTACAGCAGGAGCAGCCTGCCTTTTTGCCCTAAAAGTATCTCAGCCTCAAATGGCTGTGATGTTAAAAAGTCACCAGTGATCGTTGGTTTACAGTTGGCCTCCTCCCGAAGTCTGCTCAAATAACAGGGGTGTCCTCTGAATGGGACTCTTCTGGAAGAGGGGTGAGAGATTGGACTGTGGTAACTTGGAGGCGTTCCAAACTCCCATTTCCCAACCGGTGGTGCCTCTGACAGCACAACCCTATTAAATGCCTTGTTAGTGTCACAGAAGTCATTGGTGCTCCTTCCAATAAATAAAAAGACAAAGCAATTCCTTTAGAATATTGTCTTCTTAGCTGGATTATGTCTGTAATCCCAGCACTCTGGGAGACCGAGATAGGAGAATCGCAAGTTCAAGCCCAGCCTGGGCAACTTAGTGATTTAGACCCTGGGGATGGCAAGGGGTTGGGATGTAGCTCAATGTGAAAGTCTTGGGTTTAATCCCATCTCTAACTTTGGGAGAGAAGCCGGGGTACCATGGAAGAGGGGGATTGTAGGACCAAGGTAGGGTAGGGACAAAAATCTTGAGGACAGGGTGTCAGGATCTGAGAAGCCAGGTGTGTGGGGTGTCTGTGAGGTATTCTAGCTGGTGCTGAATTGAGTGTCAGTGCCATGCTGGATGGGCACGCCCAGAGTTCACCACGCTTCAGGTCAGGTCCTGGTGGCACAGGGCTGGCTTCCTCCCCCGTTTCCCCTCCTCCGCCTCAACCCTACCTCGTCCACCTCTCCACCTCTTCCTTCTTTTCCTCCCCTCCTTGTACTGAGGCCTTCACAGTGAGCCACGTGACAGATATGGATACAGATAAATAGATGAATGTGTGTATATAGGTACATATATATACATACGTATATACATAATATGTATATTATGTATACATATATACATATATATATACATATATACATAATATACGTATGTATGTATACATATATACACACATACACATATATCTATATTTTGTAAGACAGGTTCTCACTAAGTTGATGAGTTGCCCAGGCTGGGCTCAGACTTGTGCCCTGGAGTATTGGGACTGCAGATGTGTGCCTCGCCATGCCTGGTTGTTTTCTTCTAGTTTTTCCTTGGCCCCAGTTGTATTTACATCAGTTCTTACCAAACCCGGAGCAAAGTGCAAATGGAAAAGATAATCACAGCGGCCATAGTGTTGTAGAGTAACTGTCGGCCTGCAGGCGACAGCGATGGGACAGGAAGCCTGTGCTGTGGGCGGGGACCGGAGGGCCAGGTGGAGTTGTGCAGTGCGTGGATTTGGAGACGTCTGCTGGTGGATCTTGGCTTTTGATGAGTTCTGGCAAAGTCACTGGTTTATATATTTATTGCATTTCACACAGAATTAAATTAATTCCTTATTCCAGGCATGCCGACTTTCTCTTATTGACACTTGCAAATCACCCCGTAGAAGTCAAGAATGGTGCAGATGATGCCGGCAAGATGACTTCCCTGCTTGTCCTTCGTTGGTCACAGCTGTGTTTGCTCACTGAGCTAGTGAGAGGTGGCTCTGTGAGCCTTTCCCCCTCCATGTGGCGGTCCCCATGTGGCCTGGTGCAGCACACACGGGTGTTACTTGCAGGATGGGTGTGCGCACTGGAAGGAGCCCCCACACCTCAGCAGGCCATGGTCAGCAGTGCCCTCTGCCCAGAGCAGGGCGCGCGATGGAGCAGAGGTGAGGGAAAGAGAAGGGTCCGGTCCACGCGGGAAGAGCTTTCCCCACCACTGGGTCCGAGCCTGGGAGCACGGGTGATGAGCGTGATCTGGGCAGAGCAGGATGGAGGAGCACACGCCGAGCAGCACTGGCTCTTCCGCAGTGGAGTGCAGGCGCTGCCCGTGCTCTGAGGGGTGACGGGGAGCCGTCACGCCCGGGAGGGCTCGGGGCAGTGCGGCCGCCAGGGACGCGGGAACCGCTAGATCCACCCCGTCATCACCGGTGTGGAGCTGTATTACATGACTCGGGTTTTTCTTTTTTTCTTAAATGTTCTCGTTTTTACAACTATGGAAGGAAAGAACTATAAAACAAAGTAGGATGTTTTATTTGCATTTAAAAAATAATCAGCATTAACATTTACAAACTGGCTGCTTTCTCATCCTTGTGCAGTGACCTTTCATTAACGGGTTTAATGCCAGTTTTACTAGCAGAGCTGTCGGGATAACAGATTTACAGGACACGAGGCAGCACTGGCATGCTATAACCCCTCCAAAGGAGCATTCAAAGAGATTGTGTTTGTCTCCAGTGGTTTATAGAGCTGCTGAAATCAAAATACTCATTCTTATTCAGTCTATTATTAAACTGTCCAAGCTGGTGTGTATTCAAGGAACCAGAAAATCACCATGAAAGTTGTTTGGCTTTAAGAATAAAGAAAGCATACTTGATAGCTCTTCGATTGCTTGGCTTTTGAGTATAATGTGAATGTTGGACCGCAGGGCCGGGCATATCTTCTGTGAATGACCACATAGTGAGGGCTTGGAGCCCACATGATTTTGTGGCTCTTGCTTGGTTCTGGCAGCACTGCATGAACACAGCCGTGAAGAACCCTTAAAGGAATGGGCAACGCTGTTTTGATGAAGTTTTATTTATGAAATAGGGTGGTCAGTCCATAGACCATGATTTCCCATCCCCTGTTGTATAACTCAGAATCTCTCAAAATTTGTAAAAATTTAATTTTTGAGCTGTGATTCAAGTTGAGAAATAACAGTATCTGCGCTAGCACCTGAATTGCCTTGGTCCTTTGTGGGAGAGTGAACGGTTAGTGATGTGGACAGTTTCTCATGGTGGTTGGAGCAGGGGTGTGGAGCTGGCTGCTGGGTTCAAATCCAAGCTCTGCCATGTGCCACTTGGATGACCTCAAGACGTCTGCTCGGTGGCCCTGAGCCTCGGTCTTCTCGGCTCTCTGCTGCATATCTGGGGCCGCAGCCACGTCACAGTGCCCCTCATGCGGTGAGGAAGTTGACTGTGGGACGTGGAAGCCTGGTAGGTGCCGCTGCCCTTACCACTGAGTGGCCAGTCTTGGGGGATCCCCACCCCACCCA
>NW_022900924.1:58126838-58162038 GCF_012274545.1 Fukomys damarensis
CTCCGCCCTCCGCCCTCCGCCCTCGGGGCCCTTGTTGATCTCTCCTGCCCTCCTCATCTGAACCTGTGCTGGGGGAGTGAGGCAGCTGTGAGGTTGGGGGCGTGTCGCGCTGCCAGCTGTGCCCGCGCTGTCCGGACCTCTGGGAGAAGACAGCGGGGTCGTCTTCAGGGGCGTGGTGGGGTCTCGGTGAGCCCTTGGGGGAACGCAGGTGACAGTAAAGGGCTCTCCTCCCCTCACAGCTGCTTTCACTGCCACTGTTTTGTTGGTGTCCTTGGTAAGTAACTCCTGGATAGATAAATTTAAGATTTGATATTTCAGGCCTTCTTAAATGTTTCTGGTTTAATCTTACTGCCTATCCCCAAGTCGCACCAAACAACAGAACACAGTTCCATCTTCAGGGACCCAGGAAGGAAGCAAACCCCACGCAGCTATGCAGGAGTTGTGATGTTCGTGCGCCAGTGTTGTGAACCCTGGGCAGTGGGGTCTGCTCGCCTCTCCTGCCCTGAGCAAGGCTTGTAATTTCCTCAAACCGGCCACGTGTCTCGGCCAGCGACCGTGTGCGGCACAGAGGGTGAACAGATGACCTGGGGACCAGCCTTCGTCCAGTCACCCAGAGGCCCCGAAGGGCCGTTTGCCCCTCAGTGCCCAGCTGACGACACTCTGGCTTTTGTCCCATTTTATTCTCACACTGCCTGCTTGCCTTTGCCTTGCGGTATAATTACCTGTGTGCTTTTGCCCCCGATTTTAACCACTTGCTCCTCAACAGAGCCTGTGTGCTTTCGTCCTGCAGTTTAATCCTTCGCTCCTGGCCAGGACCCCAGGTTTCCCCTTTGTCTTACAGAGTTGGGAATGGGGGGGAGAAGAATGCAATTTCGATGGGTAGTGGCTTGATGCAGGGAGGTGGGCATGGCCTTGGCACGAGGCGCCCCCAGCTCAGCATAGAAGAGGGCTTGAGGACTATAAGAAAAGCAGCAGGGAAACAATTCCAATAGTAGTAAGAATCCAGTGTGAAGGTTGAGGCCAGGAAACCACTTTGGGGGTTTAGCCGGTAGGCAGCATAATTAAGGTGAATGACAGTGGTACCGGGAGCATTTGCTTGTGACTTGTGAAGTTGGGCCTGCAGTTGGAGGTCAGTAGCATCTCTGTCTAGATTTGTTTGAAAGGCTGCGTGGCAAGGTGGTGGACGCCTCCAAGGACCCTGAGTGGTTGAGTGGACGGGAAGTGGCACGTACAGAGTGGCAGCCAGCGTCACAGCTAAACTGGAGCTTATTGGCACTTGTGCAGCCGGCTGGCTGTCACCTTAAGGGTGTCGAGTTCCTTGAGAGTTTTCTTTATCAGTGTTGGTCTTAGGAGCATGAATAATGTTTCATCGAGAGATATTAGAAATTACATACCATGGGGCTGGCAAGGAATGTAGTAACTACCATTTGTGATGTTGGGACTATAGACAGTAGATTCTTTTGTCAGGAAGCACCGTTTCTGAGGTGACAGTGCTCCGTTGGAGTGCCCAAGTGGCCGCAGTTCCTCTCACAGTCCCATACAGTCGGGAGATGGTGGTTAAGCATTGTCTGTGGTGATTCTGGATCTCTCACGTAACCCTATCTAAAACCAGCGAGGTAAGAACGAGAGCCCAGTAAACTGTCAGTTGAGGTGTACATGCAAGGTCAGATGAGAACCTTTATAGCTTCGTAATTTTAGAGTTATAAGAGACCACTTACATGATCTTTTGTATGAAACAAGTTTTTGGAAGTGAACAGAATTCTTGTGTTTTATAGTATCTTTTTAGCTTGAACATTGAGTTTTTTTGTATTGCTGTGAAAGCTTTTGAATCACAATTTTAGAAAACAAAAGCCTTATTAAATTGTCTCCATCTATGTATGGTCTGTATTCTCCCTTTTCTGTTTTATAAATTCACTTTTGAGGAGCTTATTGGCTGTTTACAATGGCTTGTCTTGTGGGTTGTGAGGGGTTTTAGTGACACTTTTAACATGTCAGACTGGAGGAAAGTTTGTAAGGAAGTTGGTGTCCTCCGTTACAGGGCTAGGGAACACATGGAAGAGTGTGTCTTGCTGTTTTCATTATAGGAGTAAGGGCAGTGTCAATCACTTAGGGTCTCCTCAACGTGCTGAGCCAGTGACTGTACTGAGAGGTTGCATCGGGGACTGTTAACTTTTTATCAACTATGATTGTCTTACAAGTTGAACGTTTGTAGAATATTAACAGATAACAATTAAAAGTTTTATAGTGAAAACTCGAGATCAAGAACAATGTAACATTGTTATAAAATCATGATGACATAATTATGCTGATATGAAGAAACTTACACAAATTTGTCATCTTTTAATAAAGTGTCACCTGAGAAGAAAGTTATCTGTCCATAGGTTTAAGTAATATTATTTGCATTTTAATGTATTGTAACATAAGTCTATAACATACCCATAATAATCATGTAAACATAAGCACTGAAAAAGCGATTGTATCTTTGAAGACCTGTACGTTTGGGAGCCAGTCCTTAATGTATCTAATATATCTTAACCATCGCGTAGCTAGCAGTCATGAGTGTCACCAGTTAGGATAGTGCTGTCCAAGGGGAAGCTTTGTCTTGTTTTTTATTATTGATGAGTCTAGGTGTCTCTCCTAGTTATACAGAAAAAACTGTGTTTGGTATTAAGTTTAGAAATGAGAGTTACAGTCTGTTCCCGTGAGGGAGCTGAGACCTGGGCAGGAGTGACTGGCTGGCAGGGCCAGGGCCAGGGCCACAGCCCACCAAGCTTCTCTGAGCAACAAGGAGCTTTTAGTAGGAATAATTTGGACTCCATCAAACCAACAAGCAAATACACATTTTAAAAAAATAGACTGCATATTTTATGAGCTTTTCCGCAACATACTTGAGCTGTTTAGCTCTCTCTTTACAGCAAGGCCAAACTTTATCATTTAAAAGTCTCATAGCAAAAGTATATGTCATACTTCCAGCCTTCTTTATATATTTTCTTCATCTCACTTACTGTAAACTTTTTATAACAAGCTGGACTGTGGCCACTTGGATTTTAAAGTATCTCTCTCCCTCCCTCCCTCTCCTCACATTGTTACATTTTAAAATTTGACTGGCTGTCAATAGACTTTTTAGTAACCTTGAAATCAGTGTTCTTATACCAGCAGAGAGAAGAGCAAGTTAATCCTGTAATTGCAGTTTAAGAATTTACAATGCACGAGAAATATTTTGACCATATTAATTGAACAAAAATACCCACTGAAATTGGAAGCCACAAGTAGATTTGTCAATTAGCTCAGATTTGTAATCGTGGGCTCTTGTTATGAATTTGGGTTGGCTCCTAACACTGGAGTGTGAACATTACAAGATTGACTTCCTGTTTTTATTGGGGTGCACGGAGTCGTACCCCTCCTCTTACTTTTTTGAAATAGGGTTCTTATTAAATTTGGAGTGGCACTGATTGACCCACTGATATCTCTCTTACATTTAGGACACTTTTGTCTTGGAATGTTGACGTTTGCCTCCGGAGATCTGCTTTCACCCGTGTGGCTGGCAGCCTGCGTGATGACTTTAGCCTCCTTCTTGTGTCTCCTCGCTTCAGGCCACGGGCCTCTGTGTGTGGTATCGTGGTCTACGCAGCTCGCACCCCGAGCCCTGTGGTGCTTGGAATGGCTGCAGGAGAACCACGGGGCGGTCTGGGGCTGTTGTCTGCTGTGCGTGTCCCAAGCTCCCTGCTGATCCACTGGGAGGAACAAGGTTGAAAGAGAGATTGGGGGGGGGGTGCTGTCCACGCCTGCTCTGTCACCGAGCTCTGAGATGACTTCCGTGTGGTGCATTTCCGGTACGTCAGGTGCACAGTGCAGAGGTTTGCGGCCTCCCTAATTCCTCCTGCCGAGGCAGACACTGAGGCATCTTTTGTCTTCATCCCAGACGTGTGCTCAGAGTCTACCCTTCTCGGCCATGTGTCAGTACCTCGTTTCTTTCTGGTGTGGACGTACCGTGTTTCGTTTACCTGTACTTAGTTAATAGGACGTGGTTTGTTTTCTGTGTGGCTGGTGTGAAGAGTGCTGCAGAGCCATTCATACGCAAGCTTCTGTGTGGACGTGTTTTCATTTGTCTTGGATGTAGACCTAGGTCGTAAGGCAAATCTGACCTGCGTTTGGAAGACCCGGCGGACTGCTGTCCCGAGCAACTGCGGTTTCATGTCCCGTAGCAGAGGAGGAGTGGCAGCCCCTGAGGCCTCTGAACACTTGTTGCATCTTTTTCACTACAAGCATTGTAATGTCTGAAGTGATGCCTCATATCATTTTAAAAATATTCCCCAAATTTATTTTCGGGTATCTATTTTCTGTTGTGATAACACAACACATGTCAGGAAGCTTAACTGTTTAAGCATGTTTAATTCTGCAGTTTGGTGACTTTAAGTGCAGTCACATTTTTGAGCAGCAGTCACTGCCGTCCATCTCCAGAGGTTTGTTTAGTTTTATCGCGCTGCGGGACGGAGCCCGGCCCTCGGGTCGGCGTGGTTCCCTGCACAGCTCCTCCTCATGTGTGATGCTGTCGGGGGTCATGTGAGCACGTGGCATGGGGACCCGTGCAGTGCGAGTCCTCTGGCCTTGGACACGGTGGTGACGAGCTGCATGTTGGCCCTCCTCTTGTCTATTTACAGAGGGTTCTGTATCAGTTCTCCTTAGGCCACCAACAACAACCCAGCTGGCTGAGTGTCTAGGAGCAAATCCTCTTGGATTCTGCTGAAGCCTTCCGTGCAGTGAACTCTGACCCCCTTCCTTCATGTTATATGACCTAAATTTGAGTTATTTGGAATAATAATTACTGTGATAGGTGAGCATAAATCCTGGAATAAAGGGTACTTTCCTCCTTGGGGACGGAATGACTGCAGTGTTCCTCCCTCCCCTCCACCGGGGTCCAGCTGTTTCTTCATGTCTAAGGTACTCTGAGATACCAGCACCACTTTCTCATCTACCAAAGTTCTTTGCTGTAAAGGGAAAGAAGACGTTTAACAAGCCTTTCCACTAGACCAGATTTAAAAACGTGACACATAGTAAGGAGGGTCCTATAACAAAGTGGGAATGCGCCATGATAACACGGGATCACACACAGTTGGTCACATCCCTCCTGGGGTCACAGAGCACTCCAGAAAGACCATTCTTGTAGCCGTCTTCCCAAAGAGAGGAAGAGAATCCGTTCTTTAGGGAGGAAGTCCAGATGCTAATGTGTGGATGAGAGTAGGGTCGTTAGCCTGTTACACATTCGGTGAGGTACTTTGGGTCTTAGTCTTCCCAGAGATAATGGCACCTGTTTTGTATGTTTGTTTTGAAGAGCAAAGGACTGTGTAAATTTACTTTTTCCCATCCTAGTACTAACCAGGCCCGACGCTGCTTAGCTTCCTGACCAGACGAGATTGGGTGTGTCGAGGGCGGTATGGCTGCAGACTGCTGTGCATGGCGTCTGTCGTTGGCATAAACATTTAACAGTGAGTTTTCAAAGTCGCAGAAGAGCGGTCCTCACCTGGGGCCGCATACGCAGGTCCCGAGGAGGAGAGAAGGGAAGCGCAGGGGAAGAGACTGGATTCTGAAGAAGCGTTGCCCATTTTAAATCAGTTAAATTCTGCCAACCTGAATAGGTGCCAGTGCAGAGCCCTGAAAAAGTTCACATTTGTGCGCTTCAAGCCGTTGTTCTTAAATCACCAAGAAATGTACACGTCTGAGGACTTAGGGTAGAAACACCTCACTTCCAGAGAATCATTGAAAAATGTCAGAGCTGCATATGAATGTGTAGAAACAGTGATGAAGCTGTTATTTTGAGACAGTTGTAGAAAGGAAGGCCTAGCAGGGGCCGACAGGATACGAGGTCTGGGAGGTGCGAGTCATGGCTCCTCGGTTGTACATCAGCAAGCCTGGGACGTCTGGGCAGAGGACTCTGTGGTCAGCTGGCCGTCGCTGATGGAAAACAAACTGAAATTCACTGAATTAGCCCAGAGAAGTTGATTTCCCATCATAGAAGAGTAGAACTGTGGCGTTTCTGGTCAGTGGGTGTCTTTCTCCTGTGTGCTCCCTGGCCCTCTCCTTTTCATGGCTCCGTCATTCCCTAGGGGCTTGGAATCCCCTGCATTTAGCAGGTAGAAGAGTAAATGGTGGAGGAGGATCCCTGCCTCTTAAGGGATACGTGCAAATCACACATCACATGAGGGATTGCTATCCAGAGTACATAAAGAGCTCCTGTAACGCAACCATAGGAAAGCGGAAAACCCACAGATGGCCAGTGAGCACTTAAACAGGTAATCAGCTTTACTAGTCTCTAATGCACATTGGTCCAGTGACTAAGTCCCCCACACAGTAAATGGGATTAAAAACTAACCTAACCTGTCCTGGAGACACTCACATACTGTAGTGAAAAATAAAGAGTGGGTGCAGGGAGACAGTGGGACCCTCAGGTGTTGCTAGTGGGGATGTAGACGGTGTAGCCACAGTGGAAGAGGGCATAGCTGTTCTCGGAAAGCCAAAGAGAACCGCCGTGTGGGCGGCAGGCCCACTTCTACAGTGTGCACAAAAGAGCTGAAGACCAGGACTCGCATTCCCGGATGTTCATCATGGTATTACAGTGGCCAAAGGTGAAAGATGGAAAGCTAGGGTATATGTGTACCGTGAAACGTTACTTGGCCATAAAAGGAAATAAAATTGAGACATTGTACAGTGTGCGTGAACCTTCAAACATTAAGTGAAAGCAGCCAAACACAGAAAGACAACTGTTGCTGTGACACGAGGTTCCCAGAAGCGTCCCGGAGATGGGAAGGCGGTGGAAGTCACGTTCCGTGGGGGCTGGCGACCCTTGGGGTAATGAGAGCGTTCTGGCTGCTACGGTTGAGTGTCACATGTGTCTCAGCACAGTGAAGAGAAAGCTGGTCTGGCTCACTCCCCTCTTCCCACATGGACGGCTGAGCAGCAGTTTGGGCGGCGGGTCCTGGCCGATGGCAGCTTCCTGGCAGTGAGTCTAGCATCTGGAAAGAAAGCCATGCATACTTGGTGAATGGCCACATATTTTGACTACAAAGACCAAATTTAAAACTCCTTTCAGTACATGTGTAGCTTGCAAGATCACAAATTGAGTTCCCAGGTGACTCCTTGAAATGGCAGGGTCTGTAGATCCTGAGATCCCTGCCAGGTACCAGCGTCAGGTGAGCGGCAGTGAGGCTCTCCTTGCGCAGCCCCAAGGGAGTTAAAAGCTTGTCAGATTAGAGCTGATACTAAGTGGCCTTGATTTTCTGAGCCCTGTTTTCTCCACACTTTGACCTCAAGTTCCCTGCCACTCTGTGGCACGCTCTGTACTGTGTCCCGAATGAGGGACAGCAGTTGTCTCCTCTGTAAGAGGAGGCTGAGCTTAATCGGGAAAGCATTCAACAGCTACCTTGTTGACGAGGCTGCCGGCCGCTTGGGGTGGGCAGTAGGACAGCAAGGCTGTGGGCACTGCCCCTCTGGGGAGCCTGGGGCTCACCCCGGGCGTCTCAGGCACTGCCACCCTCCCATGGGCAGGGAGGGGTCGGTGCTGCTGGTGGCTCTGGAAGGCAGGGCCTTGATGTGTGACACCCTGGGGCAGCCTCCACCTTGCTGCCTGGTGAGAAGAGCCTGCCCGAGAGGCTGGAGACTCACCTGGGCAGGGGTCAGCCTGGGCACAGTGGGCATCTGACCTGGGGATGCCCCTGGCCTGGAAGAAGTTCCCTGCGGAGTCCCTTGTGGGGCGAGAGGCCGACCTGTGGCCTCCAAAGCCCTCCCAGCTCTAGGGTTCCCTGGCCCTTTCTTGTGTTTGCCCAGGTCTGTGAACACTGCTGCCTCTGGGAGGAAAGGCAAGGGAGAGGTCAGTGTAAGGAGAGAACGCTGGTAAGATGTAAGCGGTCTTCCCCATGACTGCTGTCACTGTGTGCTGATGCACATCCACTTTTATTCCCTTCTGTCTGTGCTGCTGCTGCCGACACTGAGGACTAAAGACAGAAATGTGGAGTCAGGCAGGTCATATGATGCAGAGAGACGCTACCATCTGGCGCTTTCCCTGTCTGTCCCTTTAGATGACGGAGTCAGTGCCGCAGGGTATCTCTGACACTGTCTCATATCCTTAGTTTAGAGGCAGAAAATCTAATGTCAGGCAGCAATTACTGCAGCACATACTGCCATGTTCAGCAAACACAGGGCATTTGATGTGAGGATGGTTGTTAATGGCATTAGAGCAGCACTAAAACTTTACAGAGGCATTTAATAACTCATCTAGAGATCATGAGACAAAGCTAAAGTTCACCCTTCACGGGTGAAGCGCTTGAGTTGTCTTGTGGTCCACTGCTTTGACTTTTAGTCAAATGTCAAGCGATGACTTAGATTTCAGAGGTCTTTATGTACATTTTATTGTTAAAGCCTATAGAATTTTCAACACTTAAGTGAATCCCCAGAGAGCTGTGATCTGACATTAACATTTAAAAAGCTGAGGCATCACCCCTTTCTGCTTACTAATGTCTGTCCAAGACTGGAAAACAATGTACAAAAGAAATCTTCCTCTTACTGAGCCGCCTGCCAGCCTTTTTTGCTTTGCTAAGTTGCCCACCTGGTTTGGAATTTGTGACCCTTCCTCAGTCCCCAGAATTGTGCGGGGTGCGCGCCTTGCCAGCACGCACCGCCCTCGGGTTACCCCATTCTTTCCCTAGGCGCATCTCTCTCAGTGGAGTAAGTCACAAGCTGTTTGCCTTTTCTGTGGCTATTTCTAGACATTATAGCTGTCTTCCCCTCCTTGTAGACTTGCCTCTCACTCTGTATGTACCGTGCCCAGATTCCTGTTCCTGTTGAAGGTTCTATGCCTTTGGGGTATCATGGGAACGGGAGAACTGGGCAATATGATAAGTTTGGTTTTGTCTTCTTCAGGAAACCATTTTTGAATCATAGAATATTTTGAGTTGGATTAGCCTTAAAGATAATTTTTTTAAATCCTCCTTTGTATGAATGACAAAAATCTGGACTCCTGAGGTTGGAAACTTGCTCAGGACCCTGCTGGAAAGGGGGAACAGATGGCCTGAGATGCCTGCTCCCGCCCAAGCCTTCCCTCCCTCTGTGTCCCCAGGGCCAACTCACCTGGTTTCCCAGAGCAGTGAGCACTTAGCGGGGACACCAGTGGGCATTCTGTCCTGTTCTGCTTCTCCCTCGGGGCCAGCTTTTGCTTTAGTGTTCGTTGTTTATGAAATGGACTAATGCTAGTGGTGACCAAGCGTCCCTCCTTCGTGGTTCTGTTTATTTTCTTCTCCCTCGATGTGCTTGGTGACGGGTGGCAGGTACTGCTTTCAGTGATCTGGCTGGTGTTTGGAAAACCCACTTGCAGTGTTGACCCGCTCTCTCGGGAGCTCCAGGACCTGGCACTCTCTAGTCCTGGCTCTCCACCAACTTCACTCTCGGCTGCGCCGGATGTTCACACTGGTCCTCTGACCTGTGGCTGGCGTGGAAGGCCTTACGCCTGTGCTAAAGCTGAAGTCCAACATTAATCTAGAAAGAGAGCATTTGTTATATTTCAGATACAGAAGAGAGGGTAATTGTATCATCTGGCGCTGTAATGGGGTGTGTCTCCCTGGGATGTTCACACAGCGGGCTCTGCCTGGTCAGCTTCATCGGGCCAGCGGTTGGATAAAGGGAACTCCTCTAGCTTTGCTGGACAGTTCCTGGCCTGTCCTTTTTGCTTCATGAAGATTTAGTGGGAAGGTGAAGCGAGATGGCCATGCAGTAAAATCCCCTGTGGTCCCTGCCAGGGAAGTGATTGGGAACAGCTGCTCCTGCCTGAAACTAAGGAAACAAGACGCAGGGTGACCTCACAGGGCCTGGTCTAGCACAGTGGATGGGAGGGAAAGCGCTGCCTACACATCCCGCTCCAGCCCCAGGAAGTGCTGTGACATGGAGAGAGACACCGCCCACTTGGGGAAGGGGCCGGAATTCAGTTCAAGCCTCAGACAGGGAGCTCAGAACTGGGCCAGAGTCTGGGGATGCATGATAGCTTGGCCTCCCCATTGCTCGGATACAGAGCAACTCCATCTGCTGGGGGTGGGTCAGAGGAGAGACCCAGTGCCAGCCCAGGGAGCCCATCTCAGAGGGGAGGGGATGGCGGCAGCAGTGCCATGGGCAGGCAGCATGCTCTGGATAGGTGCAGACCCTGGCCCTTGTCGTGTCACCTGTGTGGTATGTAGCATGCTGTGTTCTGGCCAGCATCGTCCATGGCTGCGGGCAGGATCTCGGGCCACAAATCCATCTCGGCAGCAGGCAGGCATGACAGTGTGGGCCTTGGTGTGCTGATACCTGTGCCCCTGGGCTGTGCTGGTCTCTGCAGGCCCTGAGCGTGACCCAGTGTTTCCGCAGCGGCGACTCTGGTGCTGCCTACACCACCCCTCCCTCAGCTTTGGTCACCTTCTTGGGGGATGGTGGAGGAGGCTGCCCAGGAACCAGGGTCAGTCCCTTTGTGGAGTAGCCCAGGTCAGAATCCCACAGAGCCTGAGCAGCTTGGGGGCGAGGGAAGTAGCCATGCTTTACCAGGTGGAAAGGAACATCATTATACAGCAATAAGGAGGATACTTCAGCCAGGGGAAATAAGAGTTTTAAGTAAGTGTGTGCCTAGTATCAGCGCCTGAATGTATCTGTGTGGCTTTGTGCACATAGCCAGGGGACATGTCTGAACCCCTCCTGCTCTGTAAGACGAGGATCCCGTCATCCCACATAGTCACTGAGAACCAGTAAGAGCAGGTGGAGGGCCCTGTGATGTGCCCCTTGCCCTGACCTCGGACTGTGTGTCTGTGTGTGAGTATATGCACGTAGAGTGTGTCCATCCTAGGAAACACGTTAAGATGGCATCGCCTGATTAGGCTGAAAATGATCGGACATGAAGTGTTATCTCCAAATGTGTGTTTATGGCTTTTGCTTGTACACCGAAGTATAGCCAAATGTCTTTGTGTCTATATTCAGATACAGAGTAAAGTTAAACCCAGCATTTTTCACAGTGAGATGAGAGTGATACATTTTTCCCTCTAAAAACTGTTACGTATAATAAAACCTATAATTAGTTACATTGAGGTTGGTATAGATGATAGGTGGGGATCTAACAATGATTTTTCCCTCTTTGCAGCTTGTCAGATTTAATCAGTGGGTAATGAGACGTAGATGGAAAATGAAACTCAAAATCATGCTCTGTACTTGTACACTAACACACATCAGTCTGAAGGCTCACTTAATCATTCACACGGTCAGTTTTAAAAGTATTTGTTGAGAATTGACTAAGTTTAGCCAGGTTCCCGGGCGGCAGCCACAGCACTGAATGAGACACGGGTTGCCGGCTGTGTGGTGCTTCTGTCCTGGGGAGTGGCGGTCCGTGTGGTAAGGTGTGTCCGAGGCGTCCTGCAGGTGAGGGGAGGCCCGTGTGCCCTACACAGGGTGTGCCTTGTCGGGAAGGAGCTGAAGGAAGGATCTGAGACGCCCTGTCTGACTGATGGGGCCCCAGTCACAGTCTACCATCGCACAACCGGAGACAGGGCGTAGAAAACTCTGTGTGTGGTGTGAGCCTGCGGCTGGGTTTGTCTGCTTTGTGTTTCTTACACTAGCTCTCAGCCAAAGATTGCTGCTATCCGAGCCCTCGTCCAAATCGACCAGCTTCGGGAATGTGAATTACATGTTTCTAGTGCCAACTCTTCTCAGGGTCTTTGCTTACTTATAAAAGATGTTTCTGTGGATAAGTAAGGTCCAGACTTTTTAAAAAAGACAGTGTTGCTTTATATCAGTGGTGGCGAGCCTGTGGCACACATGCTGCAGCAGGCACACAGAGCCCTCTCTGTCGCCGTGGGGGCCCAGGCACCCCCTGCAACCCAGCATTGGTTAACAGTTGTTTCTTCTAAACTAAAGCCTCAGTATTCCGGTTTAATTGCTGTGTTGGCACTTAGGATGAATAAATGGATTCTGGGTGACTGTTTGGACACTTGGTCTCTAAAAAGGTTCGTTCTCACTGCTTTACATCACTTTAGGGTATTGAAATGGTAGGTGTTAATCTTCCTCTTTCTTTTTCTTTTTTGCGGTCCTGGGGATCAAACTCAGGACCTTGTGCTTATGAGACTCATGTGGTGTCACTGAGCTAAATCCCCAGCCCTTTTCTTCTCTCCTTAAAAAGTCAAAAAATTCCAATGATTCATGAAGCATGCTAATGACTCACATATTATACTTCTAAGTTGAGTGTACCTGGAAAGAGATGCCAGTACAGACATTAGTTGTTTAACAACCCACCTGTTTAATGACTGTTCAGACTTAGGCCCTGCCATTCCGGCTTGTGACCTGCGTTCAGACTTGGGACACAGGGTTGAGTGGCAGTGTAGCCCTGTGATGGCTTCTTCTACAGCACAGTACTGTAATTTTTGCTGATTACACTTGTAGTACTATAGCTTCACATTCTGTTATACATTACAATACTGCATGTAAGAGTTACGAAAATAACTCTTTGCAAAGCAAAGTCACCATGCTGGAATTTCCGTTGACCATTTCTTTGTTCTGAATATTGCAGCATACATATTATATGCAATTTCTCACTTGGTGACCAGTTGATGTAATAACCTGGTCACGGGAACTGACTTTATTGTTAAGGAATACAGCGGGCCTTCAAGTTGTGACCAGCCTGACCACATAGACAGCTTGGGTTAATTAGCTTATGGAAGGTTCATCTGCATCTTGCTACCTATGGCGTGTACCTAGGTAAACATCCAGATCTCAGCTGTATTGACTTAGTTACAACCAGCCCTCGGGTTTGTAAGTCAAGGGTCCACTGTATCTGTTTTTAGGTTAATGTTTTACACCGTTCAGCTCAGTGTTGTTAATGTTTCTCAATTTTCTAACCCACATAGATGGTTTGTAAAACCTGAGGGTGTCCTGCTGGGTTTTCCTGAGAGTGGACAGGTAGGTCTGTGGAGCCCCTTTAATCCGATGCCGGTGTTGGTGAGGGGCTTAGAGGAAGGTGGGGCTTGGGACGCAGACCGGAATCGGTGCCCTCGTTCTGTGAGCCTGGTGCTAGGTCGTGGTGCGGGAGCAGTGAGGGTCTGGTGGCATCTTTAGTGTGCGTGTGATGGAGTGTTCTGCACAGAGTGCATGGGCAGCTACTGGGGGATGCCTGACCGCCTTACAGGGCACCGCAGAGGACGGAAGAAGAGTAGACGGAGTGAAGAACAAATGAGGTTTTGTTTTTAATTGGGGGACTTGATCTCAGCCCTTTCGGGCCTAGATCGTGATCTCTGGACTTGTCAGTGTTCATTGCTCACACAACACAGCAGGGGGTGTAGAGCAGATGTAACAGGGAACCGCGGGACCAACGCACTAACGAGGCAGGCTGTGAAGAGGGAGGAGCCTGTGCTGTAGTGAAGGACGGGTTGTAGCCGACAAGCCGCCTGCATTGTCTGTAGCGTTTGATCTGGGAAATGGCTCTGCAGAGTCATCGTTCCCCAGCGGCAGTGTCACCTTGCTTTTAGGGGTGTCACAGTATCGTAAGTCTTGGAGATCTTGGCGGTGACCATTGGCACAGGAAATTCTTTGTCTCTATGCCAGCCGAAGGCTTTTTCAGCAAGTCACACATAGGCCCGTGACAGACTCATAGCTTTAATCAGTAGCCAGATTGTGAGCCAATTCGCTAATATTTTAAAGCCTGCCCAGTGCGATTTCAAGCTGCACTCCTGCGGGTAACTGTGGGTCTCGGGACTGCTGGTTGCCGTTGTGCTCATGTGAGCCGTGACGCACCATGTGACTGCTGGAGCGTGAGAGAGGTGGTCCTGCCACACTGACCTGGTTTCCAGAAGAGTTTTAAAATCAAATGGTGGCGTGGGCTGCCGCAGTGCTCTCTTCTAGAAGACCAAGGCCCTGCACTTCTCATTGGTCCGCAGGCCAGGGCTCTGAGGAGGCTGTGCTCCTTGTGCTCCTCAGCTCGCCGGCTTAAGCTCGTCCCAGAGCTGCCCGTCGAAGCCGCAGCTAGTTTTTCTTGGGCTAATTCATCAGTAGTCACACTGCTGTGACAAAGGACGTTGTATCTCACAGCAGTTGATGTGCAAGTGCTGTGTGTGTCACTCTGGTTTGAGATGATTTAAGAGCAATAAAATGTAGTAACTGAGTGTCGAGTTTGGGTTTGTACTTGTGAAGCCATCGTGACAATCGAGATGGGAAACATTTTCGAACCTGTCTCCTTGTATGAATGCAGTGTCCCTTACCTACTCCCACTCCTGAAAACCATTATCTATGTTTCTAGTTTTGCCTGTTTGAAAATTTTGTATCAGTGGAATTATACCACGTGTCATACTTGTCTGGCCTCTTTTGCAGTAGGAATGCTGCTTAGCTTCAGTCACGTTGCTGCTTAGATCTGTGCTTTGCTTCTTCTGAGGAGAATTCCATGTGCACCTCTTTTGTTTACCCACTCAGCAGTGGTGGATGGGCATTGTGAGCTTGTTCCTAGAACTGGAAGGAAGTAACATGAAGATTTGCACACATTTTCATTTTTCCTAGGCATGTACCTGGGAGTGGGTGGGGCTGTTGGATTATATAGAAGGTGTCTTTTTAAGAAGCAGTCTATCTCTATTATTAAAAAGACAAAAAATAATAAGGTGCATAGATGCAGATAGAGCGCCTTGTAGGGTTCAGCAGAAGACTGAACACAGCTACCACATGGCTCATTCTGTCCACGTGAGCGACTTCTGTAGCCCTCCAACTTGGAGCGTCTCGGGGATGAGTGGGGGAGGCAGACAGTGGTGTATCCAGTGGGAAGCCCATGAGCCCTAAACAGAAGAAAGTCCTGTCACTGCGATGCAGGCGTGAATGTGTAGGCCTTCCGTGTGTGGAGTAGGCTAGGCGTGGAAGACGGCACCGCACGACCCCATGCATGCAGTAACCTGCCTAGCTGAACTCACATTAAAGGAATTTTAAAACTTTCCTAGAAAGAAGGCATCAGGCTCAGATGATTCTGGGGGAGAATTCTACCAGTGCTTCAAAGGCTGTACACGGAGTACTCGCAGGGGTGCATTGTCCCACAGGCAGCCCCGGCTGCCGGAGTGAGGCCAGCTACAACCCAGTCAGTACACGGTCGAAACGTGGGCATCCGTCCGTGCCAAGTAGAATACATTTGGTGTTAACCCAGTAATCTGAGAATAATTTAACATTAGAGATCTGTGAAAATCATTAGAAAAATCTGTAAAATGTTACTTAATCATAATCATGAAGGAATCTGAAGCACAGAAAAATATTTTACTAATAAGGGTTATAAGTTAAAAACTCAGTGAGGCGACATTTTTATTCTATTAAATCAGCCCCTCATTTCCAGCAGGGGACAGAGTGGAGTTAATGGTGGCGCTGTGGGGGACAGGTTTGGCGCAACTTTAGTTTAATGTCATCTTATTCCCTGTACACACCCAGAAATCGCAGACAGGAATTCAGAAATGTGTAAGAATGCCCCAAAGCATGGGGGTGGTTGTGCCTTTCCTCCAGCGGGAGTGGACCTCGGGGAAGTGTCAGGACGAAGCCCAGCACTACCTGTGTTGCTGCAGACCTGAAGCTGGAGCCTGCACTCCGCTAGCAAATCAAGTTTCTATCCACAGCTAAGCAGTGCTGAGAGTACCGTCATTCATTCCTCTTTGTAATTTTTTTACAGGATGTAAAGTGGCTGTGTCTTTTCCAATCACAAAAGCAGTGCATATTCATTATGCAGATTTAAATAATGCAGAAGTTTTTAAAGGTGAATCTAAAGTGAAACTCCCCCAGATGACCCGAGTTAGCCGCGTGTGTGTGTGTGTGTGTGTGTGTGTGTGTTTGCGCGCGCGTTGCTCATCAGCCAGCAGTGCTAGGCGGTGAGGAAGAGTCCCGGCCTGCAGTTACCACAGGTGTCACCAGGTGACCTCCTTGCAGAGCCGTTAGCCTGAAGACCCATGGCTGATGTAAACACAGCCTGTGTGAGCAGCCAGCTCGCAGCTCTGATGCCTGTCCTGTCCTCCAATGCTGGGAAGCAGTCGAATGATCCCACATGTAAATCGTCCTCTGACTTGGTTTTCTGTGTTACGTGTCCTAGCCACGTTTCTGTGTCAGTATAGCGAGTCTCACTCTGCCTTCTGGGTTTCTGATCACTTTGTCCACGCCAGGTAGGCCTCTCTCATTGCTGACATGGGCACTTTTCTAGAGTTAGTGGCCATTTGCACTTCTTTAGTAAATAGTTGTCTCTCATCTCATGAATAAGAGGGCTGTTTGTCCCTTTCTTAGAGATTTGTGAGAGTCCTTTGTATATCAAGGTTGTGAACACATTTTATGAAACATTTAAAAAGTGGGTTTACTTTATTCAGTGTTTTTTTTTTGTACCAGGGATCAAACACAGGTCCTTGCAGGCTGCAGAACCACTGAGCTAAATCCCGGCCCTTTATTCAGTCTTTTGAAACTAATTCTAAACATTTTTTTCATATTCATCAATATTTACTTTTACACTTTTGATAGCCACTTGAGGGATTGGTTTTATATTTAAAGCTTTAATCAGACCTGGTTTTTAAATAAATAATGTGAAGTTCAGGGATTTATCACTAAATTATTTTTAATGGTTGGGCAATTATACCAGCACTGTTTATTCCTGCTAGAATTTAAAATTCATGGTTTTCATATCCTCATTTATACATAATTCATCCATTTGTATACCAGATTCCTGTTATCTATGTCTAATTGGTATAACCTTTAATTCCCATATTCGAATATTCTGGTATTAGAATATATTTTGAAATATAAAAGGGCAAAGACTCTCTTTTTAAAAATATTTATTTTTATGCATTTCTCTTTTCAGATGAATTTTTAAATTATTTATCTTTTCCAAAAATTCAAATAAAATTTTGATCACCAATATTAATCATATGTAATTTTGGATTGTATTTGTGTGTTTATAAATGCTTGAAGGTCTTGTGTTTTTCCATTTATCCAACTCTCATTTTACATCTTTCTGTGATATGTTATCTTTTTTATACAATTCTTTTTTTTTTCCAGCTTTAATTGAGTTTATTGGTACATTTTAGGGATACAGTACAGTTACATTCATTGTTGGGATCTTGTACCTCTACATGACAGGTCTTGATTCTCATTTTTTCCCCTTACCTCTGCCCTCCCTTCACCCCCTCCTCCCCTCCTCATCTACAAACACTTTATTTTCATCTTTTCATTCTCACATTTTTTTCTTTTCCCTTTTTACTCTTCCCCTACCCATCCCACCTTCCCTACACCTTTAGCTCCTTTCTTCCCATTTCTAAATGTCAGTAATCTTATTAGAATCTTATGCATTTTTGCAGATTATTTACACCAGGGAAACTATTCGTTATTTACACGTGTGACTTATTTATTTCACTTAGGAGTATATCTTCAATATGTATCCATTTTCCTATAAATGAATCTATTTTCTCGTTCTTTATGGCTGAGTAATATTCCATTTTATAGAAAAACCACAACTTCTTTATCCAGTTTCCAACGGATGGGCAAATAGGCTGTTTCCAAGATTTAGCTATTACAAACTGTGCCGCTATAAACATGGGTGCACATACTTCTCTGTGATATGATTCTTTTAGTTCTCTTGGAAAGATACCCAACAGAGGGATGGCTGGGTCAAATGGAACCTCCAGTCCAAGCTCTTTGAGGTATCTCCATATTGATTTCCATAGTGGTTGCACTAGTCTGCACTCCCACCAACAATGGAGGAGGGTTCCTTTCTCCCCACAACCCCGCCAACATTTGTTATTGTGTGATTTCTTGATAGCAGCCATTCTTTGTGGGGTGAGGTGGAATCTCAGTGTTGTTTTCATCTGCATCTCTCGAATGACCAGTGATGTGGAACATTTTTTCATATATTTTCTTGCTGCTTTTACTTCTTTGTATGAGAAATGTCTGTTCATTTCGGATGCCCATTTTTGGATCGGGTCTTTATATTTGGGGGGACTGATTGTTTTGAGTTCTTTATATATCCTTGATAATAGTCCTTTGTCTGAGGTACAGCTGGTAAAAATTTTTTCCCACATTGTAGATTGTCTCTTAGTTCTGCTAATGGTTTCTTTTGAAGTACAGAAGCTTTTTAGTAAGATGAGATCCCAGTTGTTGATTCTTTCTGCTAGTTCCCGTGCTACTGAGGATTTGTTCATAAAGTCTTTTCCTATACCAATGTCTTCCAGAGTTCTGCCTAACTTACTTTCCAGCAAGTTTAATGTTTCTGTTTTAATATTTAGATCTTTAATCCATTTGGATTTTAATTTAGTGCATGGCGAAAGATAAGGGTCTAATTTTAATCTGTGACAGGTTGATATCCAGTTTTTCCAACACCATTTATTAAGGAGGCTATCTTCCCTCCACTGAGGATGGTCAGCTCCTTTGTCAAAGATGAGGTAGCTGAGTACATCTGCATTTGTTTTTGTGTCTTCCAGTCTGTTCCATTGATCCTCAGGCCTATTTCTTTGCCAGTACCATGCTGATTTTATCACAGTGGCTTTGTAGTATAGTTTCAAATTGGGAATTGTTACACCTGGTGCCATGTGACTGTTGCCTATAATGGCTTTTGCTATTCTAGGTCTCTTGTGGTTCCAAATGAATTTTTGGATTCTTTTTTCTAGTTCTGTGAAATATAGTGTTGGAATTTCAATTGGAATATTCAATGCAATGCCAGTTGAAATTCCAACACTATATTTCACAGAACTAGAAAAAAAAATCCAAAAATTCATTTGGAACTATACAATTCTTACTCTTCTTTTTCCAGAAGTGGGGATTAAACCCAGGTCATCACCCTGAGCTACATCCCTAACCCTTTTAATTTTTGATTTGAGGTGAGGGCTTGCTAAGTTTCCCAGAAGGGACTGGAACATGCTGTCCTCCTGTCTCAGGCTCGTAGAATGCTGGGATTACAGGCGTGCACCACCACGCCTGGCAAGCAGATCTGATATTTCTGGTCAGATTTGTTCCTATACTTGGTAGGTTAAGTTGTAATTTAAGAAAACTTTATTTGCTGATTGGTAAGACTACTTTTTTCTCATTTCTTCTGGGTTCATAATGACTTCTACAAACAGTGCTAATTTTCACTGTTCTCTCTGACATTTTAAGGTCATTTCCTTTCTTCGGTGCGATTCTCCAACAGAATTTTGAGTGAAAATCAGGAGAGCACACACCCTTTTCTTGTTATGTTAATAGTGGTGCTCCCTGTGTTTCCCTGGGGAGACCGGACAGACAGACAGACAGTGTCCAGAGGATGTGTGGATGGAGGGCTTGGGTCTGTGAGCAGCTTGCTGTGGGCTCCAAACCACCCCCTCTGCAGCAGTCTGCTCCTCGGTCCAGCTTTGCTGGGTGACTGCCTCCTTACCGCTTCTAGGTAGCCCTTCCTGGCTTCTCACCCTCCCTGGTCCCTGCCATGCCCGAGTGAGGCACTGATTCCCCCACCACCCGGGCTCTAGTAGCCTCGCGTGCGGCCTCTGTTGATTCCTGTCCAGCTGTGAAGTACGATTATTATTGATGGGTTTCTAAGGAATAGTTGGCGATGAGCTTCAAGAATGAGCCACTGCCAGGTCCTGTGCAGTGTCCCTTCTGAGCACGTGTGGCCTAAACACCTGCAGTGAGCCAGGGACTGTGTGAGGCTTCAGTGACCCAGGAATGACCCAGGTAGACGTGACCTGCTCTTGTAGCATCCGCTGCTAAGCGGGAAGACGGAGCCACCTCATTCGGGCGAGTGCAGGCTGTGGGTGAAGGGCAGAACGCCAGGGAGTGGCAGCTTTCCTCAAGGTCACAGGGCTGCCAGAGGTGGAGCAGAGCGGTCGGCAGTGCAGACTGCCTTGTGCCCTTGCTTGTTTTCCTGTGGGTGTATCTGCCCGCTTCTCTCTCGTGTTCCTTCCAAGTGAACATTTACAGTCTCCTGATAGCTTGAATTTTCAGTGTGACTTCCAATTCTTCAGAAATGTGATATGGACAGGCCGCATATATTCCTGGGTAATATTTATTTTCTCCACCAAAAACCCTGTAAATGAAATGCACCCCCTGCTGATGGTTGCATTTGGGTGACGGCCTGGCGTTGCATACCTAATGCCGCCCACATCAGCCCCTGTGGCTCGTTCTGTGAGTAGCTCCTGGTAATTAACTGTTGCAGGAAGATGTTGCTGAAGTGGAAGGTTGTCACGGATAATGCACCTGCTGTGTACAGTGTGAAAATAAGCTTTTCAAAACATAATTTCAGGGAAAGCAAATTTACTTTTAAGGTAGAATGCCCTGGTGCCATGGTGACTTTCTGTCCCTTTTTATTTGCTTACTTTTTAGTCCTTTCTGTTTCTCTAGTGATGGGAGGGATTCAGCTTTCCATGTGAAGACCTCCCTTTGTTTCTAGCCCTCTTCTGCTCCTAGTTACATTTACAAAACACACCTGGAGTTGTTTACATTCACACATGAGACTTCCTAGGTCACCATGTTTCTTCCTTTTCCATTTCTAGTCATTTTCTAGTAGAAATGCAGCCTGTCCTCATGTGCACAGCACACACCACAAAGTCACGCGGCCTTCACAAAGTTATCTCCCCTTTCTGAGCCTCAGTTTCAAAATCTGTGAAGTGGTGTTTTTGAGGACCAGGGGTCCTCCCCAGGCTCCCGGGCTGGTGTGCTTGTGTGCTCTGATCTGAATGGGTTTGGGTGTGTCATTTTCTTCCCATGCTGGCCACCCAAAATTAAGCCAATTTAGAAGCTTTTCCCCCAAACAGTGAACTGAGCATAGCATCTCTTGGACCCCGGAAGTGGGTCCTGGAAGTGCCTGGTGCAGCTCAGAATGCTTGTCACAGGGATGGTGGCTGAGGGCTTCTGGGTAAAGTAACGGATCAGGCCCAAGCAGCGGCTTCCTCTTGCTGTGCTACAGCAGCACCACATACTTTCTTATGCTCGTGGAGCTCCGGGTTGGCCAAGAGGACCCTGGTGAAAACAAACACAGGTCTGCAGGTGTCGCTGTAAGGTTGTTTAGAAGGGAGCTTCTGTTTTGGATGGCTACATTTGGATTGAGCGTTGTGTCCAAGTCATTAAAGATAGAAATACAAAGTACTCTCAAAAGCGCAGAAGTTTAAAGCGTGCACGTGCGTCGGCCGTCTGATGCAGGGAGGATGTGGTGACATTCCTGGAACGTGACACACGCGAGGGTGACACACGAGATGGTCCCTACGGAGTTGGTTTCAGTTACTGCAGAGGGATTCTTGTGTTCTTTGATGTGATGAGTTCTGATCCTTCTAGGGCTGTTGGGACGGAAGGTGAAGGCGTGGGGAGGCGAGGCAGGCACCCTTTTTGTTGTGCTGGGCCACGTGAAGGGCTCCTTTCAGTCACACTTGCTCCACCGAGGGTCCAGAAGCAGTGTGGGCTGTGCTTCCTGGTGTGCTTGCCTCGAGGTGCAACTTCACCTGTTCACCAGAAACGCTCCCCTCTGCCCGCAGGTAGGTGCAGTGCGCGTTTGGCTTATGCTTACCTGCTCCCGGAACTCCCTGCCCTCTTTGGGTCTGGGTTTGGAGCTGTGCGTGTTCTGCTCTTCGTTCCCTGGTTTCTCAGTGTGGAAACTTGGACCCTTGACCTGGAGCACTCGCATTTAGTAGTATGCTCCTCCTAAGACTGCCTGAGCCGTGCCTCATGGATGTTGCTATGCTCTGTAGTCACATTCATTCGGCTGTGAATATTTCTGACTGTTCTTGGGTGTCATTTTGGACCCCTGGACTGTTTGGGGGCTGTGTGCCCCCGGGGTCTGAAGGAGAGCTGACCTAGGCCTTCAGGGGAGAGGGGAAGGGAGCAGTTGAGGCGGTGACACAGCCACTCCCAAGGTGCAGCCCCTGGCGGCGCCCTTCTCCGTGGCCCTGCTCGCACCCCGCTATGCTGACATTTCTGTCCTTTGAGAAGTTTTCCTTCTGGAAGAGGCAGCCTCCGTAGTGTCCTTGAATGTCACTCCCTCGCTTTGGCGGGGAGTATCTTCTCTTGAAAACGACTTGTCTCTGGAGAAGAATAAAGTGCTAACCTTTCCCCCCCCATACCTAACTTTTCTACTCTGACTCTCTCTGCCCCCTGCCTGGATTTATTCCTTTGTTGGGGTGGGAGGCTGTGTTCCGGGTGAGCTGTGCAGAGTGTTGCCCGATGGTGCTCTAGTCCCTCAGTCCTGTGAGCGTGGCGAGGGCATGCGCAGCAGCCCCCTTCCCTCCCTGGGGTCTGTGGACCACGGATTTGCCAGCGTCATGCAGATCCGCAGTCCAGCCCCCTCTCTTTCCAAGCAGCTGTTTTTCCTAACTTCCCTCATGGGCGTGTTCTGGAGAAGGGCAGCAAACCTGTCAAAACCGACATGCCCATGGGAAGACCCATGGGGAAGGGCTGGCAACCGAAGTCTGATAGGGGCCTGCAGCACCTGCCTCAGTGTGCCCGTCGCGTCGGTGGTCGGGCACCTTCTCAAGCTTTGAGTTGTCTGATAGGCAAACTAAAAACAAGCTTGAAAACACTTAAATTGTAGGTGGACAAATCAGTGTGTGTAATTTTGAGGCACAAGATGATGTCATGATTTATGGATACATCATGGAATAGTCAAGCTAATTGTTTATCGCCTCAGCTGCCGAATTTTGTGAGATTACTTATGGTAGATGCGCGGTGACTTTGAAGAGTACGTTATTACTGTGTCCACCATGCTGTGCAGCACATCCTAGGAAAGACCTTTATTCCTCCTCTGCAGTGAGACTCTGTCCCTTGTGGCCATGCTCTCCCTACTGCCCACCCTGTTCTTCTCTTTGCTTCTCAGGGTTCACTTGTTTTCCATTCTGCCTATCAGTGAGAGTGTGGGCTGTGTGCCTTTCTGTGCCTGGTTTATTTCTCTTGCATAATGTTTTCCAGTCCTATCCATGCTATCGAAAGTGACAAGATACGTTTTTAATGACTGGTAGTCCACTGTGTGTGTGTCACGTTCGGCCGAGGATGGATGCTTAGGTTTGGTCTACAACTTGGCTATTGTGAGCAGCACCGCCTCAGACGCGAGAGTACAGACATCTCTGACTGACTCACTTCACATCTTTCAGGTAAGTGCTGGGCAGTGGGTGATTGATTCTGTTCCACTTCTTGAGGGCTCTGTATGACTTCCACAGTGCTGTACAGATTTGCATTCCTGCCAAGATGGCACACGTGTTCCCTTCTTTCTACGCTCTTCCCAGCACTTGCCTCCCTCTCTTTGACGATAGCTATTTGACAGGTGCGAGATGGTATTAATCGTGGTGGTTTGCATTTCCCTGTTAGGAACCTTTCATTACAGCTTAAAGAACTGTCTTAGCCATTCTTGTGGGTTAGGCCTAGGGTGATGAATTCCTTAGATTTAGTTTGGGAAAGTTCTTAATCTCTATCTTGGAAATACAGCTTTGCTGGGTAAAATATTCCTGGTTGGTCTTTGTTTTCCCTCCAGAACTTTGAATAATGCATCCTGTTCCCTCCCTATCTGCTGGGTTTCTACGGAGAAATCACCTGATGGTCTCACTGAGACTCCTCTCTGTGCTGTTTTGTATCTGTTGCTGCTCTCAGAACTGTCTTTGGATTTTGATGGTTAGATGCTTTGTGTCTTGGTGAACTCCTCCTTGGGTTGGGTTTGATTGGACAGCTGTGGACTTCTGTACCTGGATATTGACATCTCTTCTTGGAAGAGTGGTGCTTCTGGCCATGACTTCCTGAATGTATTTTGGCACTGCTTCTCTTTATTGTCCTTGTTGAATCCCTGTTATGGATATTAGGTCTCTTGTTGGTGTTCTGTAAATCACATTCTTCTCAGTCTGTGACTGGATCCATTCAGATGTTCTGTCTTCGAGCTCACTGATTCTTTAGCTTGGCCTAACCACTCCTGAAGCTTTCTATTGGGATTTTTCTTTCAGTCATTCATTGTGTTCTTCAACTCTAGGATTTCTGTGTGTTTTCTTAAAATTTCTTTTTTCTTTTTGTTAAATCTCATTTTGTTCACACCTTGTTTTCTGAATTCCACTTAATTTTTATCTGTATGCTATCTTTCGTTGCATTGAAGATATATTCTGAGAAATGTGTTCCTAGGCAGTTTTGTTGTGTAAACATCATAGAATTTGCTTGTACAAAACTAGGTGGTGTATCCTGATAGGCAGGCTGTGTGGCACAGAATAGTATGGAATAAATATTCTTGGTGCTTGTAACACAGTGACATGTATGTATCTGAACCTCTCAACATGTGGAATGGACAGTCACAAGATGCCATAAAAGATAATCAGTGTTCCCTCTGTGGGGCTCTGACCATGAGCGATGTTTCCAGGCCTGGATATTGCTCTGGGTGAATCAGTAAATTACTGATGCATTGATGTGAAGTCTTAAGATTTTGCATACTGTGTGCACCTAGGGAAAATTTATTTAAACTTTTTTCTTCAATGACAAATTAACCTTTCTTGTTGCACCTCTCTATTTTACAAACTAAAGCTTTATTATAACTTTCTGACTCTTCTGTAATAACACAGCTTAACACACATTGTTCAGCTGCAGAAACATATTTTTATATCCTCATTCTATAAGCTTTTCTCTATAAACATTTTAAAAACTGTTGTTGTTGTTAAAAACTAAGTTGCAGTCACATCAGCCTAGGCTTTCAGGGTCAGGATCATCACTGTCACCTACACATCTTTTCCCACAGGGGGGCCACCAGGGACAGGGACACATATGGAGCTGTTAACCTCCTGTGATGTCAAGGCTTTCTGCATCCCTCCTGAAGGACCTGCTTGGGCTAATTCACAGTTAGCATTTTTGTATAAGTAAATGGTGCACACTGAAGTAATGAAGAAAAGTACAGTAAATAAATCGCCAACGTGGTCACTGTTCTGTTATCAGATACCATGTGACCTGGGTCATTGTGTTGCTGTCCTGTGCAGGAGGTGTGTTTGTGGCAGCGGCACTGTAGACCCACGCGTGATGTGCCAGGCCTCTGTGTTTGCCTGGCTGTAGCATCCCTAAGACACGGGGATTGTTGCGCTTCACTTTAATCTGACAGAGCCATTATCAAATATGCAGTCTGTCATCTACCAAGATGTCCTCACGTGGTGTATGGCTGTATGTGTGTAGCTTGCTGACCTTTTGCAAGAGGATCATTCTAAATTCTTTGTGTGGTTTTACAGATTTCCCTTTCTTTAGGCTCACTCTTTGAGCCTTGTTAGTTTCTGTGGCAGCATCACAATTTCCTGATTTTTCATGATCTTTGTGTGCTTGCCTTGCTGGCTGTTGGTGTCTGTGCTCCTCTTCCAGGGTGCACAGTGTTCTTGGCAACACGATATAGCTGTGATTCAGGATGGTGCTAATGTCCTTGTGCACTGACCTTGGATAACCTTCGGGTGCTCTGGATGTCTGGATCCTGCCTTCATTGTTGTGTGAGCAGCACAGTGGGCCAGATTCTGCTGTCTGATCGGAGCCTGGCTTAGCTCTAAAGTTGCCTCTTGTTGGGTGGGCCTGGAGCACATCCTCTGGCTGGATTTCAGTTCTGCATTTGGATAGGGGTTACAGGATGGGCTCTGAGGGTAGGTGCAGTCATAGGGGTAAGGATGGACCGACTGCTTCGCTCAGTAGAAACACACCCTTGAGATTTGCCTCCCTGCCTCAGAGGGCCTGTGGTGGGCTTTGAGGATGGGCCGAGCACATTGGACTTCTCAGCATGGCTGATCCCCTTTGTCTGTGGCTGGCGTGGGCCGCTGTGCTGTCTTCTGTCCTGTGCAGGGCCTGATGAAGGTCCTGGTTGGTCCTGGAGGCTTCACAGGGCAGAACTCCTAACGTGGTAAGTACCGGCTCAGTGTTCTCGGTGAGCTGATTGTAAACTGATTCTTCAGCCAGAGGTTACTACTATTGGCTGGCAGGCAACATACCTTCACTGAGGCCTGTGTGCACCACTGTGATGGTGGCTCCTGCTTTTTTTCTGCATGACCACTAGTTGTCCTGCCATACCAGGGACCTCAGTGTTCTCCATGAGGTGACAGCAGAGGAGGTCTCCTGGGAAGTGTCCGGAGAGCTTAGAGGAGCTCAATGGCTACCTGTGGTCCTCTTCCTGGTGGAGAGCTTGGGCGACAGGGCGCCACCTTGTGGAGGGAGCAGGCACTGCAGAGCGGGACCATTTCTCTTACCTTTTCCATGCAATTTTTACTCAGTCTGTGGACCTTGCAGGTGATTCAGGCTTGTTCTTGTTTGTTGTTTTCAAGGTTTCTGGCTGAACTTTCTACAGGGGGTGGTGACACCCCTTGCTGCTCCCCTGCCAGCCATTCTCAACGCCTCCCTTTTATTTGACTCTAGTCATTATTTGATACCCAGGACACTGTGTTACCATGACCGCTGCTCTTTCACATTTGCACCTTTGCCTTGGATCCCTCACTGTCCCCGCTCTGACTCCCACTCATTCGCCTTCAGGCCCTGCCCAAGTCTTGCGCATTTTTTGGAAATGTGTGTTCTTTCTGAACGCCTCCCACCTGCCTGTCTGAAGCCTGAATTGTCCGAATCCTAGTTCCCAGGGCTTGCTTTCCCTTGCCTTTGCCCACGGATACTTGGATGCTCTTCTGTCACCTCCAGCTCAGTGGGTCTCAAAGCTGCCTTCCGTATGTAGCACGCCCAGTCCCCCGGCTCTGTCAGTGCCCTGGCATCCCCGTCAGAGCACATGCACCTCTGCCCGCCTCCTCAGACACTGTTGTAGGGCACCGCAGTTGCCTTCTGCTAGCTCTTGGTTTTAATATTTAAGTGCAGTTTATCTACAGCAGAATGTGTTGGTCTTAACATACACCATTCAGTTAATTTTGAAAAATGCCTTCCCTCCTGTGGCCAACACCTGTCAGAGCATAGAGCCTCTCCTTCAATCACCCCTGAAAGATCTGTCCTGCTCCTCTCCCAGAAGCGTTTGCTGTTTGGAGGCCAGGCACAACAAAAACAGGTTTTCTTTAGAGTGTCACATAAAGGTATCCACATAACACAGTTTGCATCCTTTTTGTTGGTTTGTTTACGAGGTGCGTGCCTGTTGTAGCAGTCAGTGGTTCATTCCTTCTTACTGCTAAGTAGCATTCAGTGCTCTGAGATATAAATTCTGTTGATGGACACCCAAGCTGTTTTTAGTTTGGGGCTATTTCTCATGAAACTTTAGGTGGACATGTTTTAATTTTCTTGGATAAATACCTAGGAGTGGAGATAATATGATAAACTTAGGTTTAAACTTATATAAGCAGAACCAGCCAAGTGCTGAGTCATCAGGAGCCCGTGTGAGTTCTGGGCTGTCAGCATCACCACCAGTGTTCAGTGTTGCTGTTTGAAAGTCATTTCTGTTCACGTGTGGTGATATCTCATTGCGGCTTTAATTTTCGTTTCTCTGTTGACTGATGATGTTGAATTCTTTCAGCATTGGTTGTTCAAGTCTTCTCATTTTTAAAACTTGGATTTTTTGGGTCATTTTATTATTGAGTTCTAGGAATTGTTTATATATTCTGCATGAAAGTTCTTTGTTCAGTACATACGTCAAGAATGTCTTTGGCTTCCCAATTTATTTTCCGACAGTGCCTTTTAATTTGTAAAATTTTAAACTTTTGATTATCAACTTTTAATTAGGACTTTCTGGGTCCTAGGAAATCTTGCTGCATCCTAGTTACAAATATCTCTTAAATTTCTTCCAGGACCTTTTTAGCATTAGCTTTCGTATGTAGCTGTGTGACTTGCCTGAATTAAGTTTGGCATATCATGCTCTGTAGCTGTCCAAGATTTTCCTCTTCTGCCTCATGTGGATGGGGAGTCTCACTATCCCCTCTGTTGGAAAGAATGTACTTGTTCTGAAGAGATAGCTTGTTAAGTTCACTTGGCAAAAATATTGTGGGACCATTCTGGACTCTGACAGAAATATTTTAAGAACTCAAGATTTTTCTTTGAGAGATGTTTGCTGTTCAGAACTCCCTACCCACTCCACACCTGGCAGCAGTGAGCAGCCCTCGTTCTCAGGCCACGGTTTCTCTATACCATCACTAATTAAAAGTGAAACAGAGCACAACTGAGTGGCTCCGAGCAGAAGTGGCTAAGGCCCATCCAGGACAGGAATTCTGGCATTTTGTCATAGCAGAAGCAATGGCTCTTTCAAGGGGCTCTCGTGCCATAGATGGGGACATTGAGCATAAAAAGGGTAATAACGGAAACAAATTAAGTCCTGTAAGATATATTACGTAAAAATCCATGGTGCTCAGAGCAGTGCTCCAAAATGAACTTACTGGTGACTTGTGGTTCCCTACCCGCCCCACTTTTGTCTTCACTGGGGTAGTTGCTGATGCTCCCCAGTCATTGTTCTGGAGACTGGGAAAGGGTAGCACAGATTAAACGTTGATCTTGCTTTTACTTCCCGAACTGTACCTATGATAACCAAGGAGCTGATAGGGAAAGAACTTGTT
This sequence comes from Fukomys damarensis, assembly GCF_012274545.1. Taxonomy (NCBI): domain Eukaryota; kingdom Metazoa; phylum Chordata; class Mammalia; order Rodentia; family Bathyergidae; genus Fukomys; species Fukomys damarensis. The sequence continues at coordinate 58,155,290 of NW_022900924.1, forward strand.
GTGGAAGAAAAGCAGCTCAAGACATACAGAAGATAGAATTTGAAGATGGCTCTGTTGCCATAGCTAATGACATCGTGGCACCAGACAGGGGACAGCACATTGGATGGGGCCTCTGTAATGGGAAGGTTAGACTGAAAATCCTGAGAGCAGGACCAGCTTTAGTGGTCTGTCCTTCCAGGTAGGATGGAACAGGAAATACAGCAAATCCACCGCAGTGGCCGTTGCCTTGCGTTAAGTCTCTAGGTCTGACGACTGCTTTCCAGGGCTCTCACAAGACACAGGAACAGTGCTCTGAGGACTTCTGCGAGAAAAATGCTGTCATCTTTCCAGAGCCAGGCGAAGGAGCCGTTGTGGGTAGGGAAGGGTGCTTACAGGTGAAAGGAGCTCGAGGTCCACACTGACAAGATGTGTGGACCCGATTCACGTCCTAACTCGAGGAAAATGATGGCGAAGAGGACAGTTTTGAGACAGCTGGAGAGGTTTGAACAAAGCCTGTAGGTTGAGCATGTTAGAAAATGTTCATTTTATAAGTGGTAATGGCAGTGTAGCTAAGAAAGTATCTTTAGGCTGTGTAGAAGAATTTCAAGAAGAAACAGGATGTGTGGTGTTTGCCTTAAAATACTTTGAAAAAAGGCACAGAGAAAACAAGATTGAGAGAACATTAGTAACTGTCGGGAAGAGCGGAGGGGAGTTCCTTTTACTGAACTGTCTCAGGATTTCGTTGTTTTTCTAAAAATAAATTTAGACCAAAACACATGCATTTGGCCCTGAAATGAGCATTCCAGCTCCGAAGCACTCTGGGAATCTGGAGACGGGTCTGGGAGAATCCTCTCGTGGGCTTTGCAGGTGCTGTCTCTCTGGCGGGAAATGCCTGTGCCCGACACTTCATCTCTGATGGCACCCGTGCACCTTCTCTGGGGCTGGCGGCTTCCGTGGGGACAGAGCCTGGCACCTGTGCCGCTCTTTCCCCACTGGCTGTCAGGGAAGACTTCCCAGCCCAGCAGGGCTTTGACTGCGTTCTTTGCTCCCGGGTGAGGGCCACAGGAAGCATTGCTGGCTGCCAGCTGCTTGCTCCAAGTCAGACAGGGTGCGCATGGCTGCGGGGCCTCCTGACGGCCATGCCCTGCTCTGCCGTCTGCAGCATGCCTGCGCCCGCCCGCCTGCACACAGTCCTCACAGCCGTCGGGACTGCAGAGGGGAGGCTCGCCTCTCGCAGCGTGTTTCCCAGCCTTGCTGTCCTTTCGCAGCCGCGGGGCCCAAGTGCCAGTTCCCAGTGTGCACATGAGCGACACATTGTACCCAGAGGACAGTGCCTGGGCTGGCGCCTGCCAGAATAATCACCTTCCTGCACCCTGTGTCGTGATGATATGTGCTTTACAGGCCTTGCCATTTGGTAGGGAAATTTTGATGAGGATTCACTCTGCTTTCCCTTTCTCTTCAAGTATGTTTATCTTCTGCCTTGGACTCTGGCTTTTTAAGCTCCTTGGCAGTTGTGCCACTTTGCTGGCATTTGCCGCAAGAAGTGAAGCTTGGAACAGTGCCTCTTTGACTTTCGTGTGTCTACCTTCAGTGACAAAACTAGTTACCTGTAATCAAGAGTATCCTGCGCTTGTCGGGAGGTCCCCACCCGGTACTGACCCGAGGCCAGGACGGAGGGGTGCAGGTCCCACCCACCCAGTCCCCTGTCCCAGTCATGCTGCTCTGCCTTGCTTCCTTCCATCTGCTTGGGTGACCATTTGTCTTTAAACATTCACTTTTTTTAAGAATGTTTGGATTCACTCCGCACTGGTGCCCAGGATCCTGTTCATCATTTAGGCTTAGTGCATCATTTCATTTCATTTCATGTTTAGAGCTTCAGAGGACCCTGCTAAATAATAGTAGCTATGAAACTGCCAGATTAAACCTGAACAGTAATGGCCCCCAAATGTGAAAATATATTTGTTGTGGCAGACTACACTGAACTAAAAGTTGATGAAGACCAAATGCACTATTAATGAGTTTTCAGACAAAATGATAGGAGCTAGCAATTTCTAAATTTCTTAAAAATCATAATCCTATGTTGCTGAAATGCACGAGAAAAATTATTGTTATGTTATTCTCTGAAACAATCTGTAGACCCATGAGACACCAGATGTGGTCCACCAGTGGTAAAAGGGAGAAAACAGCTTTCCAGGAGGGGACCCGGGAACATGGAGTTTGGGTATCACGTGGTTCTCCCAGCAGCAGGGAGTCCTTGGATCCCGGGCAGCCAGCCCCTTAGGATCCTGTTCCTCAGAGTGTAATTTTGGGAGCCTCACATCAAAAGCAGGTGGGACGGCTCTTCCTCTTGCTCCTTGGCCTGCTCCCGGCCCCTGAGCAGACTCCGAGCCTGCACGATGAACAGCTTCCCCAGTGACACCGGCCAGAGCGCAGCTTGGGTACTTTGAGGAGCTCGTGCCTCGTGGAGCACGGGCGCCTCTCCGTTGGGTTCATGGGATGCATTCTTTTCCTGATTTTATGATGCCCCATGTTCCTCTCTTTTTCCCTCAGGACTCGTGCATCACGTCTGTAACCTGTTCACTGCGGCCGCCACGCTCTGCTTGGATGTGGACGACAAGCCCAGCACTGAGGTGGCAGCCACCCTGCTGTTCTCGCTGCTGGACATTCTGCACGGCATGCTGACCTACATGTCTGGTGTCGTGCGGCTGGCCCTGCAGGTGAGGGGCTCCCTGTGTCACGCTCCCCGTCACCCTCCATTGTCCTCTGAGGTGTCTCTTTCTTTTAAAAGAGTGTATCACTCTGTACCTAAGTCTAGCAGCATCTGGGGTGACCAGTGCTAGGCACGGAGAATGTGGAAGCACTCGCTCGTCCTTGTACCTGGGCCGTGAGATCTGCCTCACGCTGTGGGCATGGTGACTGTGGGGACTCGGGGAGGGTCTGACTAAACTGGCCAGGGCCATGTCGTGGCCAGCAGGGTGTCCTTCAGGCTGGCTAGGGCTGCCGCAGATGCCGCCCTCTGCACTCCGGCTCAGGGAGCAGGGAGGAGCAGCGTTAGTCCTGGGCCTTTCCTGCTAGGAAGTCAGCTGTGACCTGTGATCTCCTGTAGCACGTGCCGCATTGCCGTTTAGTGCTGCATGTGGCTCACAGGGTTAAATGCAACATCCTGGGTTTTACACATCTGACTGATATGTTTATGTTTCCACGCGGAGCTCTGCCTGAGACTTGTGACTCCACCTGTGGCTTGCTCTGCCTGGCTACAGATGCCCTTGGCCAGAGCTGAGCCCGGACGCCAGCCCCGCCCCTCGGCCTGCCCTGCTGACCCTAACCCTGAGTCATCCTTGACAGTGTCCTGTGTTCCATACTTTGTGTCTAATGGTCACCTTAAATGACCCATCTCAAAACCTCCCCTGGGCAGCCTCAGTGATGTCCTGTGAGGGCTTCGAGCAGTGGGGAACCAGGACGGGGCTGGGCAGAAGTGGCTGTGTATCCTGGAGTCCGGAGCCCTGGGCAAGTTGCACCCAGAGGGCACTGACCTGGGAGGCGTGCTGAGCAGGAGGTGGGAGGCACGGGGGCCGGCTGGGCCTCTGCTCTGCCTTGGTGCCTCCTGAGATGTCATGCAGAGGTCCCCTGGCTGCGCGGTGCCCCTGTGGCCGATGCTGTGTGAAGAGTGGGTTTTTGATGCCTTCTCCAGCGTGCCTCCCTTCTCGTCCAGCTGGAGCCCCAGGCTGGGGGGCAGGTGTCAGTTCAAATCACACTTTGGTGGTCTGGGCACCTGTCCTGGGGGAAGCCCCAGGCTTGTTCTGCTCTGCTGCTGAGAGTTGGGAGGAAGCCACGAGGCCTGGAGTTACGGGCCTGCATGTTCTGGGTGCTTGGGTCCGGGCGAGTTAAGTAAAAGAGCCCCTTGCCCTCGCTAGGCCTGCCAAGGAGGCCGGGGAACCGCAGCCGAGACGCAGGAAGGCCCGGGCCTCTGGGACAGTGCGGCGCTGAGGGTTCTCGCCATTGCCCCCTGAGCCGTAGAGACCCGGGGTGCCCAGGGACAGGCAGTCAGGCCAAGTCCTCTGAACCTCAGAAAGCAGCAGCTGCGGTTCTGTGCCTGACCTGAAGTGTCCTTGCAAGCCAGCTTTCCTGAGAAAGCCCTGGGTCCCGCTGAGACCTGAGGAGGCCAGTCGGGGAGGTCATTACTGCAAGCAGACTTGGGGAAGAGAGCGGGCCTGTGTGCGTCCCGAGCAGGCACAGGTCTCAGTCTAAATAAAGCCTCTGTCTCCTCCGCACTGAGGTCAGCGTTGCTGTGAAACCCTGGGGGTGGGGTGTCCCTGAGGACCCTTACTCCTCCCATTTCCCGAAGCACCAGCCACTGTGCCAGGGGAAGGCACGCACATCAGAAACCTGTCCACACAGTGGGCGTGGATCCCGAGTGTGTGCGCGCGCAAGCACGGCAGCGGGATGTGGCGTGTGTTCCCTCGTGTGCAGGAATCACCCAGAGATCTCCATTTGTGGATTGGAGTCTGATTGGATCTCCTGGCATGCTCACCCACTGCCGTGGGCCTTCCCTGCACCGTGGGCTCATGTGCCCACCCAGTGCTGCAGGGCAGCTGGGGAGAAGACGCCTGGCTGAAGCTTCCGGCACAGCTCTGCCACCACCTCATCCGGGCTGGGGCCGTGCAGGGCTGAGCTGCTGTCTGCCATCCTGGGCCCATGCCTGCCCTCGGGCACCGCAGCTCCTGCCACCTCATCGCTCACCTGCTGGGTCCCCGAGCCAGGCCCACTGATCCCAGGTCCCCATGCTCTTCTGTCGCAGGCGCAGAAGTCCAGTTCGGGAGGAGACACGCAGGCTGCGGAAGACCTGCTGCTGCTGGGCAAGCCCCTGACAGCCCTGGCTGGCCTGCTCATCCGGCTGGTGAGTCTGAGCACCCGCAGCTAGAGCACGGGGCCGGAGGAATGGCATGGGATTTCACGAGCCCCCAGTTTCAGTATGAGTTTAATTTCCTTCAAGATTACAACCAAAAGAACTTTTGACATGTTTGGCCTGGAAACACTATTTCTAATTTATTTGAAACCGGGAAACTCATTCATTTTGATGGATACTGAAGTAAGGCAGAGTCTCAAAACCAGTTGCTCCCTTAAGGAATGTGAGGCTTCCAGGAGGCAGGAAGTAGTCCTTAGAAGAGTCTGCTCCCTTTCACAGAAACCCTAGCATTGTGCTTGGTGCTGGATTCTCCCCAGTGCAGGCACTGCGCACAGAGGCAGACAGACGGGAAGGAGATGCGCAGGATCTCGGATGTGCAAAGCTGCCCCATAGGAGCCAGAGTTTGGACCAAATGTGAAGATGAGGGCAAGAGGCAGGGCCAGGCAGCACCTTGGGCTGGAAGGCTGTAGGGCTTGGCTTTTCCTGCCCTTGGCTCTGGGGAGGGCGTGGGCAGTTTTCCTGAAGAGTACTGTGGGCTTCATTGTGTCCAGAAAGTGAAGGTTTGGTTCACATGAGTGAGGGAGAAAAGTATCACTGCTCTTCCCGGCACTCAGAGGCTGAGACAGCCTGGGCCACCTCGTGAGTTCAAGGCCATCCTGAACTACAGAGCGGTCACCCCTGGGTTATAGTACACAAGAAAGCAGGCTCCCTGTGTGCTGTGGGCTGGACACGCCCTCCCAGGGCAGGGGTCCTGATCACCGGGCGGGCCGGAGAATGAACACAGGCTCCCCCGGGCACACAGTGCCACACGGAGTTTACACAGAAGCCGCAGACTGGGGTGCTGTGCTGGGCTGGCTGCAGTTGGGACTTCTGTTGGGACTTACCAGTCTCGGTCTTGCCATCTTACTCTGTTCTCTTTCTAACTGTGGTTGAATGAGCATAGGAGGTATAAAATCATTACAAAAGCTGCTGAAAGGACAAAGGAAGGATCTTATCATGGTGAAGAATAAAATCTGCAGGAAGTTACAACTGTGTGAAACATCCAAGTGTGGAGCTTGTCTGTAAAGAGGAGGAGAAACCCAGGACAGCGGTCCTGAGAGCAAGGCTGGAGAGCAGGGCCGGCCCAGCGGCCAAGTCTAGCTGCTGCTTTTTGAAAAACCCCTTTAGAAGGAAATTGGCCCCCTCAGTGTTGGTGTTCCGGAGCAGAGCCCTGGAGTTCACTCTGGGGAGCTGGCACTGCGTGTAACATACCTTGGGTGTTTCTGTCCCTTTTGCCCTGCCTTCTCTTCCTCCCACCTGATCTACTTCCTCATCTCCAAGAGTCTTATTTTTTATTATTTATTGTTAATTACTCATTAATTTATTTATATATAGGTTTCTCATATAAGAGAAAACATTCAATGTTTAACTTTCTGAGCCTGGCTTATTTCCCTTAGCGTGATGGTCTCAAGTTCCAACGGTTTTCCTGCAAATGCCATGAGCAAGCTGCTGCTTTGTGTCTGAGTAATACTCCACGATGCATAGTGTCACAGTTTCTTATCCGTTCGCCATCGCTGGGTGTCTGGGTTGTTCCAGAGCTTCGCTGTTTTGGTGAATTATGCAGCTATAAATGTGGATATGCATGATGTGCTACAGAATAACAACTTCAGTTCTTTTGGGAATATACCCAGGAGAAGTACAAAACTGCTTCAAGTGATACTCGATTTTTAGTTAAAAAGAGCTCCATACTGATCTGCAAGGTAGTTGTACTAGTTTATATTCCCATGAGTAGTGCACTTGGGTTCCTTTGCTTTCCTGCATTGTGTGTGTGTGTGTGTGTGTGTGTGTGTGTGTGTGTGTGTGTGTGTGTGTTGGTGCTGCGCAT
>NW_022900924.1:58162213-58173358 GCF_012274545.1 Fukomys damarensis
TGTGTGTGTGTGTGTGTGTGTGTGTGTGTGTGTGTGTGTTGATGCTGGCCATCCACAATGGGCAAAGATGGAATCTCACATTAGCTTTGATTTACATTTCCCTAATGGTTAAAATTCTTAAACAGTTTTTCGTATAATTGTTGGCCATTTCTGCTTGTTTTTTGGGTGGGCCTAGAAACGGAACCTCAGGGCCTGCACGCTGAGCTGCCCGGCTCTGCTGTCTTCTGAGACAGGATGGCTGGGCTCAGTCACAGGGCCGCTAGTTACAAGCCCATGTGCGGTGTCTTTGGAAACACTCTGAGTGTGCAGGGCCTGAGGTGGTGTCTGGGTGGGCTGAGGATGGGAGCAGAGCGGCTGCCTGTGGGCAGGAGCAGCCGCTGCACAGGAACTGCCACAGCTGAAGGCCAGATTCGGACATGGGGTTGCCGGTGCTCAGATGGAGAGCTCAAAGAGACACCGAGAGCCTCCCGCGCTGCTCGGTGGTTATAGATGCTTCTCGAGGTCCCTGCTGGCCACCCCTCCTATCCGAACTCCCTGCGTGGCAGTAGGGAGTCAGATTGGCTGCGTATTCTCAGTGCCTCCTGGAGCTCCTGGTACAGCCTCTTCTCTGTCCTGCGTGGGGTCCTGGCCCCGCAGTCAGGGCCAGCAGTGACCAAGGGTAAAACCATGCTCTGGATGGGCGGTCTCTCCGCTTTCGGAAAGGTGGGGAATAGGTGAGGGTAATAGGTGGGTCAGCTGAGATTACTGTTTTCATTTTTATGAGGAACCTCCCTACGGATTTCCACACTAGTTGTACTAGTTTACACTCCCACCAGCAGTGCAGAAGGGTTTCTTTCTCCCTGCAGCCTCGCCAGCACTTTTTACTATTTTATCTTTTAACAGCTATTCTTTCCACATGTAGCAGCGTAGTTCACAACGGCTGAATCGTGGAAGCAGCCTGTATGTCTGTCAGCAGATGAGTGGTTACTGTACGCAGTGGAGCACCACTCTGCTCTAAAGAACAAATTCGAGGCATTTTTGGGAAATGAGTGGGCCTTCATTTCACCTGAGTGAAATAAATCCAACACCTAAGCTAAACTGTTGCATGGGTTCGCTTACATGAGAAACCCAAAATATAAACAGACAGCAAAATAAAAGATAGAAAATAAGAAATAGGGAGGTGGATCTTTTATGCATGGGAGAGGGACCGAGAGACGTGGGGCTGGGCATGGAAAGAGTGAAGTTGTGCTGTGCGCGTGCGCCAGCTCCCCACGGTGGGCTGCTCGGGGTGCGCCGTGATGTGGACTGATGAGAAGTCATGCTTGGAGAGGTTGTCCCGCCTTCCGGGCACTCTCTGTCACACTGGTAACCTGACCACACTTAGGTTCCAGTCTACCGGCCGCTGTCTGCCTACTGTGTGTGAGCTGCGTGGTGTGCATGCATGTGCATCACTAGTGTGTGTGAAGTGTGTGGGATGAGTGTGAGCAGTGTGTGTGTGCACATCCATCAATAGTGTGTGTGAGCACCAAGGTGTGCATGCGCTTTCATCGCTGAGGCCATCAGATTTGGTTTTATTTTCTTTCAGTAGTGGGGATCGAACTCGGGACCTTGCGCTTGTGAGGCAGGTGGCGGCACCGCCAAGCTACATCCCCTGCCCTGGGCCATCAGGTTTAAAGGTGGCTGTGGCAAGAACATTGCCCTCCGTCTTCTCCAAAGGTGAACCCATGTGTAGCTGTGCATCAAGGGAAGGAAAGCCATGATCAACCTATTGACAACCCAAAGCAGAGCAGCATGGAGCAAAGGTAAAGCTCCGACGTTGTTGGATGTGTGGCAGGTCACAGGAGGGAGCCTGGAATTGCTTTCCTGCAGGGAGGAGTAACCAGACCCGGCTTCCCCTGACTTGGGTGACTTTGGAAGCCTGAAAGTAAGAGAACGCGCTCAGTTGTGTTTGAGGTTCTTTCCAGGTATGGTCCTAGGAAAGCAAACTGCTTCTCCTTGAGAGAACGTGGCACCTGCCACCCCACCATCTGTGAAGCAGAGTCCTCTCCTGTCCGTGGGGCTGTGACCTGAGACCTCCAGTGAATGCCGGGAACCGTGGCTGAGCCCAGTGACAGCGCTGGGTCCCGACTTAGAGACTGAGCCGGTTTGAAAGCCATGTGCATGCAGTAGAAACTGCTCAGAGCTAGTGAGGTGCCATGGGACAGTTCACAAGACACCAAATGGCAGCAGCTACAGTGCCAGCAGCTGTGTGGCCTCAGGTGAACGGCCGCGTGCTGCCGTGAGGTTGGGAGGGGAAGGGTCCCAGATGCACCCCAGTGTGTGGCGGTTTCCACCTGGGAGGGGCTCTCCAGATGTGGCCACTGTAAACAGGGGAGCAGGTGCCTGCACCTTCTCCTGTATGCGCCTGCCCAGGGCAGACTGAACTGATAAGTTAGCAGCAGTAACTAATAATAGAACCATTCTAGCAGTGCACTGTGGGGGAGTCATGTGGGCACAGCGTCTTTCTCTCTGAGGGCACCTTGCTGCACAGTGCTGTCATCCCTCCTGTGCTGGAGTGAGATTGTCCAGGCCCAACGTGATGACAGGCTGCTCCTGACTGTCCTGTGGGTCCCCGGACACTGTCCTGAGCAGCTTCAGTGGGATGAGCGCCCAGCCCACTCTTTCTAGTTACTGGATCATTGTCTGTGGGTCATAGTCTTTCTGATCTTTCCAGGGTTTCTCTTGGTTTTCCATGTCCTGCTCTGTCTGCTGCACCCCAGGCTACTTTCGAGGCTTTAGAAAAGCCTGGCCTCTGCCTCCTTTCCCGTGGATGACTCCTCCTTGGTTTTCAGGTCTTGGCATGAAGGTCTCTTCTTTGAAGAAGCCTCTTAGCCCCTCGACTGACCCCAGCCCAGCGGCATCCGTAACCTGCTCAGCCCTGATGCTCCTCATGATGTGGAACCCAAGTCCCTTGTCCCTGCCTCCATCTCTCTAACTGGACCGAGAGGAGCCCATGTGCTTGCTTCACTTTGCCTGGTACAGAGAAGGGATCCACATAGAGCTGGTGCGGGAAAGGACGCCAGGAGCTTGCAAGGGCAGTGTGACGTCTCGCTGTCACTGAGAATGAGGAGACCGAGCCTGATCAGCAGAGTACAAATGTGGCCAGTTCCTCTGACATCCCACTCGTGTACCTTGGCCGAACCCACCACCTGAAAGGTAGAGGTGATGGTGAACACAATCCCCTGCTCTAAGCCCACCCTCCCTCTCTGTGGAGGTTGCCCTCCCCTTGGTGGTGTCTGCTCTGATGTTCACTGGGGAGCTGTTTCAGATGTGACCTGTACCCCATTTTTGATTGGCAAGAAAGGACACAAGGGGGCGGTTGGCGCTGCCCAAGAACGCCTGTGCTCTGGGAAACTGCTCTGTTCTTAGTACCTGTGCTCTGTACAACCAGCCCCAGGACCCTGGCGCGCTGGAGAGCACAGAATCGACACCTGCATCCTTACCTCTCCCCTCAGGAGTCTCGGGCACTGCCAGGCAGGTCTAGGTTTGGGGGCTTTAGGAAGGAAAGGCCCCCGGAGTGCAGGGCTGTTCTCTCCCATTACTGCTCATGCCTTCCTCTTGAAGTGGTCGCAGTGGAGCAGCATGGCTTTTAGTAGCGTTTTGTTATTGGCGAAGCTGTGTGCTCTGTGCAGAGGGGGAAAACATTCACTTGGGTGCCTGAAAGTGACTCCTCCAGGAAAGCACCGCCGCCCGAGGTGACACGCACTCCAGCATCCTCCCTGTCCTCTTTCCAGCCCCTCACATGTGATAATGCTTCAACATGCACACGTTTCTCTAACAGAACAGGCCTGGGCCCCGGGAAAGGCCTAGGAGAAGGCGGGGCGGGAGCTGGGGAGGTAGCAGGAAGACTGGAACACGGAACTGTGCATTAGCAGGTTCCTAAGGGTGCACCTCATTCCTTGTCCCCAGTGCACTTGTCTTAAAAAAAAAAATAGGATAACAGTATCTTGTGTAATTGATAGTTGAATTTTTAGGTGCCTTAGTGAGAAAGTTTGTGTCAATAGGACTTTTATGAGGAAAGATCCTAATGTTAACCATTAGCACCAAGTCGGGTCTCATCAGAGTTTTGGTGCGAGCTTATACCTCCAGTCTTCAAAGATGAAACCTGAATATGGAATATAAATTGGCGCATTAAAATGTAAACTGCCACTTATGCTGTGTTTATTACTTTCTCACTGCTGGGACACAATACCCAACACCCACAATTTAAAGGAAGAAAGGCTTATTTTGGCTCACAGTTTGTAGGGGTTTAGTCTGTATTGTGCTGGCTTCAAGACAGGGCAGCGTGGCCGAGGGGCCTGGCAGAGGAGAAGCAGTCCGTGGCAGGGCACGCAGGACTCAGCAGCCTTCCTCCTGTCCCTTTTTTATTCCATCCAGGCTGCAAGCCTGTTTGTTGGTGTCACTCACACCCAAGCTGGGTCTCCACTCCTCAGTGGGTCCGTTATCCACATCCAGAACTATGTGCAGCCAGTCAGTGGACTGATCCAGTATCACCTTCATGGTCCTTCCAGTCACTTCCAGGAGCCCATCTCTGAGCACTCGAGGCACTGGGGGGATGTAACGCATAACAAATGCCTTAAAACACACCTTTGAATTTTATTTTTAAATTCTAAATCTAAAAATTACACATAGGAAATACAGAGTTATAGAATTATATGTCCAAATATATTTATGACATTTTGAGTATCAAAAGTTTTGTTAGTAACTTACATGTTGCTCAGTTGGGAATTCATTAAATTCAATTTTTAAGGTAGAATTCTGTATACCTTTAACATAATTTTCCAAGCATACTAAAAAATGTGGGACCATATTTTTAGCATAAGGTTAAATGTCTGTGCTAATGTAAAAATATATTTGAAACAAATGTACATAATTTGAACACTTGCTTATGTAATGTAATATACAGCTCTACCTCGGCCATCCAGTAGCTCAGTGTTTGAACTTTCCACTGCTTGAACAGCAAAGTTTGAAAAAATCTGCTTGGGGTTTGTAACTTTGCTCCACAGATGCACCAAAAATCCGATCTGAAAAAGCCTGTAGGAGCAGAGAGCGGTTGCATGGCCCTCCCCTTGGACACAGGGTGTGTGTTTGTGTGTGTGTGTGTGTGTATGTGTGTGCTCGCATCTGAGCACTGCTCTCACCCAGACGACACACAGTGCTTGTGTGATTTGGGAGCCTCAGAACCGATTATCTGGATTTCCATTACTTCTTTTGGGAAAAATATGTTCGGTTCTCAAACTTTTTATTGTTCAAACAAATGTGGAACAAATTGAGTTCAACTGAGGTGTCACTATATATTTAAAATCAGCATCGTTAGTGATTAACATTCATATACACAGGGGTAGTTCTTGCTTTTTCCTGGTATCAGGAATTGAACTCTGGGCCCCATGCTTGCCAGGCAGGCCCAGTGCCACTGATACATCCCCAGCTCTTGGTGGTTCTTGTTTTGCCTGGTTCCATCAGGCAAAGCTGCAGTTTAGTGATACCAGGCACCTGAGCAGCCCAGTCCATATTTCAGTTCCCACTGTGTTACGACAAGGTTAATTCACACACGTGCTATGAACTTTGCTCCCACCTAGCTCTTCATCAACAGATTGCTGGGTCGGTAACATCACTGTCGTCCTCAGTGACCAATCTCGTCACCTGTTCTAAGCTCGCCGCTGTGTTACAGAGGTTTGTTCTATGCACACATACAGCTGTGCTGCCTTCTATGCCCATACATTGTAGAAAAGTGGAAGGGATTGAGTGCAAAGATGGTGGAGCAGAGAAGAAGCCAAAGGGAGTCCCACAGGGAGCGAGGTTGGAAGCGCATCAGCGGAGGCCTGCTGCTGTCACAAGTGGCTCTGGCTTCCGGGGCTTGAAGCTCCCTCACAGCCCTCATGACCACGTGTGCGAAGATCCAAACAATCTGAGGAAGTTCACATTTTAGCAAGTAGAGTCCAACCATATATTTAAAGAACAGATGTGTCAGGAAATGGGATTTACCCCAGTGGTGCAGACTTGCTGTAACATTCAAAATAAATCAATGTAGTGCACTGCATTAGTAAACTGAGAAGGAGAAACCAGATGATCCTCTCAGTGGAGAATAATCTAATACCTACTCCTTGTAATACCAGATAAATGCATCTAAGAAAAATTATAGTTAATCTTGTTCAAGGGTGAAAGGCTTAATGTTTTCTTCTCAAGATCAGGAATACAAATGAAGATGTCCTCTTCCATCTGGTCAACGCAAACAAGCAAGAAAAACAGCCACCTTGTTGGAAAGGAAACAGGAAAATAATAACAGAGAACACATTCTATGTCAAAAATGCAGAGGAACCTGTAGAAAGTACTAGAAATGTTTGTCATTGGTACAGTAAACAAGATCTGTATGTGACAAAATCCTTTCTATTTTTGGCAGTGGACAACTGGAAACTGCAATGAAATACTATTTACAATAGAAAAACTATGAAATAGAGATAAATCTTAATACGAAAAGTGTAAAACATTTATACGTGGAATTAAAAACTTCTGTATCTATGAGGCGATATCTCTCCTTGTTTAAAAGTCCTTGTAGCTTTTTGTTTGTGTGTGTGTGTGTGTGTGTGGTTTTTCACAGTGCTGGGGTCAAATCCAGGTCTTCATATGCAGTAGCACTGTGCTGGCGACCATTGCGAGCTCTGAGTAACTCAGCCCACTGTGGCCTGTGTGCTGGAGACTCGCCACCTCTGCGCTCGGAAGTCCCCCTTTCCAACACAGAGCTTCCTCCTTGTTCTCTGGGACGGCCAGGACACGAGCCTCTCCAGCCCGACCTGGAGACCCCATGTGGTCCCCTTCCCGGTCCCAGCGTCCTCTTTGTAGAACCCGATCAACAATCTCTAAAATTCACACGAAAGAAAAAGAACTGTAGAATAATCAGTACACCTGTATTATTGTTTTGTATTGCTACCATGAAATACCAAAGGCCACTTTTGAAGAAGAGAGGCTTGTGCAGCTCACGGTCTTGGTGGCTGGAAGGACATCCTGGCCACAGTACAGTACTTGCCGGAGCCACTTGCAGGAGAGGCCCCCAGCTCCCCTTCAGCCCAAGTGGCCCTCAGCCTCACCCATCCACCTGCTGGGCCATGCTTTTCCATGAGACCTCAAGGGGTGCTACTTGTATCCAGGCCACAGACACAACTATGACAAAGAACGACGCTGGAGGGCTAACCCCACTGCACCTCCAGACAGACTGGAATAGTTCGGTTATCAGTGCAGAGAGCCTTGACTATTTTGTGCTTTTGATTGCTGGATACTCCTAAGTGCGTGCAGCTCGTTGCACCTCCAGAGAGCTGTAAATAATTCAGGTGGGCCTACGGCTGGCACAGCTTCTGTGGTTTCCTTTTGTGGATGGAGAGCCCCAACCCTCATTTCTCCCCCTTGCTCAGTGGGAAGGATGATCCCAATGTATTGAAGGCCCTGTTTTTTGGTAGCTACTTCTGACTGCTTTGAAGCCTCCAGTTGCTGTTTGTTCCGGTTCTGAGCTGCTGAGATATGTCTGTCTTTGAAAGGTTTCTTGGTATTTGACATGGTGTTTGCTGTAACGTAGGCTAATCTCCAATTCATGGGCCTGACTGATCCTCCTGCCTCTGCCTCCCAAGCAGCTGCTGCTGCTGGTGGTTTCCACTGTGCCTGGCTTCAGAGTCCGTATTGTTTTAGGAGTGTGTGGGCTACATATTGGGAACTTCGTGTCGTCGTTGGTGGAATCGCATACTGACTTAGTTTCCAGTCTTGTCCTTGGCTCACTTGTAGCAAGCACTCAGTAAATAATTTAGCTGCATGAGTAAGGTCTCCTGGCCCCAAACTGGCACTGCCCCCTTCCCTCCTTGCCCCTGAGCCGCACATCACATTGGCACACGGTTTGCTAACCTGGGTGGGCCACGATAAACAGACTCTGTCTTTCAGAGGGCTCGAGATCCCGTTCATTAGAATTAGAAATGCCAGTCCCAGGTGCGGCTTGCCTCCCGAAGGATCAGCACAGGAACGTGCCTGCCTTCCTCACAGCAGTGACCCTCACGTTGGACCTGGGTTTAGGGGTGGGCAGGGTGGTCTGGAGTCCAGGACATGGACCGGGCAGGCTGCATTTGGCCTTGGCTTCTGCAGGGCTCCAAGCGTCTCACCCCGGCAGAGGGCCCCGGTGCCTCCTGCTCTACCCAGAGCCCAGCCCGCTCTCCCCATCGGGAGGTGGCTATCTTTGCTGTGGTTTAGTCTTTAGCATTGAGCATTTTCCCCATTAAAATTATTTTATCAGTTTTAGTGAACAGTGAGTGACCTTTTCTCTACATTTAGGATCTCAAATTACAGGGTCCAATCTGCTGTAGTCCAGAAGTGCCCATCTCACCATCTTCTGGATGGGGCTGGTACAGGAGTAAGCCTCATGCAGCGCCCAGTTTGGTGGCCTTCGAGTTGCTCAGAGACACCGTTATCAACAGAATCCACTCCAGCCCCCTGAGAAGTTCAGCCCCGTGCTGCTGAACAGAGACGAGAAATAGTTTTCTTGGCTTTCTGGTGGCAATAAAACTGCTCTGGGGGTTATAATAAACATTTTTTTTTTGCTTCTAAAATAAGCAACTAGGTATGATTTAACAGAGCATAAAACTTTACGTTGGACTCATGTTGGACTTTAAAATGTTGCTTTTCTGTGTCTTGGTGTAAATTCCACATCTTGGCACTTAGTGCTTGTGAAGCTCGGGCAACTGAAGGGGGGACTTTGACAGATGAGGTCCCCAAGGGAAAGAAGGCAGCAGCAAACATCTTTCTCTCTCCCCCTTACATTAGCCATCTCCTGGTATTACAGCTTTGTGTGCTGACAGGGCCGTGTTGCACACGCGTGATTTTCTGTGCTAGGTCATTCTTACAGAAGTGGGCCCTCTTGTGCGCCTACCCTAAACAGCAGGGTCACGTCCTAATGGGTCCTTAAATGCCCCAGGCTTTGAAGCACTCCACGTGACTCCCTGCATTGCTACATCCACAAAAGGGTAGAACAGTAATTTCTTCTAGCAAAGAAAGTCGAGGGGACTCTGCAGGTGTGTTTCTTGTGACATTTGTGAGTGGTCATCGACTGTCAGTACCTTTCCTTGGGGAGTGGGATGGTGCTTCTCTGTTGCAGGGGACTTGGAGGACTTGGGGCCCCACGGGAGCAGCAGTTCCTTTCAAGCACGAGGTCCCCAGGCAGTCAGGCGCGCGCTCAATGGGCCTCGGACGACCACGTCTGGTGCCCAGTGCAGCAGACTAACAGATTCCCCAGGGTCAAGTGACCACTTCTCCCCACTGCCAGTGGTTGGCCCCTTCAAAATCTATCTCTGTATGGTTCACGTGAGAGACGATGAAACATCTGATGCACCGTGGAACTAATGAAAAGTGCCAGTATGTACTGTAGTATTTTTAAAAAAGATCAACCAGAAATATTCTCCAGGAAGTTGGCTGAAGCAGTTTGCTTCACTTGCTTTCTGTTTAAGTGCCACGTGGGACGAAGAGTAGTTGAATGCATACTTAGTTCAGAGTCAGAGAACTTTGTGTAGTAACAGCTGGCTCATTTTAGGTCACGCCTACGTGATCTACTCAAGAAGGTCGAGCATTATTAGCCTCAGCTGACCTGACCTGGTCAGCGTCCTCCCTAAGTGGGCATGTTGTTATTCCAGGTAGCCGGCCAGAGTTTGTGACTTCTAGTAAGTAGTCCTATTCTTTTTTTTTTATTGGATACTCTGATCATTAGTTAAGTTTGGAAAGTATCTCTTTGCTTTTTGTGCTGGGCATTAAACTGTCCCCAGGAACAGCAGTGTGAGGCCTCACCTAAAGACCTGAGGCCCAGTGTGGTGATGCATGTCTATGATCCTGGCTACTTGGGAGGCTGAGGCAGGAGGATCAGTGTGAGTTTGAGGCCAGCCTGGGCTACATAGTGAGTTCAGGGACAGCTTGAACTACAAAGGGAGACGTTGCCTCAAAAAACAAAAAAGAGTAAGTTTGAGGCCAGATCCTGCTTCAAAAGAGGAGAGGGGCTGCTGCTGCTGTAGCTCACTGGCTAGGTAGAGCACTTGCCTGGGATGCTTGATGCCCTGGGTTCAGTCCCTATCACTACCCACAAAATAAAAACATACCTGAGATTATTCACCATCAGGAGTATGCCTGTTACACCTAACACATTCGCAGATGCCGGCGACCTTTTGCTTTACAGAGAAGTAATTTTAAGTATAAATTGCCTGGTTAGTCTCTTCCCATCTTTCTTTTGTCAGTGTGAATTGAAGGAGAAATTTTTTCAACTCACAGCTTTTTTATAATTATGGCTTAGGTCATAACTAAAGATTCACTGGAGGCAAAAAAATAGGAAACTCACATTTCAAGTAAATGAAACCTCAGAACTGTTTGGAAAGTGGAGGCCTAGATGATTACAAAATCCCTCATGGCAGGACTGCAAACCGGGAGAGTTGGGGCTTAGCTCAGTGCTTGATTTCCCTTAATTTATCACTTGAGAGAAAAATAAATCGACTAGTTAAGAACTGGACTCACTTTTCCTATAGATTAGCACTTTAAAGTCAATTCAAACTGAAACACTTTGACCATTAACATGGGGCAGAAACACTAAAATATAAAACAGTAGTAAATAAGAAAACATATTTCCAGGCTAGGATTTAACACACGTGGTACTAAAAAGTGCAAATTGAAATCGGGCATGGTGTTATGGGAAGATCTGTTCCCTTCTGAGTTTCCATGGCTGTGATTCACAGTATTTAACATTTTTTTCTCCAAATATTTTGAGTGTTTTAACACGTGCAAGTTATGTGCTAGTTTTCTTTTATAAATTGAAAAAAAAGACTATATCCAGTAAAACTAATGCAGCCTTCTCAGAAGGGTTAAAAAAAATGAAAGGAAAACATCTACCTCTCTTGCTGAGACTCCCAGAAGATAACATTGCTCCCATAGTTCCATGCCCACATGTGTGTGTCAGAGCATGTGTGCCCTGTAATATGCATTGTGTCAAATTCCCATATCCGCACATGTAAGTGTGACCGTTTTTGATGACTACAGCACTGTTTGAATGCATCATAATCAAGTTAGCTAGGTTCCTTCCTAACAGCTGTGTAAGCTTCCAGCCATTTGTGTGTGGGGGAG
>NW_022900924.1:58173622-58235056 GCF_012274545.1 Fukomys damarensis
AGGGGTAGTTTCTAACACAGATGCACTGAAAATTTTTATGAGATCCATTTATGTTTATACTTAAATATTGATAGGATAAATTCCTAGCAATAGAATTGCTGGGAAAACAGTGAAGAGTTTTTAGTTTTGCTATACATTGCCAAATTGCTCTTCCCAAAATAAAGAGGACCAGTTTTCACCTGTTTCTTGGGTTTTATGAAATTGTAACTTTCTGCGTTACTTTGGTATTTTGCATTTTTCCACTGGGAATTGAGACAGCATGTTTTTCTAGGTTCCTTCTCAGTGTCTTTTTGCTGTACGTTGCTTTAGCATAACCTCTGCCCATTCTTTTTGCTTTGTTTTTGGAAGAGCTGTTAATATATCGACTTGCAGGTTTTTTGTATTTAAGAAGTTTATCCTTTTGTCACAACAAATCCACTTTTTCATTTTCTCCTTGTATTTTTATTTTTCGAGATATTTTCACTATTAAGATAGATTCTGTTTTGTGGACAAATAATACATCGTTGTCTTCCTGTACGATTTCTGAGTTTTATATCGCGTTTTATCGGTCTTTCCATCCGGGAGTACAAACACTTACATTTTTTTCCAATACTTGCATGTTTTTTTCACATTTGTACACCTGACCATTCAGGGTTATCTTGTTATACTAAGTAATGTGAACAGCTGGGTAGTGGTCTTTGGGGAAGGCATCTCAAACATCGAGTACAGTGAAGACTTGTTTTATTGGTTCTTACTGTCTTTGCCATGTAATTATCAGTCAAGTGGGAGCAACACCTGCATGTCTTGTAACATTATCATTTCTTGATGCAGTTGGTTGTGCACTGTAATCACAAAGTGGCTGGTAGTAGTGTGTGTCCAGAGAGATGATAGCAGGGCATTCCCTGGGCAAACAGCAGCTCCTTGACCTGACTTGCTATCTTCTTAATAATGGAGCAACAGGAAAGGAATGGGACTGATTCTACGGAGACCTGCAGGAAGTGGGGTGCACATGCTCTGTTCTCCACATCTGTGAATTGAGCCGTGATGGGTTGAATACGTATGGGAATAAATGGGGCCTCTGCTGAGTAAGTACAGGCTTTTCCCCTCTTTGTTTTTCCCTACAAGGTATAGCGAGGCAGTGATCTACGTAGCATTTTCGTCATGCTAAGTATCATAACCTGGAGATAATTCAGAGCAAGCCGAGGCAGCTGACCAGGTCACCTGCCGGCACTGTGCCGGCTCACACGGGACTTGGGCGTGGCGCAGGGTGTCGTCCCGGGGGCCTCGCTGCTGGACCGACTCCCTGGAGACGTCCCAGGAGAGCCGAGCGTGCGTACCAGGGGATCCTCCCGAGAAAGCGCACTTCGGCTGGCTTCCCCGCTGGACAGAGCCATTTCTCTCTCCATTGGCTCAGCTAGGAGCAGACTGATACGTGGCGTTTTCTTTAGTGATGCTGACAAAGACTGTAAAGGGGTGCTGGTGGGCACCATGACTGTTTGTAAAGTCCGCGTTTGAAGACCATACTGAGTCTGTTCCCCCTTTTGACGCAGTCCTTATTAATGTCTCGCCCTCGGCAGAGTGCACGTAGCCGAGATTTCTGCAGTGCACCAACAGCACTTGCTGCGTGTCCACGGGGAGCAGCCCTAGCGCCCAGGTGGTGCCGTCTGACGCCGTGACCGACGTTCTGCGGGCTCTGGGCTGGAGAGCGGCCGAACCGCCAGCTGTGGGTCCACCCAGGACGCTGTGTTCTGACCACACTATTGAGCTGCCCCGCTGGTTAGAGTGGCCAGGGTCACGTCAGTGCGGCCCCCTCGGAAGCTGCAGGGAATCACAGCACCCGGGCGTGTTGGGAGATGAAAGAGTAGCAGACGGGCGCCGCCTGGCACCGCCTGTGTGGGGAAGGCCTCAGCTGACAGCTCCCAGTGCCTTTAGGAGCGGGCCCTACTGCGGAGGAAGAGCCTTGCTTGTGTGCGAACTCGGAAAGCGGCGAGGCATCACTTTTGAATCAGGAGAAGGGCGAGGGTAGTTCGTGGTGAGGGTAATGGTGCTTGGCTTTTCTGTGTTGCTTGAATGCCTGCACCGTCGTCCTGCGGCAGTCCCGCAGGCCCTTCCCCAGCAAGCAGCTCGTTCTGTAATCGGAACCCGTCTGATAAACTCCCACCTCTTACCCTAATGCAGTCTTTGTGAGCAGCCTCACTGACGTGTGGAAGAAGAGTCTGGGTGTGTCCACAGCTTCATGGCCGCCCTGCTGGTGCGGAGCTGTGCCCAGCCCAGGAGGAGCCTCCGCGGAGCCCACCAGCGCCCAAGTTAGACAACAGCTGCGCTTGAATTTTAGTTCCCCTTGAGTCTCCGTTAGTAAATGAGCCATTAATTTATAGAGTCGAGACCCTACCATACAGCATTCATGCCAAATGTCTAGGTAGTAAAGCCTTAACTATGTTTAAATGGTTTTTCTCAAAGAGAATTTTCTTCTTCCAGTTGTAAAAATGGCCTGATTTTATAAATTTTATTGTTAGGAAGTGGTTCTTTTTATTGTGTTAGCCTTAAAATTTTATTATAAAATATGCCTTCTTTTAATAGGAGTAGCTCTTTCTAAAGAAAAAAATATATTATATCCTATTCTTTTGCTTTTAGTATATTTTCTACCTCAAAACTATCTTATGCAGAAAAGAACTCTTGAGAATTATTTTAGCAGGATTCCACGTGTTTTTCAATTTCTGGACCTGTAAGCCACATTTCTGCAAGACACATTCTGATCTTGTAAGCAGGAAAAGGCAGTTCTGGTTTTTGGGTCTGTCTTCCGTGCGTGGGAGACTGGGGGTCACAGTTGGGCTCCTGCAGGCAGCCTGCTGTGTGTGCTGGTCTTAGCGCACCCAGTGGGGGTCCGATCTCTTGGCCACCCCAGAAAGGGCGTTCCCAGCCTGGGAAGGGCCCCCTTGCTTAGTGTAGGGTCGGAAGCCAGATCATTTCAGGTGTTCAGTCACAAAAGTGACCATCAGCACGCCAGAACAATTCAGGTCATACGGAAGCCACAAAAATTAAACCCTAACTTCCCCTCCCAGTGGCCCCGCCAGTGTGACCACAATACATTTGACGTGCACGTTCTTTTCTGCATAGGATGGTAACCATTTGTAGCACTGACTTTCGTTTTTCAAGTTTTGCTTTCGTTTCTAGAAATAGGAAAATACATATATTGTGACTGGTTTTTATTAATATCAAATGTGGACATCTTTCTGAGTTCATAATTAGACCTTAAATCTCAATCTGTTAAAAAGCTGCTGGGCATTTCCTAGTGGGAATGGGCTGTTACTTACTCTGCTCAGTGACCGCATGGTGAATCCTGCTCATCTGCTGTTACCACTCTGAGACAGGGAGTGTCTCAGCGTGATTTGCACCCTGCATTTCCTTTGATTAAACTCAGAAATAAGATAGCTAGATTAAAACCAAGATTTTACTTTATTCACTACTAATTACCGCTTTACTAACAGATTCTAACAGTTGGTATTGTATTCAAAGCTTGTTAATGTGCTGGCTTTGCGTCTTCCCCAGTACTGCATCTTCTGCACTTTAAATAGTTTTTTGTTCATAGATAAAAATAACATCCAAAAACTTTCAATTTGGATTCCATTGCATTAAGAAATAGCAATTAAATATAGCCACAAAAAGCAAAATATGTACAGCATCAAGGCATTGAGTTTGGACATGCAGGGGAGTAGGGGATTTTATAGAAATGTTTGTATTATCAAAGTAGGCATCAGAATAGATAAAAGTACCAAACTTCAAAGGGTTTTAAACTTGATCATCTAATAATGTAAGTTTCCGAATCCACAGGTGTAATTTATTCTTGTCAAGGTAGAAAAGAGGGTTATGCCAGTCCAGGGAAAAAACCATAAAAGTATCTACACACTGTAGAAATTAATGATGTCAATATAAATATTATCACAGGCTGTCAGTTAATGTAACCAATCAGAAGTTTTATATTTTAAATGTTAAATGTCGATTTCGCTGGACACGTTTGCCTTCTAGATATTTTACAAGACACATTTATTAGAAATAACATTTTCAAGGACTGGTTTATGATAGAGAATTGATCTGATTTTCTGTAGCTGCAGGGAAGGAAGAAACATTTTTCTCTTTATTATCCTGCTGCAGATTTCTTTCAGAAACAGAGTGACTGCCAGTTTGAAGGGTAAGTACTGGAATTCTGTTACTGCCAAAAACAAAACAAAACAAAAGACCCTTATAACATGACAAACCAAAAAAACAACTAGCCTGTGTTAATGTGATGTTTTGCATCTACAAGATCTACCATTAAAATGTCACCAGGCCTACGTGGTTTTACATGAGAGTTCGCCATTGTAAAGAATACAGCACCCCTGTGCTATCTAAATGGTTGTGATGATTTGAAAACATGTCAGAAACACTGATGACTGATCCCCTTAGCTGTGTGGGTACGAAGACTTAAAAGGAAAAAACGGGGTAAATCTAGCAGTATATTAAAATACACCAGTGCAGCCAGATAGGCTTTGACTGAGGAATTCAAGAAAAGTTCATGCACTAGAAAAAAATGTGATTTCATATTTAGGAAGCTGAAGGAGGATAAAAAAGTAATCATAAATGATGTTAAAAAGCCCAATTAGTCATTCTTCATTTTTAAAAACTCCATCTAAGATTGGGACTCTGCAAACACATTAAAGGTTATTTCCTAGAAATTAATACTAGGCATTCTAAGGAAAGAAGCACCGGGAGTGTTTCATGAAATTGCAGAGGAGGGATGGCCTTTTTCTGCCACCAGTCCTCTCCTGATGGGGAGGTGAATGTCGATTGAGTTGTGAGATAAGGCAAACCTTTAGCCTAAAGATGGCCATTACTTGCAAGTGGTGAGATTTTTATATCTAGAAAAGGAAACGGAAGTAAAAACCTTGTTGGTGTTAAAAAGCAAGTTCCAGTGAGTTCATGGTACCGGAAATAATGCAGTACACAGATTGAAGGCTTTCTTTATACTGCCATTGATTTGAAAGAATTAGAGCTCAGGAAAAACCCTTTTCACAGAACTGACTGAACTCCCCCTAAGAAACATCAAAAATAGCCATAAGGAGAAGAGAAAATACAAGTCCTGTGTTGGTAACCATAGTTAAAGATATGAAGACTTAAATGAGTTCAGAGACAGGCCGCATGCCTCCTGGGAAGACAGTACTATTAGCGTTAATTCTTCCTAGTTCATGTGCACATTTCCAGTACTTTTCACCAGATCTACCCGCACTTCAGGTGGCGCCGTGCTCCAGAGGCCGGACGGTGGCCTGCAGTGGTCAGGCAGTGGGCAAGGGAGGCCTGTGGTGGCAGCGGTGGCCTCTCTGAACTGTATCGCACCTCTGGCCTTGGGAGGAGCGGGTCTGAGGCGTGAGGCTCTTTGTAGGGTGCGGCCCACCACCGGACCCTCTCGTGTTCTCCTGCACTCGGGAGCATGGGGTTGGTGATGGTGCCGGGTTGTTCCCGAAGGAGCGAAACGGAGAGAAAACCCGGCTGTCTGTGGAGCAGTGATGGGCAGAGGCGTGGCTGGCTGGGCTGAGTCCAACCGCTTGTCCTGCCATCTCCCACAGTGGTGCTTGCTCTGGGGATTCCCAGGGTCGGAGCCTCAGCAGTGGCCCACACCCCAGATTCCATACTTGTGCATCGTTGAGTAAATCCCGCCTCTGAGGGTGCAGCGGAGCCACAGAACGCTTGTGCACTTGGTCATCACACTGTCCTCGAGACCTCATTGCATGGCACACCTGTCCTGCTGCCTCCTTGCTGGTCCTCGGAAGCATCAAGCACCAAGCCCCCCTGTTTTAATTATAAATGTTTTCCAGCAGAGAAATTGGCAGGATTATACACTAAGCACTTAGAGAACTGCCATCCGCAGTCTGTAACCTCCGTCTCTCTCTCTTCTACTGCTGATGTACCCATTCATCTTCTTGTTGATGCCAGGCCTTTCGAACTTGGTATTGTGACCCTGAAGACCCTTTTCTCCAACACTCTCCTGGCTTGCACCCAGCCCTAGCTGTCCCTTCAGAGAACGCTTCCCTGAGTGGCGCGTGTCTGGCCTGGCCTTGTGCTGCGTGTGCTCCCCTCTGTCTGCCTCCTGTCCCCCGCTCACCTGTCCCCTGCCTGACCGGGAGGTCCTCATGGCAGAGACGTCTGGTCATCAAGAATGTCCTCTCCTCCGTGTGGGCACTGCGGGGAGGTCAGCTGTACCTCCACCCTCTGGATGTCCGCTGGGCTTAAGAGCTGGCATGAGGTCGGTCACCAGGGTAAGAGCATGTGGATGCATTGAGCACAGTGACATCTTTACAGCGGCCCCTCTCACTGATGACCAAAGAAGCAGCTGGAGTCAGCGTCTGTTCTGCCGAAGTGACTGGGCACAGCGAGTGGCACAGCATGACAGGCAAGAGGCTCGAGAGGGGTGGTTACCAGGAGAACAGGAGCCGGAAGACAAGGGACGGATAACGAAGGCTTGCGGACAGAGGTCCTTGGGCCCCGATTTTCTGTCTTTGATAAGAATGGTGCATCTTTCATGTGGGGATTTCATCTGCTTGTAGGAAACAGTGCCAAGGTCAAAGTGACCTTTAACTTAACTAGAAGGGCTAACTCCTTCAACACCAGAGTGAAAATAACCTCTTCCAGCTTTGCTCCGTGTTGCCGTATCATTGACTGAGGTCAGCTGGTGAGAAGCAGGCAGAGCTGAAGGGAGTCAGGTCCAGGTGTGGTCCTTTAGAGGACTGTTTCCTGCTGCCCAGATGGGAAGAGCCTCTGTGCACCCTGAAGACTAACCGGAAGTGGCTTTCACAGAATCAGCCTCTGCATCCGGAGCCTGCCAGGCTCCCCACTGCCAGCTGCCACGAGAGGGCCCTGTCCTGGTGGCTTCTGGAGAGATGTGGCTTGCCAGCAACTTGGTTTCAGACCTCTCGCCTCTAGAAATTAGCACCTTCAGTAATAGCACAGGGGTATGTTGTGTTCGTCTGCTTGTTTTTTGAGATACGGTCTTGCTGTGTTGCCCAGGCTGGCCTCAAACTCATAGACTTAAGTGATCCTCCTGCCTCAGCCTCCAGAACAGCTAGAGAAGTACAATTGCCCACTGCTGTGCCCAGCTACCATATAGATTTTTTCATTGTAGAGCTGTTCCTGCATCCTTAGGACCTTTTGTACTTAGTAAGAATGCATTAGCTTTTTAATATATCACTGCACTTAATTTGCTATAATTTTATTTAAAATTTTTGCATCTATATTCATGTGGGTTATTGCTCTAGAGTTTACTTCTTAGATTGCGTTTGTTTAGTTTTGCATCAGCTTAATGTTGAACTACAAAATTGATTTAGATTGTATCCCTTCAATTTTCAGGAAAACTGTGTCGAATTTGTATTTTAATGGTTTCACTGAGAACTAATTACTGTACAATTAACCTCTTACAAGTGTTTGTTTCAGGGCTTTTGATATGCTCAGAACTGCGCAACCATTACCTAATTCCAAAATATTTTCATCGTTCCAAAGCAACCTGAAGCTCATAAAATCCTTTCCTATTTCTCTTTCCACGGCTCTGGTCAGTCACCAGTTTACTTCCTGTTTCCGTAACTTGGCCTAAAGATCCTGTGTCATGTATTTGGAATATATGTGTGATGTGTGATCCTGGCTTATTTCTCTTCGCCTGATGTTCCCAAGGCTCATTCACAGTAAAGTGAGTGGGTGTGCCCCAATCTTTGTTAGTGCTGAGTAATATTCCACCGTGTAGTATGCATGTCCTGGCATGCTTTAGTTGAAGCCCATTTGAGTTTGCTTTCCAGTTTTTGGATAATGAATAACTGTGCCCTGACATCCATGTACAAACACAGGATGTGTTTCTTTCCCGTGAGTAGATGGTGAGTCCGTGTTTAGCCCTTTGAGGAACTGAACTGCCAGCCCGTTTGCCGGAGTGCGGCTCCCGTAGTGTCCCCACCGGCAGGCAGTGCAGACTCCAGCCCGTCCCCATCCGGGCCACTGGCGAGTCGCTGTCTGTGCTTTGTGGCAGCCCGGGCTGTGAGGTAGCAGCTCGTACTGGGTTGCGTTTGCGTCTCCTGATAGTGATGTTGGACAGCCTTCCTGTGCTTATTAACTATTCATGTAGCTTCTTATGTCTATTCAGGATCTGTATCCTTTTAAAAGTTGGGTTGTTTTTTATTACATTGTAAGCAGTTTATAGATTACATACGCATGTGTGTACATGTCCCTTTTCAGATATTAGATTTACAAAGTATTGCTCTGGTTCCGTAGATTGCCTTTTCACCATCTTGATGGTGTCATTTATAGCACAATAATTCTTAATTTTGCTGAAGTCTAACTCACCTGTTATTTTGTCATTTATGTTTTGGTATCAGTCCTACCTAGCAGGGCCAGGGATGTAGCTCAGCAGCACAGTACCTGCCTGGTAAGTGTGAGGCCCTGAGTTCAATTCCCAGTACCAAAAAAAAAAAGGACACTTGTTCAGAGCTTCTCCCTTTGGAACAAAATCATACCTCACAAAGTATCATCAACTCAAGGTTATTAAGACTCACTGCTGTGCCTTCATCTACAAATTGGTTTCCATCTATTTAGAGTTAAGAAAAAAATCTTGGGTCTAATTTCATTTGTTAGTATGTGGGTGTTATGTATCTGAAAACCATTCAGTTCAAAAGACTATTTCCCCTTACTGAATTGTCTTAGCACTTCTGTCAGAAATCATTTGACCAAAAATGTGAAAGTTGGTTTCTGGGCCTGTAATTCTGTTCCATTGATCTGTAATCTGTCTTGCACGCGAACCTCTTTGGTTAGGTTTGCAGTCAATTTTGAAATTTGGTCCTCAGGTTTGTTCTTCCTTTTTAACATTACCTTGGTTATTCTTGCATTCCCATATGAATTTTTGGATCAATTTATCAATTTCTGCAAAATAAAGTAGTTGTAATATTGATGGAGAATGTTTTGGATCCATGGAGCGATTGGGGTATATTTCCATCTCAACAGTCTTAAGACTTCTGATCCATGAACATGGGATATTTTTCCATTTATGCAGAATTTAATTTTATTTAGTGTTTTTACAGTGTTTTGTTTTGGGTGTGTATTACATGTGTCTTCCAAATATTCTATGCTTTTTAATGCTACTATAAATGCATAGTTGTAATTTCAACTTCAAATTATTATTGCTAGTATATAGAAGGACAAATGAGTTTAATATATTAATTTTATATCCTGCACCCTTGTTGAATTTATTCATTAGTACTAAGATTTCTTCCTGGCTTTCTTGGGATTTCCTACATTACCCAATTTTGTCATCTGCAAATACAAACAATTTTTCTTCTTTCTACATTTCTCTTTATTTCTTTTCCTTCCTTAATTTTCCCAGTTAGAACCTTTACTAAAGTGATGACTGAAAGAGACCCAAGCAAATAACTCTGTTCATGACCTAAGGGGGAAGAAATTTACTCTTTGAGTTGAGTGTGTTAGCTGTAAGGTTTTGATAGATGGCATCCTTTGTAAATTAAGGAAGTTCCCACCTATTCCTAATTGTTTGAGTCTTTTTTTTTTTTTTTTTAACTGAAAGAGACCCAAGCAAATAACTCTGTTCATGACCTAAGGGGGAAGAAATTTACTCTTTGAGTTGAGTGTGTTAGCTGTAAGGTTTTGATAGATGGCATCCTTTGTAAATTAAGGAAGTTCCCCCCTATTCCTAATTGTTTGAGTCTTTTTTTTTTTTTTTAATCATAGAGCTGTGCTGCTTTACTTCTTTATTATTGTCTCATATGACACTGGTTTTCAGATGTTCAACTATCCTATCTTAAAATGAATTCCATTTGGTCATGGTTTACAAGACTTTCAATATGTTGCTGGTTTGGCTTGCTAGTATTTTGTTGGGAGTTTAACATTTATATTCATAAGAGATAGTGCCCTATAGTTTTATTTTCATGCCATGTCTTTGGTTTTGGTCTCAGGGCAATACTGGCTCCATAGAGAATGTTTTGAAGCGTTCCCTTTTCTTTAATTTTTATGGGAGAGTTTGTGTAGAATTGGTATTACATCTGGTTTAAATGTTCAGTAGAATTTACCAGTAAAGTCACCTAGTCCTGGATTTTTGTAGCAACCTTGTTAGCGATGAATTTATTCTCTGCAGTGGATAATATGCTGGTAGGCTATCTGTTTCTTCAAGAGTGAGCTTTGGCTTGCTTGTTTCTCTCTGGTACTTTGTCCTTTCAGCACCAGCTGACTATTCTTCTGGGATCTTTGCACTGTCTCCTCACCTTCAGGAACCACTGGGATCCACCCCGGTCCCTCCCTACACGAAGTCCTCACCAGTCTAAAGTTTGAATCTGACTCTGCCCCCGCACTTGGGATCACTGCCCTTCAGTGACTGGTGTCCTATCTTATGAGCCATTGTTTTATGCATTTGTCTGCTAGTTTGTTGTTTCAGACAGTTAAAAATACCCTTTGCCTGTTTTTCCGGGAAAGATGAGAAGATTTTATAACTGCCCAATATTTTCTTTGGCACAACAGGAAACAAAAAACTAAAAGAGATTTACAAGGATACAGAATATAAACCACCCTTGAAAATACTTAGGATTAATACCCTCTGATTATATGAACAATGAAGGAAAAGTATGCCCCAAATGAAGAAATGTTAGGGTAGACTGAGCAAGAAGCCTGAATGTGTGTATCTCACACATGATCAAATGCACTTTACAGTGCTAGGAGAACAGAAAGAGAAGCTATTAATGGAAAAGAAATTTTGTGCAATCACTGGGTGATGGAAAGCAGGTGGGACTGAATTGAAATAGCAAAGAAACCCATCACCCAGACTGTATATGGGAGAAATCCAACCAGAAGGTAGGAACAGCTGCAGAAGATCTGCTGACTCCAGCGAGGTGGAGGCTGATGGGCCCAAGGCACTGTGTAGGCAAACTGGCTATTAGCTTCCAGAATGATCAGACTCCTGCCTTCCCCCATGTTGCTCCTCTGGGTTCCACATCAGAATTTCAGACCTGCACTGCAGAGAGCTAGCTGTCTGTCTGAGGTGACTTTTAATGTGGGGATGTGGCTTTGAGGAGCCTGAGGAAGGCACAGAATATGTAGGTGGAGGGCGGAGAGTGGAAGCCACTCAGAGAAACAAGAACAAATGCAGAGGAGTCCAGGCCATCTGCTATGGTAATTAGCCAAATTTCCCATTCGTGGAATAGAAAATCCAAAACATAGACTTTTGAGGAAGCCTCCCAACAAGGAGAAGGAAGACAAAAGTGAAATATGGCTGAAAACAAAGCAGCAAAGTTGGTAGGAAGTGTTATGAGTCGAACTGTGTCCCTGGCCTAAAAAGAAGAAAAATAATACTGAAATCCTAATCCCTTGTATTTTAGTGCGAGCATATTGGGAAGTTGCATTACTCCAAATGAAATGGGCTAAATGGGCCATTCCGTAGGGTGGGCTCCCAGTCAGTAAGGCTGGTCCTTATGAGAAGATGGTCAGATAAGGATGCGCACATGCATGGGGAATACTGGCTTGTCACAGAGATGAAGACAGGAATTACACAGCTGCAAGCTAAGGGAGACCAGTAAATCATGAGAAACTAGGAAAAAGCAAAGGAGGATTTCCTCAGCTTCAGAAGGAGCTTGATTGTGGGCTCCCAGCTTTTAGAACTGTGTGATCATAAATTTCTGTTCTTTATACCACTCAGTTGTGGTACTTACTTATGGCAGCCCTAAGAAACTATTACAGAGAGTAAAAGAAACTGTATCATTGGAAAAATAAAGCATGTTCAAGTATCCCACAGGATGGTGAAAAAGTACAGAGAAAGTAAGACAATGAGAAATAGGGGAAACGCGTAGAAGACACAACAGAGTTGTATATTGGCTTTAGATCCTAGTACTTCAACATTTTTCTTAAGTGTAAATGGTCTATATTACCAACTAAATGATAGCAATAGTTAGAGTATATCTTAGTTCATTTTGTGCTGCTGTAACAGAGTACACAAGATTAGGTAATTTACAATAGAAGAAATTTATTGGCTCATGGGCTGGAGGCAGGGAAGGCTAAGATTGAGGGGTTAGTATCTGGGAAGATCTCTCTGCTGTTCAGCATGGCAGAAGGCAAAGAGAGGATGCAAGGGAATAGGAGAGGGCCCAGACTAGTCATAAGGAAGCCACTCCAAAGAATGCAGAGTCCACTTGGCCTCATCACCTCCTCAGGGTCTCCTCCTCCACACCCCTGCATCATCTAAGCTCTCAGCACAGACATTCAAACTACAGTAGGGTGGATGACAAAACTTGACCCAACAACATGCTGCCTATAAGAAACTCACTTCAAATATTACAATATTGATAGGTTGAAAGGAAAAGGGTGGGAAATATGTAAATATTATTTTGTAAAAGCAGAAATGGCCATATTAATGTTAGAGAAAAGCCTTCAGAGCAAAGGAAGTACTAGAGACAGAAAGGGACATGACATAGTGATAAAAAGGTCAACCCACTGACATTCAGAACAATGTAAGAGTATTTTAGCACACAAAATAACCTCAGAATATGTGGCGAAGAAACAGTAATGCTAAAAAAATAATTAGATCAACATTTACGGCGGGGGGGAGGGGCTCTTGAGAGCCCATTTTCCATAACAAAGCAACCAGACAGAGCATTATAAGTATACAAAGCTTGAATCACACAGTTAACCAGCAGGAAACAACTGACTTAAGTAGGACACTCTACCCAACAACAGCAGTGTACCTGTGTTTCCTAACGTCCAGGGAACACCCACCAATACACCCTGCACATCCTGGGCCATAGAAGAGCATCAGCAAATGAGAAAGAGGGTTATGAAGGAAGAAGAAGACAGAATGTGTCCTCTGACTACAGTGGAGCCCAACAAGAAATCAGTAATGGACAATAGGCAACTCTAATGCCAGAAAGCAAACACATTTCCAATTTTGTAGGTCGAAGAGAAAGTCTCAAAGGAAAAATTTTAAATACATAAAACTGCATGAAAATGAAAACAGTGGTATTCTGGTTTACAAAATTAATTTGTTTTATGGTTGAGGAAGACAGCCATGGTCGTATTTGTCACCTGATAAGGAGTTTGTGAATGGAAGCAAAATTTTGCCAAACACTTTGATTTGAAAACTGAATTGCTCATGAGCTGATATATTACTGTATATAAAAATATATAGGATGCAGCTGCTGAAAGCAGTGCTTAGAAAAACATTTATACTGCCAAAATCTTATATTTAAAAAGAGGACAGGTCTTAAATCAGTAATCTACACTCACATGGTGGCACACACCTGTAATCCCAGCCCTCTAGGAGGCTGAGGCAGGAGGATTAGAGGTTCAGTCCTGGCCTGGACAACTTATGATTTAATGAGACTCTATATAAAAATTAAAAATGGGCTGGGAATATAGTTCAATGTGAAGACTCTGGGTTCATTCCTCAGAGCACCTTTTTTAAGAAACTGGAAAAAGAACAACAAAATTAAAGTCAACATTGAGAAGCTTATAAAGACAAAGCCACAGGGCCAGGGATGTAGCTCAGTGGTGCTGTGCCTGCCTGGGAAGCACAAGGTACTGGGTTTGATCCCCGGCACCAAAAAAACAATGAAATTGAAAGCAGGATAACAATAGTGAAAAATTAATGCATCGATAAAATTGAAAAAACTCTAGAAACTGACATAGACAAGGAGAAGTCAGAAATCACCCATGTTAAGGAATGAAATGGGAGCCCTCCATGTATGCACAATCTTTAAGGGGATAATAAGTATGGTGGACAAGTTTATGCTAATAAATGGATCAGTTCCTCAAAAACTGCAAAAGTCCAACCAAGACAAATGCTTGAATAGCTTTATAATCATTAGAGAATTGAATTTGCAATCTAAAGGCTCCTAAAATTCAGTCTTCAGGCCTACGTAATTGTACTGGAAATTCTACCAAACACTTAATGAAGATGAAACACCAGTTTTGTACAACTTCTTGCAGAAAATAGAAGAGGGACTACTTCCCAGGCCATTTTATGGGTATAATATTATCCTAACACTAAACAAAGATAAACTATAGGAAAAATAAAATAAGAAAAAACTGTAGGTTAGTATCACTCACAAACTTGATGCCAAAGTCTAGGCAAAATACTAGCAAATTGAATACACTATTCTACCATGTTAACAGGTTAAGGACATATCATCACGCCATCATAGCGCTTAACAGTAAAGGTAATTGAAAAAAACATTTATGATGCAAATTCTCATCGAAGTAGGATTAGAGGTCAAATCACACCAACCCGATACAGAACAGCTTTGAAAGAAATCTATAGCCAACCTCACACCTAGTAGTGATGACTAAATCCCTTTTCCTCTAAGACTGGGAACTGAGGAAGGCTGTCCTTTTTTCTTTTTTTTTGTGTCCTCCATTCTTTTTTCTTTTTTTTTTTCCAGCTTTAATTGAGTTTATTGGTGCATTTTAGGGATACAGGACAGTTACATTCATTGTTGGGATCTTGTACCTCTACATGACAGGTCTTGATTCTCATTTTTTCCCCTTACCCCTGCCCTCCCTTCACCCCCTCCTCCCCTCCCCATCTATAAACACTTTATTTTCATTTTTTAATTATCTCACATTTTTTCCTTTTTCCACCATTCTTACTTAGCAGAGCTTGGAAAGTAGCCATTATAGTAGGGTAGAAAAATAAAAGGCATACTATTTGGAAAAGAAAGAAATCTCTCCCCAGTTATAGATAATGTACTTGTCTATGTAGAAAAGTGCAAGGAATCTAAAAACACTTCCAGCATTCATAAGTAAACTTGGCAAGTTTCCAGGGTATAAAATCAATGAGCAAAAATCAAACTCAACAAAACTGTGTATATTAAATATGTATATTTTTTGTCTTGATTATACAACACCCTTAAAATTGCTCCACATTAAGGGAAGCAGAACCAAATAAGTACAGGATATATATCCTGAACACTATAAAATTACAGTAAACGAAACCAACAAAGACAGAGAAATGTACTATGAATTAGAAGGCTCAACGTAGAAAAGATGTTGATTTTCTCCAAATGTATACATAGGCTTAATGTAATCCTGTCAAAATGCCAGCAAGATACTTTTGTAGCAAGATATAGTCAAGCTTATTCTAAAATTTATAAAGAAAGGCACAGGCCATAGAAGAGCTAAAGTAATTTTGGAAAAGAAGGGAGTGAGAGGAGCCACTCTACCTGGAGTTAGGTTGATGTATCTCTACAGCAACAAGACAGCATGCCATCCTCCCGTGGGGCGGTGGACACCTCGGTCAGCGGGACAGCAGGGCTGGAGGCCATGCACACGAGCACCCAGATCTGGTTAGTGGGGGTGGAAGAGCAATGGGGTGAAGGGGAATAGCTTCTTGTGGATGGCACTGGGGCAGTTGGATATTCAGTGGTCAAACCACAAAAACCTTTTTCTTCCAAACTTCGTACTATATATAAAACCATGAATTAAAGTAAAATATAAAATTAAAAACCTTTAGGAAAAATATGTGAGAAAAATTTTCAGTGTTAAATGTTTGGCAAAGAATTTCTGGACTTGGAACCAAAAGCACAATTCTTACGATATGAAATCAATCAATTGAACTTCATCAGAGTTTTTTTCTCTGCAAAAGACTCAAAGTGGATGAAAAAGATAAGCTACAGACTGGGAGAAAATATTTCCAAACCATATATGTGAGACCACCTGCCTTGCAAGCACAAGGGCCCGAGTTTGATCCCTGGTACCAAAAAAAAACGAGTTATACCTAGAATATTTAATGATCTTTCAGATTATCAACAATTAACATCCAACTCACAAAGGTCAAAGAGAAAATAGATGAAAAGATGTTTACTGTCAGTTATCATTAGAGGAATCTAAATGAAAACTACAACGAGGTGTCACCACCTGCCTGTCAGAGTGGCTAAAATGAAACATTGTGATGACTCCACGTCTGCTGCTGAAGGTGTGTAACCCAGGATCTCTGGTGCACTGGGGCCAGCAGTGTACGAGCAACACGGGGTGTGCCCACCCCCGAAGCAGCGGGAGGAGGCGTGAAGTGATGGAAGTGCTGATGGGTGCGGCCTGGATGAGCCTTGAAAGCAGTGCTGAGTGACGGTAAGGAATGTGAGGTGGTGACAGGGTGTGGCTACCTGGAAAACAGTTTGGCCTTTTCTTAAAAACGAAGCATGAGGTTTCCATACAGATTGGCAAGTACACTGTTGGACATTTATCCCAGAGGAGCCAAAGTTTATGTTTGCACAAAAACCTGTACAAATATTCACAGTAGTTTTATCTGGGGCAGCGTTGTCTCAGTCACTCTCTCACCACAGTACCCAGCGCCCACAACAGAGGAGGAGAGGTTGTTTTGGTCCGCGGTCAGCTGGCTCCCAGGCGGGAAGTACACAGTGAAAGGGCTTGGTGGGGGACAGCTGCTCACCTCATGGCTTGCAGGAAGTGGGGAGCAGACACAGAAGGGAAGGAGATGTGCCCCAGCAGGCCACGCCCCACCTCTGACTCGACATTTAGCTGTGGTGCCCGTGATTCGCTCACCTCCCAGAAGCCCCTCTCAGTGCACGAAGCTGGGGGCGGGGGGCGTCCAGATAGAAGCATAACAAGCTCCAGGTGGGAAGCAGCTCACTTCCTTTGAGAGGTGAGTACCTTCTGGCACATCTGTACTGTGGGATTCTCCTCAATAAAAGTAAATTGTTGACAGACCTAAAAACTTGGCTGAAGCTCAAGCCTCATGCCAAGTGGACAAAGTCATACAGACTGTGTGATTCCGTTGATGAAACTTACTTGAAATGACAAATGGCGAGCAGATTCATGGTCACCAAGCTTAGAGGTAGAAGCGGGAAGGTGGTGGCCGTGGCTGTGCTGTCTTCATGGGGGTCACTGTCAGCTGCCCAGTCACATAGTGGGACCTCATAGGGCTGGATACACACACGTGTGCAGGCACACACATGTGAGCGCGTATAAATTAGTACAGTCAGAGTAAGGTTGATGGTTGCATCCAGGATAACTTCCTGGTTGTGCAACGGCTCTGTCCTTATTATACAAGATGTTTTAGGCAGGAAAGCTGGGTGCTGTCCATTTGGGATCTCTCTGTTGCTGGACTAATTCACATACAAAATTCACGTGTACTTCTATGCACAGCACATCCAGAGTTAATTCCAAATGGAGGCACCATGTCAGTGTGAGAGCTAAAGTTACACAGTTCTTAGAAGAAAGCACAGGCCTGAGTCTTCAGGGCCTTGGAGTAGGCAGTGGTTTCTTAGACATGTTGCAAAAATCATAAGTGTAATCCCCAAATGAAAAAAAAATCATTTGAATTAAAAATATTTTATCCTTCAAGGGATAGTATCAAAAAATCGAAAAGAACCTGCAGAGTGAAAAACAAATTGAAGTTATTCATTTGTCAAGGAACGATGTATTTTAAATACAGTGGTTCCTCAGTTCATGCGCTGAACTCGTCCCGCGATTCTGGGGAAGACTGCTACAGTTCTGTTCGCCACCCAGCAAGGAGCTCGAGAATAGAAGCAAAATTTTGCCAAATGCTTCCGTTCAAGAACTGAATTGTTTGAAACAGAAGTGTTTGTAAACTGAGGTACTACTGTATATGGTTATGTATTATATACTGTAAGCACGCATGTTTATATATGTGTATATACACACATATTTGAAACACAGCTATTTTAGGACTAAGTTGTGAAAAGTGAGCAAGGGATCTTTTCAGATATTTCTCCAGAGAAGATGTTCAAGTTGCCCTAAATGCACGAGAAGACACTGGTCATCATCAGCAGTCGGGAAAGTGCAGACGGAAACCACTCTGCACCTGCACTGGGGTGGCTAGAATTGAAAGACCCGCAGGAGCTGGTATCTCCGAGGGTGCGGCGGCTGGCGCTCTCCTGTCTCGCCGGCGCTGATGGCAGCTCCTTAAAAGGCTGACCGTAGAGTCACCGTGTGACCCGCATCCTGTGCCTGGGCACCCCCACGTATTCCACACGAAAACTGCGTCACGGGCGTTCCTAGCAGCATTCATCATGGCCCACATCCGAAGGCTCGTCACATGCCCACTGACTGACGAGCAGCACGGCGTGCGCCCCTCCCTGGACCAGCGCGAGGAGGCATGAAGTTCTCAGGGCTGGGACTGTGGATGAACCTTGAAAGCAGCGCTGAGTGAAAGAGGCCGAACAAGCTCACGCCGTGTGATTTTATTCGTCTACAGTTCCAAAGCAGGCAAATCATGGAGCCAGAAAGCAGAGTAGCTCCAAGAAGGGTCCATCGAGGTGCTCACTAAAGCGGGGGGTGCTCACTAAAGTCCTTCTGCGGGTTGCTGAGCTGCAGGGTGGATTGTGGGCACGGGTGTCTGGCTCTGGGGGTGTGTGGCGCTGGTGAGTGCACCGCCTCAAGTGCAATCCTTGGCACAGAAAAGAAAACATTGTGGTAGCGGCGGCACAACTGTGATTGTACACATAGGGTAAACTGTATGGTGGAGAAAGTTGCATCTCAATAAAGCTATTACAGCAAATAAAGCCCTGAAAGTGAAGTGGTTACTGTGTGAATTTATAATTTGATCAGTATTTTACATTATAGCTTTTAACACCGAGAGAAGCAGTGCTTTATTTCTCAGTCAGTAACGGTTGCATGGACACAGCCGAAGGCCCCTCCATGTCATCCGGAGGTAGATGCTTCCTGGGTAAGAGATGAGCACACTGGACTCCGAAGGGACCGGCCTGCGGGGGTTGCACTGTTCACACAGGCCCCGTAAGCACACACGAACACACATCAGACATCGCGTAGAGCGTAGCTTGACCTTCCCGGTGCCAGGCCCTGTTCCGTGGGTTGAAGCGAGGCGGCCGGGCCTCTTCCTGACCAGGCTGTTGGCTGCATTCGAGCTGCTGCATGACCTTAGTGGGCTGCAGGCGGAACAGGTTCTCGGTGAGCGTCAGGCCTCGCTAGCCAGGTCTGTGTCTGGAGGAGGTCTGCGCTGACGGGACTCCAGCGCTCCTCTGTTGTCTTGCAGCTCCCCGGCGAGGACCCTGAGGTCTTTGAGGTCTCCTCCAAGTGTCTGTCCATCCTGGTGCAGCTGTACGGCGGAGCGGTCCCCGACAGCCTGTGCCCTGAGAACGCAGAGAGCTTCGCTCGTGTGCTGGCCTCCAGGAAGGACCCAAAGGATCAGAAGCTCCTGCTGCGGACCCTCAGGAGGATGGTGAGTCCCGCGGAGCAGGGCGGCGGGTGCGGGCTTGCAGCAGCTGCGTGGGCTGGTGCCACTGCTGGGATCTAACTGGAAATTTCCAGAAAAGGTTCCAGAGTTTTAAAGCTCCTTCCGGCTGTCTCTCCCCATGGTCACTTCTGCTGCGTTGGTCAGTCTGGCTGCCTGCAGAGAGAGCACTGCTTTCTCCGCCACTTGGGAGCAAGTTAGGGACATTGTGCCTCCGTACCCTTTCAGGGACAAACGCATATTTCCTTCTAAAAGATACTCGCTTGCTCACTGGTGGTAATCAAAATCAGGGAATTTAACACTGACTCGATTATTTTACCGGACTACCACCTGTATTCCGGTCCTGTCCACTGTCCCAGAGACTGTGGCGGTTCTTTCTAGTGTAGGATGCCGTCTGAGGTTACCTCTGTTAACGCGGAGTGGTCCGCAGCCTTGCTTTGTCTGGCCTGACGTTTTGGGGAACGTGGGCTGGCTCCCCTGCCGCATCTGTCCCGGCCGGAGGTGACCCTGCTCCTCAGCCCACTGAGGCGGGAGCTCATGGTGTCCGTTTGCCCCTTAATAGTGATGTTAACTTTTATCACTTGTTTTATTTTTTCATTACATTTATTGGTACATTTTAGGTATACAGTGCAGTTATGTTCATCATTGGGATCTTGTGCCTTTACATGAAAGATCTTGGTTCTCATTTTTTCCCCATCCCCTGCCCTCCCTTCACCCTGTCTACCCTTCCCTGTTTACAAAGGTTTCCTTTCCAGGTTTTTCCTTTTCTCATATTTTTTCATTTCCCTTCTTACCTTTCCCCTACCCCTTCCACTTCCCCTACTCATAAATTTCGACCTTTTCTTCCTATTATAAAACATCAATTATACATTTTGATCCTTATTTACACTTTTAGTTTTTCACACCAGAGAAACTGTTTGGTATTTACACGTGTGTTCCTATTAATTTTACTTAAGAGCATGGCCTCAATGTGCATCCACTTAGGTATAAATGACTCTAGTTTCTTGCTCTTTATGGCTGAGTAGTACTCCATTTTATTTAAAAAAACAAAACACATCTTTATCCAGTCTTCAGTTGATGGGCATTTGGGGTGTTTCCAAGTTTTAGCTATTACAGACTGTGCCTCTATAAACAGGAGTGCGCATATATCACTGTGGTATGATCCTTTTAATTCTTTTGGAAAGATACCCAGCAGAGGACGAGCTGGGTCAGATGGAACTTCTAAACCTAGTTGTTTGAGGTATCTCCATATTGATTTCCATAGTGGTTGTACCAGTCTGCACTCCCACCAACAATGGAGAAGGGTTCCTTTCTCCCCACAACCCAGCCAGCATTTGTTATTGATTTCTTGGTAGCAGCCATTCCTTCTGGGATAAGGTGGAATCTCAGTGTTGTTTTCATCTGCATCTCTCAAATGACCAGTGATACTGAATATTTTTTCATATATTTATTTGCTGCTTTTACTTCTTTGTCTGAGAAATGTCTGTTCATTTCAGATGCCCATTTTTGATTCAGGTCTTTATGTTTGGGGGGGTTTGATTTTTAAAAAATTCTGTGTATATTCTAGATAGTAGTAGACCTTTGTCTGAGGAACAGCTGGTAAAAATTTTTTCCCACATTGTAGGTTGTCTCTTCGCTGTGTTGGTGATGATCACTTGCTTTAATATATGCACAGTCATATTTTAATTTTGTAATGGTTGCAAAATGGATATTTCTAACCCTCAGTGTTTCTCCTCATTTGTTGTTCATTTTTTTTTTTTTTTCTTTTGGTACCAGGGATCGAACTCCAGCCCTTGCATTTGTGAGGCAGGTGGTGGAACCACTGAGCCAAATCCCCGGCCCCGTAACACTCAGTGTTTCTAACTCCCAGCGTTCTGAGGAAAATCATTCTCTTCTGCCCAATTTATTTCGTTTTTTACTTTTTAAACTATGTATACAGTTGCTATCTCTTTGACAGTGCTTTGAAGACTGGCTTATTTTCTCCCCAGAGTAAATCTGCTGGCAGATTTCAAGGTCTTGGCTTCTAGGAGCTTGTGATGAAGTTAATGAAGGAGGGTCGTGTTGGTACTTTGGACTGTCGGCCTGGGTTCATTGTAGACCTGCGCTATTGGCAAGTGGCGGCTGTGGATTCCCCCAGAGTTGTACTCAGAACAACTTTGGTGCGAGCTTGGTAAGCAGACGATTGAGGCTAAGTCTGCGTGACAGACGGTGGGTGACGGAATGAGAAAGAGAGCTGTTCACCCTCACCACTGTTACGCCATGCTCCCGGGGGTCCGCCCTCCGTGGGGCACTGGTGTGGTCCAGGCCAGTTCCCAGAGTTAGGACCGACACTGGAGGGGACAGTGGCTCTTGAGGCCCTCTGCTGCCGAGCCTGGATGGTGCTGAGTCACCGA
Source organism: Fukomys damarensis (assembly GCF_012274545.1). NCBI lineage: Eukaryota > Metazoa > Chordata > Mammalia > Rodentia > Bathyergidae > Fukomys > Fukomys damarensis. The sequence goes on from NW_022900924.1 coordinate 58,195,223, forward strand.
GGAGGCAGTTGTTTTCCTTTCTGTGTTCTTTTCGTCTTTCTGACGGCTCAAGGCAAGTGCGAGTCTCGGTTTCATACCGCTTCGTCTTTAACACCTGTCTCGCCCTCCAGAACCTCACTTCCTGACAGAGAGCAGTTTCTTCAGGCTGCCACTTTTACAGTGGAGATGAGGTATTTAAAAAAATTGTTATGGAAAACAGGCGAGTCTGTCTGAGGGCAAGTGTGCTGGTCCCTCCTCCTCCAGCAGGGACGTGTTCTGGACGCAGTAACAGCTGCAGAGAGCACATTGTGGAGAGCGAAAGTCCGGGAGGAGAGAACATGGTGATGCAGCTGATGTGAAGCTTGATAAATGGTTCGCTTGCAGAGAGTGATGACAGGTTTGGCACATTGGTCTAATCGCTGCCGTGGTTAATTTTGTGGAGACCTCCAGTTCCTTGTGTGGAAGTCTTCGGACCGGGTTTATTGTGGAACTCAGAATTTTCAGACATTTCTGGTAAGATGCTGACACAGTGCATTGTAGATGCTCACAGGAAACCCCCTGATGCGGCATCATGTACGGCCCTCTCTGTGCAGCAAAATGTAGATGTTCGTGCTGAGCGAAGAGAACGCCACCGAGTCTGGACTTGGCTGTGTGGGTCCAGGCCAGCGTTTACCATCATGCGTGTTTTGAGCCAAATCTGTAGTATTTTTTCAGCACTTTCTGCATTTCAGATTTGCAACAAGGAGATTATGGACCTGCTTTGGAAATAAATTGCATACTTTTCTAAAACACTGATTAAATTACTCATGCAGAAAACGAATTAGACCCTAACTGGGTTTAAATAACTGGATTCCACCACCTTTTAGCTTATTTCACTGCGCAGTCTGTGACTGTCACACAGGGCTAAGGGACTGGAACGGTAGGTGTGAAAGCGGAGGTAGATCTTGTCCTTTTGGCTTTTATTGTGGTAAAATGTGTGTAATGTAAATTCTAACCCTTCTAAGCGCACGGGTCATTGCATAAAGTACACGAACTGCAAATCGTCCCCCCCACCCAGTTCCAGAGCGTGTCCACCTTCCCCACTGGACACCATTCCCGGTGCCCTCCCTCCACCCAGCTCCTGGAACTGCCCCTGTGCTTTCTCCTCCTGTGGGTGTGGCGACCCTGAGGGCCCATCGTGCACATTTGTTCACAGAGAGGTGTTCTGAGTAGAAATGACAACTGCTTAGTTGCTAAAATGAGAAAAAGAGCCTACAAAGTCAAGATATACTTTCCCTTGGTGCCGTGGAGCGGCTCCTGTGCCGCCTCCCGGAGTTCCCCTGATGGTGCAGGCCAGCGCCGATTGGCATCAGCGCTGGACTCTGTCGAAATACTCTGTGTCAGCCAGTGTTGGCAGATCATAGCAACATAAGGCTGGCGAGACCCTGGACTACTGCACTGAGAGCCCTACTGCACTGAGAGCCAAGTTGGGTACATCTGGGGTGGAGAGAGCAGCGGCTACCGAGGAAGAGTGCGTCCCCAGCCAGTGCTTCGGGCCACACTGTCCTGCTGCTGTCTGTGTCGCCCTTTGTTCTCACTCTGACACCGCCTTGTCTCAAGGCGGTGGCGTAGGCTGGCTCCTTGGTTGCTGGTGCAACATCGCTGTGTGCTGGGCCGGCTGCATCTCTGTGGTCTTCCCGCCATCCGGGCGTGAGCGGCTGTGCTGGTCTGGGAGGTGCTGTGTGGATTCTTCAGGCCTTCATCCAGCTGGATTTGATGAGCCCTGATGAAGGCCCCAGAGTCGGCTCACGTTTGTGGAAAAGTGGGAGGCTGTGGGAGTTAGGCTGTGTGCAAAGCACCGCGCTGGGTCCCGGGACGGTGAGGCAAGGCTGTGCCTCTGTGGCCCTTGAGGAGCTGTGATGGGGACGCAGATGGAGCCACCTGGTTATGGAGCAGAACGCGGTCGGTGCTTCAGTGGAGAGCCCCCTGGTCCACAGGGACCGTCCTGTGGGGGCGCAGCCAGCAGGGTCTGGTGTTCAGACGGAGCTTGGGAGCCTGTTCCTGCAGCAGGAGAAGGGAAGGCAAGGCCACGGCCGCCAGACGAGAGCCTCGATGGCCTTTGTGTCGGGCCTTGTTATCGAACTGGGAAGTGCAGGGCTCTGGCAATGCCTCGGTTCCATGCCGGTGCTTTGCTGGGACAGGAAGCTGCCCCGGGTTCCCGGTGTGCACTCCTGCTTAGCAAGGGCCTGGGAGCTGAGAGGCGCCTGCCCTCCAGCAGTGGTGCCCTTCTGAGCTTTGTCCGCGTGGAGCCCCTGTTCGTGTCACAGCCGCAGAGCCGGACTCCCTGAGGGACTGTGGGGAAGGAGCCAGCCCCGGCCAATGCTGCTGTCCCCGGTGTCCCTGCCGTGGTCCCGAGAGCGGTGAGACTGGGCGTATAGAGGACAGGGATGTGGGCGATGCCAGGAGAGGCAGGGCAGACATCCTGTGACCTTGGTGAGGCCGCCTCTTGGCTCAGCTTGCTGGGGCAGAGGAACTGGAGTCTCAGGAAGACAGGGCTGGGCTGGATGTGTCACCTGGACTGACCTCGGGGTGTCTGGTCCATGCGTTCTGTAGATTGTGAGGAGCTGTGAGGGCAAGTCAAGCTCCAGGCCCTCCCTCAAAGCACAGCCTGCGGTCACAGTCCTGAGACAACGGGGCTGTCTCTCTTGAAGGCCTCCTGTCCCACGGCTGGGTGCCCCCGAGCTCCCCGTGGCTCTGTCACAGGAAGGCCAGGGGCGAGCACACTGGCAGCGCTCTGTGGAGTCATCTGACGTTCCCGGTCCTGACACCTCTGCTTCTGGTCGCAGTCTCATGGCAGTGACTTTCTGAAGCTGTGATTCTCACCATGCTGAAGAGTTAAGGTTGTTTCCTCTCTGCTAACGGGGTGGGATGTTCGGCCTCCACCGTCCTCTTCTTAGTCTGTATTTAGAACGTTTCAGAGAAGTTGGGAAAACCTGAAGGTTTAATTATCTGTTGTGATTTATAGGAAGTTGGGAGGTTTTTTGATTATACTTCATGCTTCGGCTTTAAAAATGTGATTGAAATGGCTCAGATTTGCCCTAAACGTGGAATCCCGGGGTTTTCCCGGGCAATAACTGGATTAGCTCCTGTCTCTGGATCATCTGGCTGTGCCCAGAGTTGGCTGACTGCTCTGACTGAGGCGTGGTCAGCCAAGCACCCCAGGTTGCCCTCCAGCCATCCCCCTGTGTGCTGGAGGTGGTGGCTGTGACTGGGGAAAGCTCTCTGAAGATGATCCACATCACAGACGGGACCCTCGTGTGGCCCTTCCTCGGGGGCTGTGCCCTTTCCCGCCCCTCTCCTGGACTCCCCTGCGTCTCCTGTTCCCCTGTTGCTGCTGAAGGTGCGGTGGCAGAGCATTTCTCCAAAGCTGTAGGCAGAGCAGATAAAGACACTCGGAAGTCTCCTTAGGGCCAGGTTGATTTGTAGACATTAGAATCTGAAGGAACCTAATTTCTTCTAGAAAAGTAAGGGAACATGTTCTGTTGCATAGCAAAAAAGGCAAATGATGTCTGTCTCACTCGTATCTTATTTTCTCATGTTTAATGTCTTCTGTTCTTATTTTCTAAAAGGAAAAAAATGGGGGTTGGTATGAAGCCTGAATTTTTTTCTTTGTGGTGTTTTTGAGACAAGTTCTTGCTATGTAGCCCAGGTGGCCTTGAACTCGCAGCAGTTGTTCCGCTTCAGCCTCCCCAGTGCTGGCCTTGCAGGCGTGCACCACCACACCCAGCAAACCCAGTGGGATTTTTAAGAGAAACACTGTGCTCCCAAATTAGTAAAAAGCCAGTGCAGTCAGTGTGATGGAATGTGGCCCCTGAGGAGATCTCCCCAGAACTCTGAGAGGGTGCTTGCTCTCCAGAGGTCCCGAGAGAGCTCGTCCTTCGTCTGTGCACACCAATTAAGGCTGCAGTGGAGAAACGCCCCCCACCCCCCAGTGGTTCCCATCGGATTGTGGCTGCATCTGGAACTCTTTCAGTGATTTTCTGATATCTTTCCATCGAAGCAAGGAAGTATCTTTCCTGGGCGTTTCCTCCTGAGACTCTGAGCAGGGTGGAGGACGCAGATGGCTGTGGAGTAGCCCCTGGAGGCCAGTCCCTCCGGACTTGCCCTCTGTGTGGAAGTCAGTAAAGTCGCTGCCCACTGAGAAACCTTGAAGGGATCTGCTGGTCTCACCATGGGCGCCCTGAGGACATGCCTGTGATGGAAAGTGTCCTCAAGTCCCTCTGATCCTCTCTCTCTCTCTCTCCCTCACCCTTGGCCCTCCTCCCTGCCCTCCCCACGTGTTGGGCCTCCTGACATGACTGGCTCCTTCTTTCTCTTTTCCTAATCTGATGTTTGCAGCCTGGTGCAGTATAATTCTCCTTCTGTCTTGACTTCCTTTCTTAAGAGAATTAGGTCTCATGCCCCTTCCTGAAGTTCTGGCAGGTGCACTGTGTCCCCTGCCTTCTCTACAGCCTTCTCCTCTTCCAAGTTCCTGTTGCCACTGGGGACACGTTAGCTCTTCTTTTTATTATAAAACATTTCGAAACAGAAAAGTTAAAAGAATCGTATGACGAGCATCTGTGCAATCAAGAATTATTACCATTTTATCATATTCCTCTATGTAATTGTGATTTCAAAAGTATGTAAAAGTGGGGACATTGTAACACTTGATCCCTAAGCACAGTTCTGCTATCAAACCTAAGAAAATTAGCAATTTTATACTATTATTGTATTAGCCCTTCCACTGCTGGAAACAATGCATACCCGATGCCCACAGCTTAAAGGAGAGGTTTCATTTAGGGCATGGTTTCAGGGGGCTCAGTCCATGGCCAGCAGAATTGTCATGGTGGAAGGAGGGTGTGGTGGAGCAAGGCTGTTAAGTTCATGCCAGCAGGAGGCAGAGCAGGGGAACAGTGCTACACAGGAAGGGGCCAGGGACCAGAAATAGCCGTCAGAGACCCCTCCATGACCACCCAGAAATGAGCTACCAGTCCTCTGGGCTGCCATAAAACCAGTCAAGTTGAAACAGTCAAACTGTCAGAATTGTTAATATCCAGTTCTTCTTTAATATACCTTAATTGTCAAAAATTACTTAAAGCTTTTTTGTTTTTTAGCCATATGCCAACCAAATCACACATGCTGTGTTTAATTAGTGTTTTCCTGGTCTCTTAATCTAGAAGCGCCTTTCTGTGTTTTCCCCTCTGTGATACTGGGTGTTTGAGAAGCCCCGTCAGCTGTCTTGTAGGAGGTCTGCAGTGTTGTGGTGGCCTCCTCGTGACAGCTGGTCACATCTGGAGTGTGTGGTTCAGGCCGTCCCGTGTGGCGCTGTGCTCGAGGGGTGCCACCTGCCGCACTGCACCATCTTGTCTCCTGGAGAGACGCACCGCGTGGATGGCCCTGTCACACCAACTTTTAAAGGAAAAGGTTAAAAACTATAAAAATAGGATAATATTCATGGGGCAAAAGAAACACTTTTTAAGCCTAAGGGAGGAAACATCGAAAATGTGAAAAGACCAGTCTATTTTCCTTGGTAACCGATATGATAACCCTCAAAAATACAGACGCCCTGCCAGGAAAACTGCTTCCTCCTAGGTTGTTAATTTGCTGAGAATCTACTGCAGGGAAATTGAAAGTAAAAGCTCAGAGTCCCTGGGATTTATAATGTCTTCACCTTCCAATGACCAAGGAACACAAAGGGGAAAACCTCACTGTAGGGCGTCATTTATCCGCTGGCACCCAAGCATTCCCATTTATGCCTGGTGCAGTGTGTCGTGCCGGTGCGGTACTGTGGTGCCTCCTCGTTCCCAGTGACCGTTTTAACTGTCGGCAGCCTTTTGCCCTGCGGAAGGCTGCAGGCTCCCTTGGTAGTTTGGGGTTCTCTAATGACATGTTTTTAACAGACTTTCCTTGAAACAATGAGTATTCAAAGTGTGCTGTCAGGATGAGCGTGTTTGAAACGTGCTTTCTTCTTTGCAGATGGCAGTGGGCGGTGCTCTGGAGCCTGTCCCTCGGGGACACCTCCTTGAGATGTTTCTGATGTGTTTAAAGTGTGTTTTAAATGGAACTTCCCAGGAAATGGGTTCCACTTACTGAGAGGAACCACAGATGGTATTTACATTATATTCATAGGCATGTATGTTTTTCTTTAAGAAGATGGCTTCCAAGGAGACAGACTGCACATCAAGCAGAGAACTAGATTTAGTTTCTGACTTTACGGTTTTTAAATAATCACAGAAAAAGCTAAAGGTGAAAAGAATATTTCGATTTATATTTTAAGTACTTAGAGAATGTTGTAAGGTGAAGCTGTTAGACAAGTTGAATTTGTAGATATAGCAGGAAAAAAATTTTTTTTGTAAACTAATGTTTTTAGATTACTGTAAAGTTCAGTGAAAGAAATACTTGACCAGGTTTAGGAATCTGATTTTTTTAACATGAGAATTTCATTTTGTTCCAAAATAAATGATCTTGGAAAGTTACCACTTATTGTGGATTCCTTTAAACTGCTGGCCTGTCAATGTTAGAAAACAATGTCAAAGTGTTTGGTTGGAGTTTGATCTCAAAAAACGAAACTAAAATGTCCTAAGATGAATTTATTTTGTCTTTTACCCACATTATGGAGCTATTGCATGGGTCGTTTAGCGTTCAGTGGGACTGCCGAGATAGCCTTTGGTACAGCAGCGTGAGCCTTCTCTGTGCTGTGCCCTGGTCTCGGTGCTGGGACTCGGCAGTGGACAGAGACGCAGGTCCCTGCTCTGGCAGAGCTCGCTGGGGAATGGGTGACAGCCACATTCCTTAGCTGTGCTGTGTCTCAGGTGACAAAGGTAGGAGAGGAGAGGTATAGGAGGATAGAGCTGTAGGAAGCACAGAGGGACGTGTGTAACTTGCAGATAGCACAGCCAAGGAAGACCTGTGTGTGTGCGCGCGCATGCGCATGCACACGCATGTGCAGAGCAGGGCATCCTAGGCAGGGAGCACCATCGCTGAGGCCATAGTTAGGTGCCTGGTGTGCTCTAGGAGCTGTGAGGAAACCCATGTGTCCAGCACAAAGTGAGCATGGTGAGATTGGTCAGATATGAGGATGTCAACGGGAAGGGTGGGGTGGCCTGTGGGCCACAGAAGACTGGCCTTGTTCTGTGGGAGGTGGCACCCAGGGGTGTGAGCAGAGGGCACAGTCTGGATGCTACTGAGAACCTTCCAGGAGAGATGAGGGAAGGGACATGTGTTGGGGGAGCGGAAGGTGCCCTGCAGGAGTAACAGGGCTACCTAGGTGAGTCCCAGGCAGAACCACAGGAATTTGCCAGCAGATGGGATTGAAGCTGTGAGACTCAGTTGACTCCAGTTCTCCAAGACTAGGATGGCTAGCGCTGCAAGAGGGGCTGATCTGGGGAGGGACGGAGGAAATGAGATCCCGCCCGGTGTCCACTGGCAGTGTCCAGGTGACAGCCGAGTCTGTGTTCTGTGTCGGGTTGGACAGGGGAACGGTGGGGCTGAGGTCAGACTGCGGATGCCTGGCTGTGGGCTCTGGAGGGTCCAGTCAGTGGTCACAGCCGGGCCTGGGATACCACATAGAGGTGGCACGTAATGAGGGAAGAGCTGAAGGGCGGAGGGCTATGCGAGTCCTCTCTGGCCCGCTGTGCTTACCGAGCACTGTGACAGGTGTGGCATCAAAGACCAGGGTGGCGGGCGGGGAGTGGGCATGTTGGGAATGAGCAGCTCACTGCAGCAGGGGCGTCGCGGACGCCTTCCTCTGGGGACACCAGACTGCAGGCTGGGATGGGGCTTTAGGGAAGAGGGGTGCACAGTGGCTGGAAGCAGCGGTGACAAGCACGGTGCCTTCTCCAGCCCAGGCCCAGGCCCCGGAGTCGCTGGCTTGGGCACCGTCCTAGGAGAGCAGCGAAGAGGCTTGGGTGAGTGGGATGAGGACTTCGCTGGTGGCCGCTGAAGAGCCCAGCAGAAGGGGTGCAAGGGACGTGTGGACATGGGAGTTGGGAGAGAGGATGTGTGCAGAGCTGCGCAGGGGTGAAAGCCTGGTGGGGAGAGGCTGTAGGTGAGGAGGACAGGAAGGAGAGGGTAGGGCTGGCTCCACCCCTGCCCGTGGGGGGCGCAGGGCCCACCTGACCTGTCTCCTTGTGTCCTCACTGCCAAGGAGGCCTGTGTGGGTCCTTCCACCCACCCCTGGCTGTGGGACTTCTTGGTTAAGGCTTACGTCAGTACCCTTGCACGGTGGCACATTATAGCATTCTTCACACTTAACGCGCCCAGCGCCATCCTGAAACCAGTGCTTTTATGAAGTTATTTCAGGTCTCGATCACATTTCCGTTGCCGTGCAGACCAGCACTGCCTTTGAATGCCGGTGCTGTCGTGCCCTTGAGGGATTCCCTCTCCTCAGCTGTGGCCATCAGTCTCACCATCTGTGCATCCGACACGCACACACTAGTGATTTCCAGCGTGACTCTTCCACCATCGCTGCTTTCATGAAATCCTCCATTTTTGCAAGATTTTAACTTTCTCTTCACTCTGTGTTTGGCGGGGGGCACAAGCCTCTGGGAGCCAGCCCCCTAGAATTCATCAGTGAGTCCTTAGCGGCGAGGACTTGTGCTTGCTCGGTTGGTCAGAGCTCTGGGAGTGGCGCCCCTGCCGCCCCGCAGCCGCCTGAACCCAAGAGCTGCGCCCTACGCATGAGCTTTACCGTAAACGACTCTTCTGTTTAGTAGGCATAGACTTGGTGGCTTGTGGGTGATGAGCTGGCTGCAGGATCTCCGTCCCGGTGAAGGTCTAGTGGCTAAGCGTGGAACAGATGGGGCAGTCGTAATTTTCTGTTCCAGGGATCCACTTTTCCTAGCTCGTTGCTAAAGGAAGTGTCTGAGCTTGTTCCTGGGATGATTTCCCGTGGACCTTGATTGGTGGTCTCACTGGAAAGCATGCTGCTACCTGACTTGTTGAAGCAAGTAATGACTGGGGCTCTCATCCCAAATGTCCTTGTTTCTCTCTCATTCACACGTAGAGCAAATACGTTTATCCCTTCTTCAAAGAAATTCTCAAATTTTCATACAGTATAATTTGTCTGGTTACTGAATACTTTTATTTACTATAAACCAATAATATTTGCTTTCTTTCTGCAAAACACACCTAGAAACATTATAGATTTCATTGAGTCTCCAAAATATTTAAGTACCACAAAAGTTTTAATGCCACTCTCTTCCTAATTTCTTCATTATTCTGTCAAGGACCTAGGCCTGTTTATGAACTCCACATGGGCCTTTTGTGTAGCGGATATTGCAGGTTTTAATGGAATTTGAGCTGCCTCTCGAGATCACAGATATGGGGCCTTTAACAGTGCGGCGTTGCTTAGCAACCTGGCAGTCGGCGCCTTTCCTGGCCCCATAATAACATGGTACACTTTGCTTTGCCAGCCCTGATGAAAACGTAATGAAAATAATCCCTTTCTGAGGGTTACACTCCACGAGTGGGCAACAAAACAGATTTTTTTCCGCCTTCCCACAGCCTGGGCAGGCTTTAATTCAGTGCACAAAGTATTGTTTTCTGAATGTTGTATGTAACAGAGTGAAGAGTGTTCTAAGGTGGTGTTCTTCAAAGGAAGGCTGTTGGTCTTAAACACTAGTTATAAGTGCTATAGAAGTTGTTAACAAATGCCCGTGTACTCTCAATGTGTTAAAAAGAAGATTGGATTCACTAGTTAATCCATGACCTACCCTTACTTAACACAGTCTCTCTAGACTATAATAAAGCCACAAGCTTTGGAATAGAAGCATTGCCAGTCTAAATCAGTGAAAAGTTTGACGTAGACTATTTTTTAAATGTTACTTGTAATTTTAAAGAAGTATTTTTAGTTAGGAAATAATACAACATATTAATGAAGTTCAAAACATAGGAACAACTCAGATGTTCATTTGATGGATGAATCAATTAAATGTGGTGTATCCCTCAGTGGAATAGTGGTCAGCCAGGAAAAGGAAGGAGGCGGTGGCAGGAGGTACAACAAAGTAGACCTTAGAGGCTTTGAGCTGTAGGAGTCAAAACCAAAACACCGGGTGGCGTATAATCCCACTTGTGAAGAGTACCCAGAACGGAGAGGCTGTGGACAGGTCCGGCTCTTCGGAATCTCAGCACTGCGGAGCTTGGGGTCACCTGGGGCCCGGAAAGGACAAGAGAGGGTGACTGGTAACAGCGTGCTGAGAACGTCCTAGAGCTGACCGTGCTGGTGGTTGCCTGCTGCCTTTGAATGTGCTGAGGGCCTCTAGGTTGCACCCTTCAAATGGGGACTTTATTTTTTTAATGGTTTGCAACACCAAAAACAAAAAGAATGATAGATAACTTTAGAAATATATGAGTAAAAAGAAGAAAACTATTGCCCATAGATTACCACAGTAAATATTTTGGCTTATTTCTTTACAATCATGCACATGTACCCACCCACAGAAACATGTAGGTGGAAGGGGTAATCAAAATCCATGGTGAATGTTTTAAGTTTTTAAAAGGAGTCATTACAGTAAAAGACACATTCCATGAACTCCCTTCAAAATACTCCACTTCCAGTGCGTTTGTCCCTTGTCCTTGCCACTTTCTGAAGCATTCCAGAAGTCCTTTTCTGTGAGGGTCTTTCAAGGTGCAATAAGAAATACAGGGAATGCTGCCGAGTGCCGCAGTGAAAGGGGAGGCTTATGAAGACACGACACTGTCCTCGTCCACCTCACTCATCGGGTCTGGCGCAGAGCAGCTTCTGCCTCCTCCCCAAGTCAGAATGACCATGAAAAGGAAGTGTTTTGAGTCAGTTCAGGACATGGAGGCAGCCAGGACAGCACAACTGACACCAGGAAGGAGGACTCCAGAGCTGCCGCAGGAAGTGGCGAGGACGACGGGATGAGTGTGTTCGGCGCAAGGGGCGAAATTTTGGCAGGGTTAGTGGCAATGTCTTTTACTGTAATAAACTTAAAAGTGTAAACATTCGCCATACTTTTCAACCACATCATGCATATACATTGTGTGAACATTTACGTGTATTAACATGTTTCTAAATGAACTGAGATTTTTAAACCTCATTTGTTTAAAAGTTCATTTGTTGGCCTTGCTTGTCTTTCTTAATTCCAATGAAATGATTACAACAAGTCTGAAAATATTAAAAATGCACAATCTCACTGCAGACAAGGGAGCTGGTTTGAGAAATCTCTAGGAGGCAGAGTTGGCCTGGCAGAGTTTGGACCTCAGACCACAGAGGCAGGAAGCAGGTGTGGGGAGAGGCTGAGCCGTGTCGGGAGCGGGACTCTGACGACGGGCGCCCGGCACCCTGTCCTGGAGCTGAGAAGCTGAGCCGTGGCCTGAGCTGCCCTCCGTGGCCTGCCATCCTCCTGGACTGAGGCCTCGTGGTCTCGCTCATTCCCTCCAGGGCAAGCCTGCTCCTGCTCTCAGTGGCATTTTCCAGAAAGCTTCCCAAGGAAACCAGGCCAGACCTTAGCAGTCACTGAGCGTGTCAGGCCGCCAGGGTTCAGTCAGCAGACATTGGAGGGAGGTCGAAAGCTGAGGAGTGACTCTGAGGGAAGCAGATGGGTCAGGGGCCACTGAACGTCACAGGGGTGACAGATCTCATTAGTAGCCTCATGAAGACTTGAAGGATTATTGCATTCTTAAAACATGATTTTCACATTTAAAAACCCAGGCGAGAGATCGAATGACAGAGTAATCTGAAATAAACCAAATGAATTATTTCTCAAACCAGTTTGGAGAGTTCTTTCTCAGCACAGAGTAAGACATGGCAGGCACTGTCACAGGCAGATCCAAGAAACCTGTAGCCCTTCTTGGGAGCGGCGTTAGTGCCACAGGGGTCGGTGGTTACAGAATTAAATATCCCTGGCAAGGAAGAGGACAGACTCTGCTGTGCCATGTGGCCGCTCCCGATTTCTTCAGGAGAGAGCAAGTGCACACGTGTGTAAGTCCATATGTACACACAACAGGAAGTTAGCACATGTGCAGTACGTATATGGTGTACAATAATACACTGAACACGCAGATACATGACGAGGATCACGTACAGAGATGTACATACGTGTGTGTGTGTGTGTGTGTGTGTGTGTGTGTGGCCATGTGGCCGCTCCCGATTTCTTCAGGAGAGAGCAAGTGCACACGTGTGTAAGTCCATATGTACACACAACAGGAAGTTAGCACATGTGCAGTACGTATATGGTGTACAATAATACACTGAACACGCAGATACATGACGAGGATCACGTACAGAGATGTACATACGTGTGTGTGTGTGTGTGTGTGTGTGTGTGTGTGTGCATGTGTGGTCACTCAGCTGTATTTTCCAAAGACAGTGGTTTAGAGCCTTTCGTTGTAGGATGCTGTCACACACAGGTGTGCGGTGGGTCTCCAGTGGACTTGCATCCCAGTAAACCCATCGTGTGTTGGAAATATTTTAGGCCAAATGCATTTAATATATCTCTCATCCTGAGAGTGTGACTCAGCCAGGTGTCTCTCCTTGTGACCGCAGGGTTGGGCCCTGTACTGTCCTGCCGCCCAGCCTGGCTGAACAGGGCCACCCCACATTCTGTGACCAAAGACAAGGTCAAAAGTTGAAGTATGGTTTCTAACAGATGCCCATGGCTTTCACACTACCATAAAATTTAAAATGGCAAGTAAAGCTGCTATAAGTCAGTGATCATCGTGTTTACTGAGACCAAATAAATGTGATTGTGCTGTTTAAAACGTAGCATATATAATACTACTCCCGGAAGTGCAGAGTTTCTTGGAAGCGCCTTACATTTTCAGTATTGTAATATACACATAAGAGGCTGTCCCGCCCTAACCTAAACTAAATAGTGACTCCTCTTTGTTGACCTAATGAGAACCCTGTGAATTCAAGAGCCTTGGATTCCTATTGGCCCGGGATTCCTGCTGTATTCGTAGACCTGCTCTCTGTGGGAGTCTGGACACCACCCTCACGGGGCATTTCCAGGCCTGTAACGGGGCTCCTGTCCATCCCTGTTCTCCTGAATTAGAGGGTGTATCTGTGAGCTTCTCAGCGTGTCCAGCTAGTAGCCTGGCTTTGCCCGTGGTAAACAGTGAATCTACCTGGATTATTCCTAGATGATTAGTTCACTTTGTAGTATGAAGTATTTTATTTAAATCGCTTTGCTTTACATCTTTGAGCAAATTGGCAATCCTAATTTTGTAGTTTTAGAAAGCCTTCAGTTTATTTGACCCTGCCTTGTGACGCAGTCATGTTACATGGACGTCAATGAGAATTTGACTCTGCCAGTGTGTGGTTCTGCATTTTTGGTGGAAGGACCTCTTGGCACACAGTGGGAGAAAGGGCAGGGCTGAGTTGGCAGTCTTGGGTTCAAGGGTCACTTGTGCCAGTTCATTGATGGAGAACCTTTTAGAGATGAGTGCCCAAACTGCAACCCAATACCCACTCATTTATCACAAATTAAGCCTGAGTACCAAGGTTTTAGTGTAGAAAAAGCAGCTCATGCATTAATATCTTTTGTCTTAAGAGAAAAACAGCACCAATCCCCGGTACCAAAAAAAGAAAAACCAACAACAAGAGAAAAACAATAGGTTCACCCCGCCACTGTTCTAGTTAGCCAAAAATTAGGCAGCCTCTACTCACTGAATTTCATGTTTCTAATCTGAAAAATGGAAGCAGTGACTTTCCACCCTGAGACTCCTTAGGGACAGATGAGATACGGAAACATAGTGCTGAGCTGTCCCAGAGCAGGGCTGCGTGACAGTGGCAGCTGGTGCTCTTGCCATTATCGCCATGTCTTCCTTGTCATTTTGGTCTCTGTATTGATTGGCTGGTTGTCTTATTCCCCAAATACTTAGGACCTTCCTACCACTTAATTGTAAATGCCCCAGGACAGGAAAAACATCTGCTGGCTGTGTGGAGAGTATTTTGCCTTTCCTTCGTGGAGCGTCATTCAGGTTCAGGATCACGAAAAGTGTCATCTGTTGTCAGACTCACCAGGCCTGCTTTCTCCTAAGTGAGGCACATGTTTCTGGTTGCTGTGACTTGAAGAACTCTATCCACGGCCTGTCCTGGACAGCAGGGCTTTCCAGCTCGGGTACAGAGAGCTTGACTCCACATCCAGTGAGGATACTGAAGTTTTGCACTGCTTGGTTGGCTGGCAAGGTGGAAATAATGGGGCGTGGCCCTGCCCTCCTCAGTGTGGTCCTGGCTCATGGGATCATTTGAAGTACAGCGTCGTGGGCTCCATCCTGAACTTGCTGGGTCAGAGTCTGTGCTTTAACAAGGTCCCCGAGGGATGTCCTGTGTGTCCTTTGAGCTACTCTGCCCTGGAGGCCGCTTCTGGAAATCTGGAATCCATAGTTACTGAAGCCATTAAAAGATGCAAGTGAGCGCTCCCCTTTCCAAGCCAACTTCTGGCTGCTTTGTGTACTTCTGGCTGTTCTTGCTGCAGTGAGCGCTAGAGCTCCAGGTGGTGTCTGCCATGCCCTTCCTGCAGGCCCGCTCACATTCCCTTTGGAACATCTTTCCGTTTCTTACATTTCCTTTTATTTGAAAAGGATAATGACATTCAAAACCGATGTGACTGTTGATGGTCTGTGTCTCTAAAGTTTGGTTTCTCTTGCAGAAAAGTTACAAGTTAGAGGGACTTTGAGTGGCACTGAAGAGGAGAGACTGTTGATTTTATAATCTGTGGGGTCCCGGTGACGATGTCCTTGGGCTGGCTGACAGTGCAGGTCAGCATTCCAGGGCCAGCGCAGGGCTGCTGTGGGACAGGTGCCCAGCAGCAGACGGGCTTAGGGCAAAGGCCGGGATGTGGGGTGCAGGGAAGGTTGAAGGGCCGTCTAGGAGGGTGACTGGCTTGCAGGGAGCATGGATCGGGGTTCCAGATCTCCCTGTCCAGTCCTGCCGTGTCCTAGGCCACCACTTGCCATCTCCAAGCTGAGCACTGGCGTCCCTGCTGGGACACTGTGTGCGGATCGCAGGGGCGGTGACTTCTGTCTCAGGGAGCGCGGCGTGCGTGTGTGTAATGTGTGAGCTCTGCGTGTCCTCATCAGAGAGAACACACTTCTGCTCTCTGCTTCCCTGTCTCCACATGCCACACCTTCCAGGGAGGCTCCGGCAGGGGACTGTGGTGTACTCTGCCCGCCATGTGCGTGTTTTGATCACTGCCTCTGGGCCCCAGCGCTCTGACACCTGCTCTCCTGAAGCTGCCCGAGACGCGGACAGCAGCCTGGCAGTGTGGATGAGGCCTCTGCTCCTGCCTCTTGGCTCTGGGCGCCTCACGTGTCTGCTGAGGGAGCCCAGGCTTCCACAGAGCTGCTGATGAAGCGAGGGATCCTGGCTGGCTGCCCCTGGGCTCTGACCGCTCTCTGGCCCTGTGCTGCCAGGACAGACTCCTCAGTCTCCTGAGAAGTGGGGCTGTTTCCAGTTGCAGTGGGTGCCCTGCCTGCCCACCGGGGGCTCCTTGCGCCTCATTAAGCCTAATTGCATGGCCGGCAGCATCTCGGCAACCCTGGGCACTTGGGATTGGGTGGCGTTGCACGCAGGGCCCCCTGCAATGTCATGCACTGGGTGCAGTTCCATCATGACTGTCCACATCACGCCAAAATAGAGTAGTAATAAACGTGTAACCTTGCCATCTGACTAAAAACCACTTTAAGAAGCATTGTGGTGCAAAGTAATAAATACATATAATCCAGCACCCGATGAAATGCTGCTTTAAAAAGTCTTACTTAATTGCATGGGATAAGGCAACCTACAGTATGCTTGAATATTAAACCAGCCCCAAAGAGCAGCATAGCCCTGAGCCTCTCGGCAGGTCCCACAGCCCAGCGGTTAGGGCCGAGCTGTCTGCTCCTGGGGCTACCCTGGCTTGCGGTGACACAGGACAGAGGACTTTCCCCTGAGGGGAAGGAATCATGTGATTGAGTTCTGCCTTCTCACATCTGCGTTTCTCGGTCAGCCCGAGTCTGCACTTTCTGCTCAGGACCCTTTGCCAGCCCCTCTGCCGACCGTGCCCGACTGTTCTGAGGAGTGCAGCCCTCTGCTCCTGTCCCGCGTCTCCCTGTCTCCCTCTGCACCTTAGAGTCACCATGGACGCGGGGCGCGGCCCCTCTCTGACCCCATGGCTGCCTGCCTCTGCCTCGCGCCTGGCAGCTCCTTGGCAGAGTCCTTGTGCTTGAGGCCTCCAGCCACCCAGGCATGGCACCCACTGCCCTGTGTGGGGCCTGGTGGATGCCAGGTCTCAGCTCCTCCTCCAGGAGCACCCAGCCTTGGCTTCTGTTCCTGCCACAGCCCATCCTTGTGGTGTCCCTGGGGTGCGTGAATGCGGCAGTGCTTGAAGACCCAGTCCCGAGTCCTGCTCCACTCTGCTCCCCTCTCCCCTCCCACACGTTTGCCTGCCCCAGGGAGCCCAGCAGCTCCTGTCCTTTGGTCGTCTTCGCTTCTGGACTCTGTCTGAACCAGGTGTGAAGGACTCGGCAGATGCTGGGCTTTCTGGTGCCCTCCATGCCTGCTCTGCAGCATGAGGGGCCTTGGGTTTCTAATCAGGAGAGACGTGGGCAGGACCCGAAGGACCAGAGGGGACAAGACACCCTTTTCCTCAGCCTCTTGCACCCACTCTGTTCCACGGATCCCATATCTCCACTCAGCGTTCATCGAGGACCTGATGGCTTTCACCACTTTGTGCTGGCCTCTCAGGTGAATCACTGTCCCTGCCTTCCGCTAGTCCTCCCGCCAGTCCCCTCTCTACACAGCTGCGGGGCATCCTTCTGAGACCCGTGGGAGATGCCAGTGCCCAAAATCTCCCGCTCCTCTCTGTGTCAGAAGAAGACCCAAGGCCTGCCTCTGCCATGAGCCTTACAGTTGGCTGCTGTTCCCTCCAGAACTCCCCCGTCTCCTGTCGCTTTTCCTTTTCTCACCCAACTGGTCACATTTGCTGCTTCTCAGATGCCAGGGCTTTTGCACATGCTGTGTCCTCTTCCTCCTTCCAGAAGAGTCTTCCGCGTGCCCACATGGCTGCCTCCCGTTCCCTCAGGCCTTCACCCCAGTGTCACCCGTGCAGCCTGCAGGAGTGAGGCACCTCCTGCCTTCCTGGGGTCCTCTGCCTCCCCCGCCCGCCCGCATTGCCCTTCAGTTCTCCTACTACCTTATTGTCTTTGCATTTTGCTTGCTAATTTGTTACTTACCTGCCCCTCTAAGACGCCTGTCCATTTCCATCTTATCCGGGGTCCTGCTGTCCCCAGAACTGTATCGAGCACCTTTCCAAGCTTGTGTGCTGTTCCGGGGCCCAGCCAGCCTGTCCTTTAGTGCCTGCTCCCTCAGCCCTGTGTTAGAGATGGGAGAGGCAGAACGAGGGTTGGTGAGCGGCAGGCTGGGAGCTGCGGTGGCCCCATTCACCTGCTTACGCCTCCCACGTCCCCGTCCGTGATGTGGGCCCCTCATGGCACCGTCCGCAGGACTGTGGGCAGCACTGGGTGAGGCCTGTGCACAGCAGAGCAGCGGCTACTCTTATCGAGGTCAGCCAGGACACCGGCCCAATGGCCCAGCCCCGTGGATTCTCAGGCCTGCTGGCTCCTCACCATGACTGATGGTGAAGCTGTTTGGCAGGCAGCTGTGAGCCCTCCTCTGTGCTGGGCTCCGTGCTGCATGGTGGGCACACAGCAGCACCTCCAGGCTCAGAGGCCGTACTGTATCCCCGGGAGCAGTGGGCCTGCGGTGCCCTCTGAGGCCCGGATGATGAGGTGAGCATCACCTCGCCCACCTGCCTCCAGGGCCTGTGTCAGAGTGTCCCCGTCCTCACATGCACCCTGCCAGGCCACCACGCCCGCTTGTGCTAGTGCAGGTCTGAATCATGAGGGGCAGTGTCCACGGCAGGTCTACCACTGAGTCTTACCTCTGCCTGGGAAACGTGGGGCTCACTGCTTCACTTCCTGAGCCATTTCTTTATGGATAACGTAATCCACAAAGACACAGCCTCCTAGGTTCCTGCAGGAGTCCAGTGTGGCCCAGTGTCTCCACTCACACCGGGACCCTAGGCTGGCGGGGCACGTGAGTCCATGTGTACAGGGGACACGTGCAGATGGGGGCTGGGATGTGGCCGTGCGTACCCCGAATCCGGGCCTGCAGCTCACCGTCACACCCCTCCCTCCCTGCCGTCCGAGTCGTGGGCCTGGTTTGCCTTGTCCTGAGTCGCACCTCAGGTTGGCAGCCTGCCACCCGGGCCTGGAGCTGCTCCCTGGCCCTACTGGGCTCTTCCTGGCCTCACTGCCTCCTGCTCCTGTCTCCCTTGGTGACTACCTAGACCAGAGAGTTAGTTTTCTCAAGAATTACATTTAATTTTCTGATTTCACAGGTAGCTTATGACCTCTAGGGAAAATAATCCAAGCTTTACAGAGGTGACTAAGAAAGTTAAAACTACAATCCTAAGGCACAGTCGCACTGACCGTGCTGCCCCATAACCACCTTTGCATGCTGCTTTGGATGGCGTGGAGTTGAGCATCAGCCGCACCTGCCAGGAGCACACAGGGAGGAGGTCTCTCTGTGCCATTGCTGGGGACACCACCGCATCCTCAGACCTGTGCATGACGGTGTGAACTCGGAGCCGTCGGGGTCCGTGTGACCCTCAGGAGAAAGGGCGGTCAGTGACACAGGCCTCACCCTGCATCTGAGATGTCCCCACGACAGTCACTCGGGCTCATACTGATGAGACTGGACGGTTCCGAGTGTCCTCTTTCCTTTACAGAAAAACACATGATGTCACTGGAGAGCCAAAGACAGGTTTGGTTTGTCAGGCGAATTCAGGGCTAGGCCTGTCCAGGGTGGCCTTAGATACAGAAGCAAATTTAATTATAAAATAGCTGTTTTCTTCTCACCGAGGCCAGAATGATAAATTACCTAGTACGACAAACACATACCACGGTTTAATGCAGTATGCAGGTGTTTATCTTTGAGAGGCTGTGGGCCATCCCCAGGCTAGAAAACTGGTCTGCATGGAATATTTGTTCCCAGATTTTCTGTTTTGATGCCATTTCTAAGCTAGCTGTTTCATTTTAGCATAGCCAGTAATGAAATAAACAAAGTGTGAAGTACGAGACAATGCTAGTTAAACATTTATACCAGCCCTACCCTGTCATTTTTTGAAACTATTAAAATGTAATTTTTTATATGGAAACATTATAAATTTATGGCAAGTCTGATCTGTGGTGATGCCCACTGCACAGCCCATGAGTAATCATCCCAGATTTCAGGTGGCAGATGCTTTCTGCGAGCAGGGTGCTGGGATGATTAGTTTTGTGATTCACGGTGATGATATAGCTTCTCATTTGCATGAAACACAAGTGCTGATTATGCAGTTTGATTTGAGACCTTCTGAAATGTCTCCCCGTGAAGTCTCCCATGGCTTCGCTCTTGCTGATGATACACACTCTATCACTGATATACACCCAGTCTTTAGGAAGTCTTGAAACCAAGTAGGATCAGTTTTCTATGTTATTAGTTTTCAAATTGCTTGTTTGTTGTAGCCTTTTGTTTTGACAGTTCCTTCGCAGTGAGGGGGGTGTCGAAGAGCACTTCCTGGAAGTCTGTTCAGATGCGTCCGAAAGGGTGGGCTGGAAGGCAGTCCAGGTCTCCAGGGTGGGGAGTGGAGGAATACTTGGTCTGTGAGCGCAAGTTGGGTTCTGTGGGGCTCTTGCTCGGCCTAAGGGTACTCCAGGGATTGAAGGCTGGGACTCAAACCCCAGAAAGTCTCTCTCCCCACGTGGGTGGACCAAAAGCTACCATTCTGCTGGACTGCAGAGGGCTAGGAGCATTTTTCCCTCAGTTTCTTGACCTCCCTGCATATCACCAGTCCTTGGATTCTACCAGTAGGTGCAGCCCTTGCTGGTAGACACGGGGCACCTGGTAGAGAGGTGGAGCGTGCTCAAAGCCTGGCAGGCGGGGTTTCCCGGTGTGCAAGCCGGCTGCAGGCAGTGCCGTGGAGAGTCATGGGAGGACATCTCTGGCTGCGGTGCCTGAGCAGGGGAGGGAGGACTGAGCCGATCTGGATTCCCTTGGGCAGCAGAGGGCAAATGCTTAGCCCAGAAAGGACTGCGTGCAGATCTGGAGAAGGGGCTCTTGTCTAGCAGACAGGGCTGGCCTGAACCTGGGGTCCTGGCTCAGAGTGGGGACCATCTCCTGGTTGCCTGGGACCCTTCTGTGCCCCAGCCTGTCAGGCTTGAGCCTTGCCCATCTTGGGCACAGAGTACAGTAAGGAGCACTTGCCCTGCGGTGACCTTGGGCTCCCAGGCCAATGGGTCGAGTGTGTGTTACCACACACAGTTGCCACGTACATAGGTGGCATGACAGCTTGCTGCAGGCCTGGTTCACATGTGAGACTGCCAGTTGATGGCAGAGCTCCATGGGGAGTTGCAGACTGGGAATGTGGTGGCAGTGAGCTGAGGAAAAGGAGAGGTTCCTGCCGAGCCCTTGATTCAGTGCCACACCAGTGCATGTGACGTCCGGACTGAGGGTTTCTTGCACACAGAGTAGGTCCCCAGACACCCTGTGGCCAGCCACCGCAGAAACCTGCACTGAAGCATCTGCAGGAGACACAGGAAGCGGGCTTCTAGGGAGCTGAGCCACTGTGAGTAGGGGGCACAGAGAGCCCTCTGTGGCTTCATCTCGCACTGTTGGAGTGAATACCACAAGTGTGCCCCCTGGAAGTAAGGCTGGGGGTCACATGGTGACTTTCCCTTACTTTGATTCGACTGTTAATATTAGCACTGCTGGGAGGGGACGTAGCTCAGTGGTTCCACCACGTGCCTCGCAAATGCAAGGTCCCAAGTTCGATCCCCGGTACCAAAAAAATAAAAAACTTGCACTGCTGCTCTGCACAGGGTCAGGGACGGTGGCATAGTGTCACGCCTGAGGGCTGGGTTGGGTCGGTGAGGTAGCAGGGGCCTGGAGCCAGCAGGGACCCTGAACCCTATCAAGAGTTCCCAGGAGCAGTGACACCAGCTAAAGATTCCTACAGTGAGCAGGAGACGGCATCTCAGGACAGACCCAGGGAGCCCTAGCTCAGGCCCCTAAGCTCAGAGCAGAAAGCAGCCCAGCCACTCGGCCGTGTGGCCAGCTCAGCACAGAGGGCAGGGAGGGAAGGCGAGGCAGCCTGCTGGCTGGGAGGGTTGGGAACACCTGGGCTGCTCCCTGAGCCTGACCTCGTCTGCCTTCCAGCCAGGTCCCCTGGGCAGCCCCCTCCCCCCGAGCAGCCTGCATGTGGGTGCTGGGCACTGTGGGGTGAGGAGCGACCGTGGACTGGCCTGGGCTGCTTGGCTGAGCAGACTGATGGGGACGGGGCTGGCTGTGTCCTGCTGTTTTCTGGTGTCTGGACACCCTGGGCCCACCACAAGGGCGCAGCGGGGGCAGCTGTGCTTGTTGGCGTGCGAGTCCCAGATTCCTCTGTCCCCATAAACATGGGTCAGGGTTCAGGCAGGACAGGGGTGGCCCTGCTCATAGCGGGTTAGTCCCCGAAGGCGAAGCTGGGTGATTTCTCTGCAGAAACAGATCCACTTTTGGCGATGCACCCAGGTCCTTTGATGACGGCTGCAGGAGCAGGACGAGGGGCTCTGCCCTCCCCTGGGAAGGTGGCAGGCAGCCCGGTAAGGCTGACCTGGCCAGACAGCAGCGGGGTCCCGATGACTCCGGTTGCTGTTAAACATGCACACTTGCACACACGTGTGCACACGCACCTAGCTGTCAGATGCTCTGCTCCCTTCATCTTCTTACTCAAGTAAAAGACTGCAAGCCTGCAGTCAAAGGGTATAAGCATAGTAAACACGTACAGAGGACAGAGAAAGGCACATAACTGTCTAGAAGGATGATTTCTACAGTCCACTTGTTAGAAAATGACTTACTCATGAATGAGATAAAATTATTAGTATGAAAATCTTATCTTTTGCTTCATGAATATCTTGGGGGATCCCCAATTTTTATTCTTAAAACAGCCAGTGACTCACAAAACAAGAAAACACAATTGAAAACAACAGATGAAGAGCATACCACCACTTGTAGAGGAGACACAGCTGGGCAGGATTTTCTGGGCTCTCCTTCAGCTTGGACCTTTGTCTTCTCGGGCGAAAAAATCGGAATGCTAAAGTGTGATGAATGGCAGATTTGCATAAAGTCTGGAGAAGATCTGTGTCGTGAGATGGCCTTCACAAGTCACAGCTAACATGGTGCGGGGTGGAATTCAGAAATACATGCCAGGGCCTAGGAAGTGGACCCATGAACGAGCAGAGAATTTGTGTCCACCTTAATGATGGCCACACGGACAAAGTCACCTAGACCTTAGTTTTTGGAAGGGTCTGTGTGGCCTCAAGAGGCTGCCATGGTGACACTTTGGGGGGGGGTACGTAAAAATTACACTGTTTCATTGAAATTGGATAAAGTGCTGTGGCTCTGCCCTCTGCAGTAAGATCGCTCCCCTGAGAAGCTTGCAGGCTGTGCCCCTGAACCTCCACCGGGAAAGCAGGGAGGAGGAGGAAGAGGGGAGGGAGAGAGCTAAACCCCTGCAGGGGAGGTGATGGCGCTGGAATAAACTAGGAATGAAAAGGAATCCCTTTGCCTACACAGAGTGCGCAGCCAGAGGGAGAGAGATTCATACCAAGTTCCTAAACACTTCCTGTAAGAAATCCTGGAGCAGTGGTGCCTGCTGGTACCGGGAAGCTGTCCTGAAGGCAGCCTTGAGCCAAGGCCTTGCTGGGTCGGGATCCCTGGCCGGGTCTGAGACCTGCGGGATCAGCGCCAGGTGGGCGAGGGGTGGAGCAGGAGGTGCTTCCTGCAGGCCCAGGCCAGGGCCCCTTTAGGGTCCTGAAACGGGAGAGCAAACTCCGATGGCACTGCATGGGGTGCTCCAGGGAGCACCGTGTGGGCGCCAGAGGCAGGGCACACGGAGGATGAGGCCGCCTGCACCCTGGGCTGGCGCTGGCCTGAGGAACGGGCTTTGCTTGTCCGGGTCAGCAGGTGCTGTGTAAGCCTGCGGAGGGTGTTAAACGTGCAGGACAGACGCCGGAAGGGGTGGGTGGTCACCTGTCTGCAGTAAGCTGTGTGAAACCAAGGATAAGAACCTGCAGGCCTGCTGTGCCTCCTGGCCTGTGTTGCCCACGAGGACCTCCCCTGGGGCTGGCGGGGAGCAGCCGGTGACTGGCGCCGGGGGACCAGAAGCCCCGTGGTGACAGCATGACAGCATGGGCTCTGCTCATGGTGGTGGCCTTCTGCCGGTCTGAGTCCTTGTAGGCAGTCGCTGCTGTCGTTTCTTGATGTGACTTCAGCTCTGATGACAGCAGTAAAACTCTGACCCAAACAGGGGAGGGGCCTCGGTCAGTTGGGTCCGCGGCACAGCCACAGGGGAGGGGCCTCACTCTCATGACTCGCTCTGCGCCCCATCTCCCCGCGAGCCCGCGTGGCGGCTGCACACTGCCGCAAGGCTTGGTGGGGTTGCTTCTTCCTGATTACGCAGATCCCCCACGTGCTCCCATACCCACACGAACAAGAACTTCAGCCACCAGAGGGAGGCCACGAAACCATCATGCAGCTGATTCTGCCCCATCCACAGTTGATCACAAACCACATTAAAACGTTTTTATCCAAAAATCACTTCATTTGACATCTGCTGAAATTTTGTGCTGCCTTGGCTTTTTAAATTATTTTTCATTTCTTTTTAGACAGGGCCTAGCTGTGTGATCCATGCTGGCCTTGAACTCACTGTGACCTCAGGCTGGTCTCAGACTCATGGTGATCATCCTGCCTCAGCTTCCCTGGTGCTGCGATCACAGATGTGTACAGCCACGCTCAGTTCTTGACTTTCAGTGTAGAAAAGCTTGTCTCTAATTAGCTCAGGAAACTCCTTTCTTGTTGAGAAAACCCTTACAGAACTTAGGTGCATCTCGTTTCTTTGTTTTGCTTCTTTTTTTGACGGGGGGTGGGGATCAAACTTGGGTCCTCGCACTTGCGAGGCAGGCGGCAGAACCACTAAGCCAGAGCCCCTTACATCTCGTTTCTTAAGCAGCATGGTAATCAGCCCTGCTGTGTGTGTTTGCTGTTCACATAGGAATGGGGTCTCCTGGGGTGCTGAGCAGGGCTGTCTCCCTGGGGTCTGCAGGACCAGATGCAATGGCTGCAAAGTGGCTTGGGTCGGCCTGGACTGAGTCCCGGGTAAGGGGCCATGCCACACCTGCTGACCTGCACCTAGGGCCTGAGGGTGGAGCTCTGGGAGAGGGCAGGGGAGGGTTGCAGCTGTGCTCCCTGCCCCCGGTTCGGAAGAGTTGACGTAGCTACGGACATGGACGGGTGCCCCTGATTATACTGCCCGGCTCCGGTGCAGGCATCGGCCTCTTCCTCCCGGTTGGGTGGGTCCAGTGGGGGCTGTGCTGTCGGAGCGGGTCTGTCTGGAGGTCTGACTCCCGCAGAGCTCCCTCACGCGACAGAATCGGTCCTGGCCGGAGAGGTGGAGCTTCTGACAGGACCCGGCCTTCTCCTCACTCCAGCCTTTCCCGCAGTCTGCACGACACCCCGGCTCTGCCTGCCTGGCGGGCATTCCTGCCCTGAGTCTGCGGACCCCCAGGTCGCCACATCCTGCTGAGCCAGGCAGGCTCCACAGATTTGGCCCGGGCCAGTGGTGGGCGACCGGCCTGCAGGTAGGGTCCGCCCCAGGCGGTGGGGGTCTCCAGCTCTGGCCTTGGGGCCCTGGCTCCACCGAGGCAGGGTCTTCCCAAGGCAGTAGCAGAACCACAGAAAACTGAACCCAGCTCGTGCCAGGGTCCTGTGGGCGTCTCGCCTCACCAGTCCACAGACGGTGCTGGTGCCAAGGTCAGTGCCAGGCCAAGGAGATGAGTGAGAAGGCCCCCATCTACCGTGATGTCAGGCTGGGCACATGGCCGTACCCTGAGCAGGTCCTGTGGGACAGATAGGAAGGGTCACGCCACCCTAGGTCCTGCCGCCAAAGTGAACCTATGCGAGCAGCTTGGCTGGAGGTGGTGACACCGCCGGAGCCTCTTCCTCAGAGGGGACCTGCAGTGGGGACAGTGGCCGGACCCTGGGCACGAGGCATCAATGCCCCACGCACCCCGGCTGCACGCCTGGACCGGCATCTTTGTCCTCACTGGGCTGTGACGCCCGTGTGCCCGACTCAGTTCTGAGCGTGAGGGGCAGGAGCCTAGCGCGGCACACCATGACCCTGGACTTTACCTCACGTCACTGTGGCCTTTTTGTGACACTGGGGACGAGGCCTTACCCTCTGTGTCAGGCGGAAGTGGGTTCAGCTTCCCTGGATTTCAGCAGCCTCGTGAGGCTGAGCTGGGCCGGTCAGCCCCGTGGGCAGGAGGGATGTCAGCAGGCACTGCTCGAGTGAGAGAATCAAGAAACGGTGCCACCGGGCTGGCAGCACGCTGGCTCGCCCGCCTCCTGTCTCTGAGGCTGCTTGCGTTGCTTTGGCCTGAGTTTTGTACTTGCAGCCTCCTAACAGTACCTGAGCACCTCTCAGTCAAATAGGTTGAGGAAGAACAGAAAAACAATGCTACTTTTCAGTCTTTGGGAATTTGAAGAGCGAGCATTAAAAACTCAATCAGACATCAAATGACTTTTGCACAGTAGAAATAATATATACTTTCCATCTGAATTAAAACACATGCTCCCAGCAATTTAATTATGCAAATGCGATATAAGGCAGCAGCGAAATCGTGTGAAAGGGGAGGAATGTAAATCGATAAGCTAAAACTTGCGGTAATGTTCTCCTGGTGAATTTCCTCCTCTCTTGGTTAACGTTATGCTGATTGTCATGTGCTGCTTAGCAGACACTTCATTTCTTTGTAATGCGTGCCCTACAGATTTGTGCAAATAATACTAATCACTGCTGAGAAAACGTGAGGCAGAGTAATCCGTGGGCCTTCAGCTGTGAGTGTGGCTAATACCCCGGGACCAAAGCCTCTGTGCAGAAAGGGCTGCTCTCTTTTCCTCCAGCTGCAGCAGAGTCCTGAGTTTTAGTGTTGCCCTGTTTTCCTGAGGGGTGGCCCGAAGCCAGACCTGCAGAGTTGGGGAGGCCGTGTGGTATCCACCTCGTGGAGGAGCACTGGGGACCTGCTAGGGACAGGGGAAGGGAGCAGGCTGTGTGGGACGCGCCGTCTGCCCTGGAGGTCAGTGATGCCTCCGTCTGGGCCCCCACTTGTGGCCAGGGGACTGGCCTCATGCACAGTGCCGAAGCCGGTCACCCGCAAGGGCCACCTTGTGAGTCCCCAGCTCTGGCAGCTCTTGGGGTACAGGGGCCCTGGGAAGAGACCCAGGGGACTCTGTGGAGCCCCAAAGCCTGCCCCACCCCGCTGCCTCGGGGCTGCCAGCAGGGGTGACTTGTATGTCACCCTGGCTGGGCTAAGGGATGCCAGAACGTGAGTTGCCCTTCTGGGAGGGTTCGTGATGGTTCTGGAAGAGGTGAGTGTGGCCCAGCAGATGGGCAAGCAGGCAGCCTCCAGGGCAGTGGGCACCACCCATCGTGGGCCCTGGACAGAGCAGGAGGGAAGTGGGGGAGACTCGCTGCCTGCCCTGCCCTGCCCTGTGAGTGCGACATCGGGCTCCATGCTGGCCTCAGACCCGGCTGCACCCGCAGCTTTCCCAGTCTCAGTCACGGGCAGCAGGTGGGGCAGGTTGGCCTCTGTCCTGTGAGCTGGCACCTCGGGGCACGTCTGCACACGCACGTGTGTGCGGGAACACACACGCCAGCCTACACACGTGCACATCGTCCCCTTAGGTCTATGACTCATTCTGGGGAGCCCTTCACATGTGCAGCTGCCCTCTCTTCCCTGAACTGGAGAGCGTCCTGGCAATTCAGAGGGATTTGTTTCTATACAGTGATCTTTGTTCCATCAGCTCACACAGGATTTTTGCTCTTTGGTTGTTTTGAGACAGGGTCTTGCTGTATAGCCTAGGCTGACTTTGAACGCGCAGCAATCCTCCCTCCTCAGCCTCCCCAGTACTGGAATTGCAGGCGTGTGCTGCCACGCCGGTGAGATCCCATGTAATTTAAGAGCAGTCCTCAGGGGTCACGTAGATGGGCCAGTGGCTGTGGAGGGGATGTCTAGAGAAGGCAGTGGGGCGTCCTCGGGAGCCCTTCACCGTGGGACTGCCGGGTCAGGGCCCAGAGTCCAGCAAGTGGGGCCTGTCCCCTTCCAAATCCTGGCTGCTGGGTGACACCCACCTTCTTTAGGGCTGGACTCTGCAGCAGGGCCGGGCAGCTCGGGGCCCATGGTGTCCCCAGCTGCTACCCAGCTGCCCAGGTGGGGGAGGTGGGCGTCCTGCTATTGGAGGAAAATTGGAGCTGCAGCCGCTGCCTCTCATCCTGTTTACCTCCCCCTTTCAGGGTGTCCCTCTGAAAGGCTCTCTGCAAAGCAGGAACGCTATTTTGAAGGTGAACATAAAAGCTTTCTTGGCAAAAGAAATTGCTTTGTTCCGTTTGAGAACCCTCTCTGCATTTGAGAAGCAGATGTGAGGCTGCAGAACTTGATTAGCTCTGTGGTCCTTCTCCAGTGTTTCTGGAGACAGGGCTAGGCAGGGACCCGTGTCCCTCTGCCCACGATGCCGGCCTGTCCCTGTCGGAGGACGCCAGGCTTCTATGTCAGGGCAGCCTGACAGCTTGGCCTCCCGTGTGATGGATGCCCCGGGGCCGGTCAAGTTCTGGGCATGGGGCAGAAGCAGGTGTGGGTATAGGGTCCCACGCTTGAGGCCATTCTGCTGCTAAGAGGCCACAGGAATCCCGTTTCACCATGCAAAAGGTGATAGCCAGCTGTGGAGTGCTGTGTGGGACCTGTGTGTGCGTTGTGTGCACGCGCACAGACAGGAAGATGTGCTTTTCTTTGTCCCAGCGGGTGGGGCTGGCACTGATATCCCTCCCTGCCCCTGACACAAGGACCCTGCTATAATAACGTCAAGTTGAACTTGACATCGCCAAGCCTGCTGTCTTCACATCTGTGTGGCTGCTCCTTGGTGTCGGGGCTCGGGCCCAGGCCATCAGCCTCCCTGGCCTGCAGTGGTCGGCGTTCGTGCGCACACCGGGCCCGTCCTCCCGAGCGCTATCTCCGGGTGACCCCGGGCCTATGCAGTGTTAGATGGCATTGCTTAGCGAATAGCGGCAGGAAGCAGCGCCTCTCCCTGTTCGCAGCAGCACAGCAGGGCTCGGACAGCAAGGGCCAAGGGGCTCAGAGTGCAGCCCTGGAATGCTGCACGCACTTCACACGCACTTCCCCAGGCCTGGCTCTGCTCAGGCTGTGGCCAAATGCAAGCTCCAGTTTGGGGGACTTTCTCAAATTTCTTCTTCCAAATACTTTTAGTCTGCACTTGGTTTACTCCGCAGTTGGTTAAATCCACAGATTCAGGACCTGCAGCAACACAGGGTTGGCTGTACTGTCAGTTTGTGTCCCGGAAATATATAAGATGGAGCCGTCCTGGTTAGGGGAACACAGGATCTTGAGTAATGAGACCTAGACTTAGGAGCTTCATTTGCTGTTGATTCATTACACGGGGAACATTAGCTCTAAGCCTCAGTTTCCCCATCTGGACATGGCTAAGGCCAAACAGGATTGTTGTGAAATCCAACAAGATGACATTTCAGCAAACCGTGGCCTGCACAGCGCTGCAGTCTGAATCTGTGGGAGGTGGGTGGAGCTGCAGCGATCCTGGGTCTGCAGTGCGCCAGTTGAGCCCTTGTGTTGCTCAGCTGATGTTGCTGATAGAAGAACCTGATCTCTGTGGTGTGGAGGACGGGTTTGCTTGGCTCATGGTTGCAGAGGGTTCAGTCCATGGTTGCTGGTTCCAAGGAAGACATCACGGCGGAAGGGTGCCATGGACCAGAGCTCCTTGCTTCACGGTGGCCAGGCAGAGCAGGGGAACAGTGCCGGAGAAGGGACAAGGGACCAGATATGAGCCAAGGTCACTCCCCACCCAGCTCCCCGGGTGGCTCCAAGGCCAGTCAGGTTGACAACTCAGCTTAGGGGTCACGTTCTCCAGGCTTCCGACGGTATCCTGGCCCTGCCTCCTGTGCACTCCAGACAGGTGCCGAGCACTGGCCAGGCCTGCTGATGCCGTCCAGCTCCGGCTCTGGCAGGGCACACACTGGAGACCTAGCGGGGAGGTAGTGGCCTGGCCCAGGGATGGACCACTTGCAGAAGAGAGGGCGGCCAAGGCCTTGGGGGCACGATGGGTCTCTGGTGCCTGCCATTCCAGCAGCTCCTGTTCTTGCCCCTTGTGAGTGCTGGCTCTTTCCCCCGAGAGTTGGCGAGAAGTGGCCCAGGACAGAAGTGCTTAGCACGGTCCTGACACACCCTTCCTCCCCTCAGTGACCCCAGTGGCCTGAGAGTGTCTCTGAAGGCCCTTGAAGTTCTCCACCTCCAGGGTCTGCCACGG
The DNA here is from genome assembly GCF_012274545.1 of Fukomys damarensis. Classification (NCBI taxonomy): domain Eukaryota; kingdom Metazoa; phylum Chordata; class Mammalia; order Rodentia; family Bathyergidae; genus Fukomys; species Fukomys damarensis. Next base: position 58,224,633 of record NW_022900924.1, read on the forward strand.
CTTCTTAGGTGCTTTCAGCTCACTTGAGGACTCATGACAGGTTATTATATCCCAGAGTTTTTCTGCTGGCATTTTCTAGCACAGAATGTGTTTTTCCCCAGCGATGGTTTCTCTGGGGAAGGATGTGGTCCTTTGGAAGGGCTGAGGCTGGCACTGTTCCTGTCCCCGGGGTATGATCTGAGCCCTCATCCGCCCCTGAACTGCCTTCTCACCTGACCTGGCCTCTGAGAAGAGCTGGGTGCAGGCTCAGGGCAGAATCCGTGGCTCTTCTCATTGTGGACTGTCCTGCATCAGCCTTTCCAGACATCTGCACGTCTTGGGGGAGGGCCTCATTCCAGGCTGGCTTTCTCGTGGGTGCGGCACGGTTTCCCTGCTGCCAGGGCACAGAGAGTGTTGATGGCCCACTTGTGCCTGTTCCCTTAAATGATGAAAAGATGATGAGCTGCGAGCTTTGGTCCTTTCTGTTCTCCCATGTTGCCATCCACCTTCTCCAAGTCCTCTCTGCAGCCCACACTCGTTCTGTAATCGCGGATTTGGGGGTTGGAGTAGGTTCCTCGGCAAGGTAACTTTCTCACACACATGGGGCCTGGGCCGTCATTTCCCTACCTCTGTGTCATCAGCTTCGTGACTTACTGCACAGTGCAAAAGTCTACCTTGATCTCAGTCTTCTTTCTGTTTTTAGGCTGCTCCTGAGAACCATGAGCTCAGTAATCTCCAGCCCCGTGGCCATCCGTGGGCTATGGCATGAATGTGGAGATTTCTTACCTAATGTAGGGATCATGGAATAAATGAACGGAGAGGCTGCTAGTAGGAGACCCCACTGGTCTCTGTCATCCAACTGCAAACACCAGGCTGGGGTGTGGTTCTTAGCTCTACCCTGGTGTTGACAGCCCTGAGCAGACTTGGTTTCCAACCAGCTTTAAATCACACTCTTTGAAAGCTCGCTCTTCAGGGTCACCCTTCCTACCCCTGTCTCCTGATTTAATTACCACATGGCAAAGAAAGAGCTGTGGACCACTGTTAAAAGGTGTTTCAGTTCATCAAGGCTTTGTTGACTCATTTGTCTAAATAACCCATCCTTTGTTACAAATGGTGCATGAGAGACTGCCCAGACACAGGCTTTGTGTGAGGAAAAAGGCTGAATTTGTTTCTGTCAGGGTGCAGACGGGCTGAGACTCTGAATGATTTCAGCAGCTAGCCGGGGAGAAGTTGTTTTTACGGGACTTGGGGATGGGGTTATAATCCTAAGGAATCTGGAGTGGAGTGCTTGGGCTCCGAGTTCCAAGTGTGAACCTGCTGAGTGCAGGGTGCGTGTAATGCTGAGCTCTCTGCTGCTGGGGAGATTGTGTATTCCAGCCTAAATTCCCTTCCTGGGCCTCCGCTGTTTACTGAGGGCAGTGTGGCCCTGTTTAGTAGCTCTCTGTTGTTTGCTGTGGGCTGCGTGTTTGCCCAGAGGGCCCCACCAGGTCAGGCGTGACATTGGTGACTTGTCCTCTTCCTGCGTCACCCTGCATATCCTCAGATGAATCTCGGGCCTCGGAAAGGGGGTCCCGCGGCAGACACTTCCCCCCAGCCGTGGCGTCCTGGGCACTTCGTCCTCTCCACTTCTTCCCCTCCATTCCCCGTTTGAGTCGTTGTCTCTACTCCTTCAAGGGATGCTTGGAAGGGGAAGTTAATTGGTCAAAGGTGAAGCTTTCTTATTTTAGTGTATGTGCTGCCGAAGCGAGCACAAGGTGAAGCCTTCTTAAAGTACTTGTAGTTTGTTCTTTTCCACTAACATGCAGCTGCTGTACATTCTCCTGTATCAGCACGCACACTTCGGGTGTCATTTTATTTTGATCAGGACGCGCTTGCAGGACATAGATTTACACCCCGTGGGGAGTTGGTGCGTGTGCCTTCGGCATCTTCCTTCAGCAGGACCCTTCCAAGGCCCGGTGCGCCTTCCTTTCTTAACTGGCACTCGTTGGGCCCCCTGCAGCCCGAGCTGGAGTGTGGAAGGAGAAAGGAGACCTGCAGAGCTCAGGCCAGCGAGGCAGTGGCTTCCCGTGGCTCGCTTTTTATATATATTTATGGGCATGCTTACAGTGAATACACAGGTTTTCTCCATGGCCTAAACAGAAAAGTAGCTCATAAAAAACTCTGCAGACTCATCAGAGGCCCAGAAATTTAGAAGGCGTCAGGGAGCCTCGGATTTCAGGTGGGAGCCCCTGCTTTATGTGACACTGCGATCCCGAGGATGCCGGGAGGAAAGGCCTGAGTGGTGGGGAACCAAAAGTGGCCTGAGGAGCCTCCAGCCGCTGGGAGAGGAGGCAGTGTCTCTGCCCAGTTTGCAGACGTGATTCTAAGAGGTTTCTATATGAGCCCTCTTCAGTTTGCAGCCCCTTCCCGCAGTCAGCCCTCTTCCCGTCACCATGGCAACACAATCTCATCATAAACAACCGAGGAAGAAGCAGTTCTGCGGATGTGACCTCGCCCTAGCCTCAGTTTTGTCACGGTGTGTGTTTGCTGGTACAGCTGTGATCTTTTGCTGTCCTCGCCTGATCTTGACAAATAGCACCTAACCTCGAGTGGGCCTGTGCTTTCATAGCGTGGCCCTGACCACTGCTCGCATGAGTGGTTCCCGGAACAGTCCGTAGCTTGGCAGCTTTCAAGGCACCTGGCCCACCAGACCACTGATCCCCTCCCGCTCCACTCCCAGAGCCTGGGAGTCTGAATTCACACTGCTCAGTGCTGACCTGGGTTGGCCGCCGTGGTTTATTTTCTGTACCTGTCCTAAGCACCCGGCAGACCAGCCCTGCCTAGCCATTCTCCCCAGCCACTACGTAAAAAGTACAACAGTTCTGCTGAAACCTTGCCTAGGTCTCTCTAGAGGAAACGGCAAGAAACATTTAAGATAGAAACACTGAGAACTGTCGTGAGATGTTACTGCCTTGGTTACCCTGGCACCAGAGCTACAGCAGAGCCAGGCGCTGAGGCGGGGAAGGAGCAATGCCCATCAGGGGCGGGACAGGACATCTCGCTGACCTCTCTTTCCTAGGCCCCAGAGATGTCCCCTGATTCTGGCTTCCAGCACTAATTTTTCAGCAATTTACAGCATTCTTCACCGAAAAGAACACAGAAGGTGCCCTTTCCTTTTCTACTTCACGGAAAAGGACGTTTGTGTTAAATCTTTTTTACATTCTAGGAAGGTTCCGTGGTAAATTCATTAGATCCTGGGCTTTTCTTATTTGGGAGAGTTTGTATTACTATTTCAGCCTCACTGATTGTGAATGATCTGTTTAGATTCCTGAATCTTCATGGTTCCGTTTTTATAAGTTATTCCTGTGTATAGGAGTTTATGCATTTTTTCCTAGATCCTCCAATTTGTTGGAATACAAGCTTTTAAATAGTTGCTAATAATTCTCTGGAATTCAGTGGCACCTGTTATAATTTCACCTCTTTCATCTCTAATATATATTTTTTGGTAAATTTGGTATAGGTTTATCAATTTTTATGTTTTCAAAGAACCAACTTTTGATTCATTGATCCTTTATATTCTTTTGGTTTCTATTTTACCCCCTTCCACTCTGATTTTTATTACTTCCTTCCTTCTTTTGGTTTGCTCTTTTTCTCGGATCTTGAGATGCCTGATTAGGTTATTGGGATCACTGTGTTTTTCCTTCCTTCCTTCCTTTCTTTCTGTACCAGGGATCGAACTCAGGACTTTGTGCTTGCAAGGCCGACAGTGGAACCATGATCTAAATCCTTGGCTGTTTTTCTCATGTAGCTACTCCTAGTTATAAATTTCCCCTTAGAACAGTTTTTATTGTGACTCACACATTCTGATACACTGTGTTTCCAGTGTCATTTGATTCTAGGAACTTTAAAATTTCTCCCTTAGTAGGTTCAGTGACTCAGTGATCATTCGAAAGTATATTATTTAATCTCTATGTGTTTGCTTAGTTTCTGTTTTATTTCTAGTTTGATTCCATTGTGATCTGATAGATTATTTCAGTTTTTTTCTGTTCATTAAAACTTGCTTTATAGCTTACAATGTGGTCTACTTTGGAGACAGTTTCATGGGCCCTTGAAAAGACAGTGTATTCTACTGTTTTGGGGCGAAACACTCTATAGATATGTTAAAATCCATTTCATCTGTAGTGTAGTTTAACTCTATGTCTTTGTTCACTTTTGTCTGGTTGACATATCTACTTGTGAGAGTGGGGTACTCGGGCCACCTACTATGATTTTATTGGGGTCCATCTGACCCTTTGTGTCATGTAGTCTTTGATTAATTGGATGAACCAACATGCGTACAGACATATACACTCACACATATTTGTATTTATAATTGTCTCTTCTTGGTGTATTGTTTCCTTTATCAGTATGTAATGGCCTTCTTTGTGTCTTCTGACTAATTGTAGCTTGAAGTCCTATATAAGTCTAAGTATACCTGTTTGCTTTTGGGCTGATTGAAGTAGCACTTTGCATCTTTTTGTTTTCAGCCTATGTATGTCTTTGCAGTTAAGGTGTGTTTCTCACAAGCAGTATATATATTGGGCCTCATATTTTGAGCCAATCTGCCAGTCTGTGTCTTTCAGGAGAATTAATATTACAGTGTGTTATTATTGAAATTATTTCTTGATTCCTATCATTTAGTTGTTTTTCCAGTGTTTGATTCATTCCTGATTTTCATTTATTTATCTACTATTCCAGTAAAATTTATTCTTTTCCTTGGTCCTTTAGTTGTGATTGTCCTCTTCATCTGTGTTTAAGGCTTTTTTCTGCAACGCTGGCTTGGTGGTCATGAATTTATTTAGTTTATACTTATCTTAGAAAGTCTTTATTTTTCCTTTTATTTTTGAAAGATAGCCTTGTGGAATATAGTAATCTAGGTTAGCAATTATTTTTTCTCAGCTCTTGAAATACTTTATTCCAAGCTGTCCTAGCCTTTAGAGTTTCTGTTGAGAAATCAGCTGTTGCTCTCATGGGTTTGCCATTGTGAATACTTTGGTATTTCTCTCTAACCACTTTAGATATTCCTTCTTTGTTCTGAGTTTTTGGCATTTTAACTACGATATGTTGGGGGAGGTTCTTATCTGGTCATGTCTATTTTGGGTTCTACATGCCTCCAATACCTGGGTATCTCTCATTCCCCAGATTTGGGCAATGTTCTGCTGTTGTTTCTTTACATAAATTAGCCTGTACTTCACACCGTAGTGCCTCATCCTCCGTGAGTTTTACATTTCCAGAGACATTTTGGTGCCTTGTTTTCTCATGATTCTTGCATTTCCTGTGTACAGATCAGGTGGGGTAACCTCACCACTGTTGTGTGGAGGTCATTTCAGTGAATGCTTTTCTCTTTGGGACATGCCTGGGTTCAGTGTCCTGTGAAACTGGAGTTTGGTGTCCTCCACGCCATAACTCTCCTGTTTCTTTTGATGCCAGGCTTTTGCTTTTCTACACCTCCATCCCCTGCCCATGAGGGAGGACACCCCTGCTTCCTGGCTGAGTGGCAGCTTTGCCCTGCAGATTGAAAGGCATGGGGAAGTGCTTGCAGTGGCCTCTGCGCGGCTTCTGTACAAGTCCAGCTCGTGCTGCTTCTACAGAGGCAAAGGCCCTGCCAACCCCGAGTGTGAGGGCTGGGTGACCACAGGCTGTCCTTGTCTCCAGGCACCAACTTCTGTCTGCCCGAGCCCCAGAGAGCTCTGTCAGCCCAGAGAGCTGGTGCAGGTGGGGAGCAGCCCTCAGCCTCAGGGAGAATGAGGTAACTGGGCCCGGCAGGTAAGGCCAGTTACTGTGATAGGAATCAGAGGATCTGAGCCATCCTCCTGCTCCTGTGTCAGGAGGCTTGCATTTGGGCGGCTGCGTTTCACTGATCCCATTGTTTTATTCTTTATTCCCTAAGGCAGTACCGTCTATCACATCTAGTATGCCCTTCCAGAAAAATATACTTTCTTATGGAGAGTTTTCTTCCCTTTCAAGTAACTTAAAACCTCTGAAATCTATAACCAAAGGTGTATTGCCGCCTGGGAATGGTGAAAACTCGGAGACCGCCTGAAGTGTCCTTAGGAGGGCGTCTCTCACAAAGCTTGGTCTGTCTGTGTAAGGATGCCTGGCGTAGTTGTAAAAGAGGGTGAGATAGGTGTCCGTGGTCATGGCTGAGTAACTAGCGACAGATCCCACTTTGCAGATATTCTGAGTGTGTGCCGTTTAGAAAGCATTCTGTAAGGAGAAGCCACCAGCTGTAATAGTGCATCCCTCCCCTGGAAGGGCTGTAGACAGAGAAATCCCTTCCTGGCCGAGTGTGCGCCCTGATCTGCAGCACTTGGGCTTTTCAGGTGTGTGTTTGTGTAAGTCCAGCTTCCTTTAAACTTGAGTACCAAAAGGAAGAAAGAGAACACCAAGGCACCAGGCGCTGTGACCGCCTTAAAGTGGATTCACTGCTTCCAGATCAAGGCTCAGGCCTGTGGAAAAGCCTCGAAGGTGGTCATCTCGGAGACAGCACGGTCAGAGGTCAGCCAGGCAGGCGCACGCAGGGCGGTGGAGCCCGGCTGGAGAACGCGCTGGTGCGGTGGGGTCTGGGAGTGTGAGGGAATTTTCAGTGATGGGAAGTTGTGTGTGTGCATGTGTGTGTGCCAAGCTGTATCCCAGCGCTTTTTATTTTTGATTTTTATTTTGAGACAGGGTCCTGCTCAGCTGCCCACGCTGGGCACCCTCCTGTCTCTGCCTCCCAGAGTGTTGGGATGACAGTAGTGTGCCACAGGCCTGACAGTTCTGTGGTGGTGGACATGAGGTATACATGTTAGAGTTCATAGAGCTGCACATACAAAAGATTGGTTTTGTTACTTGCCAAGTTTGAGAAGATAAAATCTTTAAAAGAGCAGAATCAAGGAAGCAGGGAGCGGGAAAGCGCGTGCCCGCAGTCTGGGCGGGCAGGGCTGGTTTCCTTGCCTGCCGCAGCGTCTCAGGCGGCATCACCCTGCAGGTCATGCCTCCTGGCCCTGCCAGCAGTGCCTGCAGCAGGAAGTTGAGCGGCTCTACAGCTGGCCCAGGGCTCACTTCCGGTGGTGGAGACGTCTCCTCCTCACCTCTGCCGGCTCAAGGCAGCCCCTGGCCCCGCCGCAAGCCTGCCCTGGTTGTGTGTGGGCACCCGCCTCGCCCCAGGTCCCAGGGGCCGTGTGGGATCTGCAGTGGCTCCCAGAGGTCCAGGGGTGCCCGGCTCTGTCTCCAGGCTGTTACTGGCGGGCCCGGGAGTTGCATGCCGGGTGGGCACTGCCCCTTCCTCCCCTTCTGTGACCCTGAGCAGAAGCTCTGAGCTGACGCCTATCCCCCCAGCTGCCCCTTTCTCCCCGCCTTCCTGACTCCGACTGTGCCCTCTTCGGGGGGTGGGGGATGCGGCAGGGCTGCGTCCTCCACTGTGACTGTGTCCCGGCCCCAGGAGCTGCCCACACACTGCTCCTCTCCCGGGTCTGTGGCTGCAGAGCCCCGCACGTTTCCCGTCCTCCCGGGACTGAGCCTCCCCAGCCTGCGGCTCTGCCTTCCCTTCCCGCTGGCCTGCCTGCCTCAGTCTCCCTGCCTGTGTCCCTCCGAGTCCGGACGCGTCCCTCTGCACGCTGTTAATTGCAGGTCTGGGTGTGGGCTGCCGGGCAGAATGGCGCCGCCTAAGTACAAGCTGTCGCCCTAATTGGCATCACAGCGCTTGAGCCTCCCTGGCACTTCATAGGTGTGTGGTTGTCAGGAGATTACCACGCACCTGGGTGTCTTATTTCCATAATTGCTGCACTTGAAAGCTGACCGTGGGCCTGTTCTGGAATGCAAGGGTGCTGGTTATATTAACTAACAGTTGGGGGCAGGGACGCAGGCCTCTCCCCTGTCCTTGCCAGGCCAGTGGGGGGAGGGAGGCAGGTGGCAGCGGGACCTGCAGGAGAGAGGGTGTGCGTCGGTGCGCAGTGGCCCCAGAGGCCGCCGCCGGTGTGACAGGTGCACTGGACAGAGCGAGGCCGGGGCCTGGCGTCTGCCCCTGGGAGCTCACTCCAGCCAGATGCCTTCTGCCACACGCAGGGCAGGAGCAAAGGGCTCATTTCCCAACTGCTAACAAAACAAATCACCCTAAGCAGATGACCGCGCTGGGCCTCACCTCGGCAGCAGGGCACAGCAGCGGGTGCCTGGCATGGAGATGCGGTCACGGCTGGACAAGGGACCGGGACCGGCCTCTGCCTCTGGTACCAGAACTGGCGTGGCCCTGCATCTGGCCTCTGCTCCTCCCACAGCCTGCACGCCGACAGAGGGGCCCTGCTGAGCGGCCTCGAGCTACACTGTCTGTCCAGCCAGCCAGGCGGTGTGACTGAGAGGGAGCGGTGATAAAGTGTACTTTACGCGCAGCCCCCACGACCCACACTTGGTGCGAGCCTCTGCACTCCGGAGTCTCCGAGCGAGTCCCCTTCAGTCTTCTGTCAGCGCCGCTTTCCCCTCTGTCCCGGGCTAACGGAGGAGCTGGCCTTCAGTGACGTTCTGCCTGGAGGTTCTGCTGCTCACGCAAGCAAGGGAATAGAACTTTCTTTCACTTAGTTAATACAGTGTCCAGTGCATGTCGGCTAATGCAGCTGAAGAAGAGAGTTGGGAATGGTGGCCGGGGGCTTTTCAGTCAGAGGTGCTACACGGTGCTTCGGTTAACGATGGAGTTCTTGCAGGAATTAGCGACCAACTTGTATTCAAGACTGGAGTGTGGAGAGTTGTCCCCGTGACTGGAACGCTGTGAGTTCGCTGCCTGTGGAGACCGGGAAAGTGGGGCCCAGAGCTCCCAGCCCTGACGCCCGGGGTCCCCGCCAGCGGGTCCAGGAGCAGGCACCTGGTTCTTACTGGAAGATGATGAATGCCACTAAATATTTTATAAAGGATATATATCTTATATATAAAATAAAACCATTATCTTTCTGGAAACTCCTTCCTTGGTGTCAAGAATGTCTCACACGCTATTTCAGTGCCACCAAAAGCTATTTTTTCCACTGAGACAGTGACATCCATTCTAGAATTTACTGAATGGGGAAGTGTGGCATCACAAGTGCGTTATTCATCAGAATAACATGAATGTGCTTTCCTTTTTATATGTAACTGGAATTTAACTCTTCTTCTTTTAAGACACCAGTGAGTAATTTGCTTTTGGATTCTGAGAGTTGTTTCTGTCCCACGTTCCCCTCTGGCCTCTTGGGGCTCCTGTTTCCCGAGTGACCACAGGGGTGTTGTCATTTTCTGCACAGTGCAGGGCTCTGCCTGGGGATTCCTGGGAATATCGCCGTACACACATCCGGCTGTCTCCAGGCACCGGGGCTGTGACGCTAGCCGTACTTACGGGAAACCTATCGTGTAAGCCGTCAGAAGACTGTTGGTGGCACAGTGGAGAAACCTGGCTGTCCCGGCTGCTTTGAGTTCTCTGCTCTGGTCTCCTCGCCAGTGAGGTAACCACCTCCTGGGGAAAGGTGACCTTGGCCTCTCCTCCAGGTACTGGTGTTCTTCCAAAGAAGCGTCTGACCCTGGCACTTCATGAGCTGCTAGGTTGGAAAACAAGAAAACCAAGAGAGGAAGTCCCTAAGATCTCGGTGCCCAGCAGCAGGAGGAGCTGCTCTTCCGGTGCCTTGGGTGAGACGGGAAGAAAACGCTGGCTGGTGCAGGTCCGGAGAGCGGTGACCCTCACCTCGCCTGACTGTCTGCTGCTGCTCTCCCGTTGTTCCTTCTGTTGTCCGTGGCCTGGCCGTCCTGCAGGGAAGCGCCTCTTTCCCTGCTGTCCATACTCGTGTGGGGTGTGGCTGCCCCGCCTTGGCAGCCGTCTCTCCTCGCCTGCTCATTCTCCGTGCCTTGTCTTCTCCAGCGCTCGATCTTTTATTCTGTCCATGACTTTTATCCTTGCCAGGGTAAGGTGTGGACCTGTGTCTGCTCCGTCTGTGCATGCTTAGCTCTGCAAAGGCACGCGACTGGGCCTTTGGCACTCTCAGCAAATGCGCCGAAGCTGATAAAAGGTCTGGCGAGAGGAGCAGGTGTTCTTAGCTTTCCTCCGCAGGGCCGGCAGCCCTGGAACGGTAGGTGTAGCGACACAACCGTGTCTTCTCCCCGGGGGAGGCCTGCCGCTCCCTGTTCACTTGGGTGCCTAGTTTAGAGATTCCCAGAGCCTGCTCGGGATGGAAAGGAGAAGACCGCAGTGACCCTCCTGATTCCTCAGAGCGAGACTGGAGGTGGAGCTGGACAGGAAGCAGCCGCGAGCCCGGGGAGCAGCTCAGCTGCCTTCCCGAAACGGCTCTGCCCACCGGGACGGGGAGACACTGCGGGCCTCGGTGCAGCCCCCACAGCTCCCTGCAGCTGCGGTCACTCTGCCTGCCGCTCCCGTCACAGGACCTCTGCCCGCTCTGCTCGGGAGTGGCTCGGTGGATTCGGAGCCCTGGCACCCAGCC